>NW_028258305.1:36133863-36436893 GCF_053883595.1 Heterocephalus glaber
TCACTGCCACAAAAACATTTTACAAAAATATAGTTTATGTTTCATGAAATGTGAACAAGCCCATTAGTCTCTAACATTTAGTGTAAATGATTGAATAGTCAATGCAAGGTGGATTACTAAATAAATTGGAAGCCAAAGAGTCAATATTCCTTATAAAAATAAGTTAGGGTATATCATGGTCTTGGCTGTCCAATTCTGTTGTTACTTCCGTATCTACTTGGTATATTTGTAAAACCAGTCCTGAATCCATGGGTTGCTCCAATTCCCGGAACTCCAAGTCCTTGATTAAACATGCTATAAGGTGTGTGTCCATGATTAAGTCCAACACCATAAGGCCTTGTTTGTGTGTTTAGAAGAATAACTGGGCTCACATTTTTTCCAGGGGTGTTAAATGAGAATTCTGGAGGTGGACTACTAGGTTTAGCTGGAGTTGATGTGACAGGGTTCAAATCATCAGTGTTCTTTAAAAGAGGCATTGGGATTACGTGATGGTCTGAAAAGTTTAGGACATTGGCTGTAACAGGCCCAGACACTAAGGCAGGCCTAATCCAGTCATCCTTGAAAATCTGAACAGTCAGGGTGGACACAAGGGTATAAAGCCTGTTGGTCACATGAGCAAGAACCATCTGTTCATTTGCATCCCGTCGAATTCTTACGTGCACTGATCCAGCCTACGGGCAAAATCATAAGAGAGAGAGTGATTGTAATTATACTACTGAAAATTCTATTAGAAGTAAAATTTTAACTATGATTTGGTCAGTACTTGGTATTTTATTCAAAATAAGAGAAAGCTAATGTCTTGTTATTTCTTAAAGACTACTATCAATGTAAAAAGTCAACAAAATAATATTTATTCCTTTATTTTATTTTATTTTATTTTGGTACCGGAGATCGAACTCGGGTCCTTGCTCCTGCACAGCAGGTGGCGAAACCACTGAGCTAAATCCCGAGCCCTTATCCCTTTATTTAAAAAAAATTTTTATTTTATTTTACTTTTGCTGTACCAGAGATCGAACTCAGGACCTTGCGCTTGCCAGGCAGGCAATGCACTACTGAACTAAATCCCCGGCCCTATCCCTTGCTCACCAGTTCTGCTGCCTGCCTGGGAAGCGTAAGGTCCTGAGTTCAATCCCCCGTACAAAAAAAAAAAAAAAAAAAAAAATTATAAAAGGAGAGAAATTCATTTAGATGAAAGATAGAAATATTACAATGCAAGGATCAATATAAATGAAATATATAAAAATAGGCAGGAAGGATAGGTATGAATTCCAACTTAGAAAGACTTCAAAAGAAGACTGTATTTGATCTAAGGTTAATGAATAAATGAAATTTCAAAAAGAATGGAAAGGAGCCGGGGATTTAGCTCAATGGTTCCACCGCGTGTCTCACAAGCACAAGGTCCCGAGTTTGATCCCTGGTACCAAAACAATAAAAAAGCAGAGAAAGGCATTCTATGCTGAGGAAAGATCAATGAAAATATATGGCCTATTTGATAAAAAGAAAGAATAATACTAATACATAAGTAAAAATATTTCAGAGGGCTGAAGGAAAGATATGAAGAAAGAGAAGGAAAGAAGGAAAGAGATGGGTAATAAGGTTAAACAGGCTAGGAGAGGGCACTAAAATGATAGGAAGTTCTGACTTAACAGCTGCATTCAGACAGAAGTAAAACAATCTAATTTAGGAACATTGTCATATTTATGGGTGACTGGTAATGAGGCAGGAAATAACAGCAACAGTCTGGGTTAGAAATGACACTGCTGATCTAGGACAAAAATCGTAGGATACAAGAGCAACACATGGATTAATCCTACCCCAGGGGCAGAAATGGGATGATGTGATACCCAAATGGATTAAATGGATAAAGGAGACAGACTCGTCAAAAATGATCTCAAGGTTTCTAGCCTAGGTACTAGAGGACAGAGCGCACCAGGCATTTCAATGATGGTTAGAATAATATTCAGCAACTTGACAAGGTGTTCGTTATACATTATATATTTAAAGTAGATAACAACATGTAAGTATAGCAATGATCCTATTTTGATTAAAACACAAGAAAAATTTAAAAAAATTTAAAAACATACAATGTGCACAAAGAAAAAATCAAGAATGACCACAATTGTTTTTACATGGCAAAATTATTTAGGAGTTTTACTTTCTTCCTGACTTAGTCACAAGTTGTTTTCTAATAATAAGGTACTATTTACTTAATAAAAATGAAAATAAAATTGTACAGTAAATAAAATGTCCTGACATGCTATGTTGCTTTCTAGATAAACTCAGGTTTTCAAAATAGAAAAAATTATAACAGCAACAGTATATAAATTAGCAAAAGAATTTATCTAATTATGATTTATCTCAGTGTATGGCTTAGAAGGCTAAATACAGAGCTACTGTCATGATGAGACAGAGAAAAATACCTGCATTCCATAAATCCGACTCACAGGGTATCATTTTTAGGTGAGACAAGCCACGTTTAGGAATTGCCGCCAGCTGTGTTGGTGCTAGGCTGCAAGCCCAGCACTCAGGAGGCTCAGGATCTCCATGAGTTCAAGGCCAGCCTGCATTAAACAGTGAGGCTATCTCTCAAAACCACACACACACAAAGAATAATCATAGATACACAAATATTATTCTACTCAGATGTTCACTCTAGCCCATTTATATAGAAAAAAAAGGAAAACAGTCCTTTAGAGAACTAATGAAACATTATGAAGATTTATATAATATAAAACTGTAGCCATTAAAAATTATGTTGGCATTCCTAGAGGATAGCAGAAATTTTTGAAATGCCTAAGTATCCTCAGAAACCAAACAAATACAACAAAGCTGAAAATTTATGAATAACACTGTTATGGCTTGTGTCTAGATGTTGCTCCAAAGCCTCATGTGGTCACAGGTGGGGCTTTTTCAGAGGGGTCTGGATCTAGAGTGTGTGATGCTGGGGTTGATTCCTGGTGCAACGCTAGGCTCAAGAGCACTAGGATTAAAGGTGTGAGTGCTACGGCCCTAAGTAGGCTGGATACGATAAAACAGAGCTGTGGTCGGCCCTTGTTGCTTTGCTAGCTTCTGGCTGCCGTGAACTTTCTCTTCTCCAAGGCCCCTCTGCTGTGGCCCCCTGCCTTGGAGCCCGCCAATCATGGACTGAAATCTCTACAAATCGTGAGCGAAATAAACCTTTCATCCTTTTAACTTTGGGTGTCAGGTATTTTGTCTCAGTCATGAGAAAAGTAACTAAGACAAATTTCAAAAATAAATAAATAAATAGAAAACAGAAAAAGAAAAACTAAGTAAAATGGTATCCCTATGAAATTCTAAATACAAGCTATAAAACTTGCATGGTATCACAGCCTGTGCAGGAGGAAAGAACAGCACATCTGACTAATCTAAAACCCCCAAAGCAGCTAAATGGTACTTAAAAAATCTAGGACAGCCCACTTGAGAAGGTCACTGAAACCAGGAGGGGCTCTGCACACTTTATTGGTGGTGATCCGCTGGGTCTCAATGAAGTCTGAGGGCTGCAGTGGCCTGAGCCCTGTGAGCTCTCAAAAGTAACTAGGCAGAACCCCACATTAAGAAGAAAAACTGGAGAACCTAAAGTGAACAGCACAGCAGAGAAAAAGGATAGAGAAGGTGCATTCAGACAGAGGAACAGAGTCAGAAGAAAATCTTCCACTTTATGGAATCATCAGAAAGAGCTCTCAAACCGTGAATTTATACATATTACTATAAACCAGTTTTAATTTTAAAGTTCAAGAAAACTAATTTCACATAAAAATGAATATGAGAAAAGGACTGAAGCCAAATCTCACACAAAGTTACTACAAGAAAAAAAAATAGATTATAAGATTACCAGGACATAATTACAAAACAGATAAAAATTATAACCCATTTTTTCAAAACAAGTCAAAAGACATGAAACAACATAAAGCATAATTAGAAAAATCACAGAAATGAAACAACATTGAAAATGCAAGAAAAAAATCACTGTAGTAATGAAGATTAGACTAAAAGGAATACAAAAGCAAATAAACATATAGTTATACCTTAAGAAAAAAAGCAAAAATGTAAAAATCAAAAGAAAATTAAGAGGGCCAGGGATTTAGCTCAGCGGCATAGAGCCTGCCTGGTAAGTGTGAGGTCCTGAGTTTGATCCCCAGTACCAAAACAACACAAAACAACAACAACAAAAAGAAAATTAAGAAATAAAAAGGACTGAGAAAATAACAAATATGAAAGACAAAGATCCAACATACATATAACGTGGTCCCAAAGCAAGAGATCAGAATATTAAGAACTATGAAGACTTTCCTGAATATTTTTTAAATTTATTTTTGAAAAAACATACCTGAAATAACTGACCCAGAATAGACACCAAGACATACAATTTTTTTTTTTGGTACCGGGGATCGAACTCGGGTCCTTGCGCTTGCGCAGCAGGTGGCAAAACCATTGAGCTAAATCCCCGGCCCTACAATTTTTTTTAATGCTGAGAATTGAACCCAGGTTGGGGGCATATATACTAAGCATGTGCTCTACCACTGAGCACACCCTCAGCCCCTTTAAAGAAAAAAAAAAATGTTTTAGGCCTCCAGGCAAAAAGATAAAATCACATAAGGGGTGGGGGGAGAGTCAGATTGTTATTGGGCTTTGTCACACCAATGCTTTAAGTGGGAGTTAAATGGAGTAATGTATTTCAGAGACTCAAGAAAATAAAATATATACTAAAGATTTTATACATAGTCAACTGACTTTCAAGTATAATATCCACAAACTATTTTCAATATTCAAGAATTCAAGGACTATTGCTCCCAGAGGTCCTTTCTGAAGAATTCACTAGAGTGGGCCGGGGATTTAGCTCAGTGGTTCTGCCACCTAGCCCGCAAGCGCAAGGTCCTCAGTTCGATCCCTGGTACCAAAAAAAAGAAAAGAATTCACTAGAGAATGAGTCTGGCAAGGGAAAGAGCAGAGAGGTGGAAGTGAAGCAGTCATTCTCCCACTAAGAAAGTACCAGTGTGAAAGAAAGCACTGTAAGGTGAGTGACATCACTGAACTGCGGGACTACCCCAATCTGCCCACCTATGGGATCTGTGTTATGTTACAAAAAGAAAACCTTGTTTGGTTTTTTAAAAATGATATTGTAGAAGCGTATTCAGTGACATGGGAAACTGAGATATCAATTGAAAAGAGCAAATTATAAAACAGCACGATCTCATTTTCCAAGGAGAATCAATATTTAAGTATAAGCACCAAGATTTGAACATCAGTCTTCTCTAGATGATAGGATTATGGTGTTTTAAATTATGGGAGGCAGGAGCTGGGGATTAGCTCAGTGGTTCCGCTGCCTGCCTCGCAAGTGCAAGGTCCAGAGTTCGATCCCCGGTACCAGAAAAAAAAAAAAAAAAATTACAGGAGGGAGGGGGATACTTTTCTGTATTTCCCTTGTCACTCCTGACAGGAAAAAAACTATGTTATAATAAAGTTTCTTTGGTAATGAAGTCCAAACTGGATTAGAAAATATGGATTTTTATACTGAAGTGAGCTGTATTATTACAATATTTGACATATTTGGCAAGATCTCCAAAATTAGAACTAAATTTAGAAAGAATATACAATACTTGTACTTTTAACTTTTATAACATTTTCATAGGAATTACAATGACTATAGATTTTTCTTATCTGGTAAATCTACTATGAAGATCAACAGTAGTTTCAAGGTTTAAAAAAAAATAAAAACATCTCTCAATTTTAATTAAGTAACTGAAACCATCTACCTTTTAGATACTATTGAACAGAAATGGGAATCAAAGGCTCTACGAAGGTTTTTTTTTTATGAAAATTTTAAAGAAAGCCTTTTTCTCTGTTTTAAAATTAAAAACTATGTTTTAAATTATAAATAAACTGATATGTAGAAAAACATACCAATGAGCCAAAACCTAGAGTCCAAAAATGTTCATTTCGAACTTCTAGAACTCCATCCAAGGTAGATACCTAATCAAAAACAGGTAAGTGATGAGAACTGTTTGCATTTGACATATGTAACATAGTTTAGTCACATTATGGGCTTAAGTCTGTAAATGATATGCCCAAACCCTACATGAGGATGCTCACCAGCCAAGAGAAATCCCAGACCACTCAAGATACCACTTCCTGCGTGTTCAGTATGGACTCAGGCTGGCTCCATCCTTCTAGAATGCGGTCATGACTGTTCAGTCTTACACATGCTCCTCCGCCACCATTCAACACTGCATGACTCCTTCTTTGATTTTATCTATATGTGGTATCAATTTACTTTTGCCAATCATTTCTTTCTCTGGATTCCCTTATAACAAATCTCTGCACAGCACAGATACGACCTGTCAGGACACTCCAAGGGCAGAGTCGGAGTGTGGCCCACGTGCACAGTGGCACAGAAGGTACATCCAGGGCCAGGCTTCACTAGCTGAGACAGGTCGTCAACTATGTTGGGCAAAGTGGCCTTTGCGATACTGACAGCTGAGTGTTTAGAATAGTCTCAACATCCAAGTCATTCAATTATCTTATTTTCTCATTAGTTAGCCGGTTAACATTTATAACAGAAAGCCTAAATCCATAGAATAAGATGTTTGGTGGTAAAATAACATATAAAAGTGATGGTAAAATAACATATAAAAGTGAACTTTGATTTTTATCAAAATCCTAGATTTAAATACAGAATCAGAAAAGTCACAGTGTTTATGCAGCTCATAGGGTGGTCTTTAGACTATTTTTTCCTACACTGTTTTTTTTTGTTTTTGTTTTTTTGTTTTGGTACCGAACTCAGGACCTTGGGCTTGCAAGGCAGGTGCTATGCCGCTGAGCTAAATCCCCGGCCCTCCTACACTATTTTTAAAGGAGGGGAAGTTTAGTTTGGCTCATGCCTTCTACAATTACTTCCAGCAAGTTTGGCTTTCAAATTAAGCAATTCCTCAAATTTTTCTATTTTTGCCTCTATGTTAGATCTTTTATTGTGTTTTTATAAAGAACATAACACCCCTAGAATAAAATTCTAGGTAGCATTGAATAAAGTTGTACATGTACCCACACTTTTAATTCCTTAACATAAATTAAAATGATTTTATTTACTATTATGCCTTACCTCTCTGATAAGTTTGTCCAACTGACCAATAACATGGGGTGGTGTTGTCTGGAGAAAAAGAAAAAGAAAATATCAATAGCCTAGAAAGAAAAAAACTTTTTTGTAACAACGGTTGGTCCTGCAATCTCCCCCAAATGGATTATGAACCAGACGCTGCGTTTGCCATGTTCCCTACATGATTTCAGGAGGGGGGATTTCAACTGGCTCACTATGGACAGCGCCAATAACTGGTACAGGAACTTTAAAAAAAAAAAAATCTCACAAACAAGGTTACATCTCCAGAACTAAATATAACTTAAAAGATCAACAGGCTACTCAACAAAAATCTTCATGAAATGGCTAGAAAAGTAACATTTTTCACAGGGCAACTATTACCTTCTTGTTACTGTTTTTGGAAATGGAGCTACTGTCCGCTAATTGGATTTTTTTGGTACCAGGGATTGAACTCGGGACCTTGCGCTTGAAAGGCAGGCAGCAGACCTGAACCGGGTTTTAGAAAAGGCACCAGGAGTAAGAAACAGAAGGAAGAACAGTGCTTACTTACACATCCCACCCTGGAAAACCACCTCTCTTTTTGTTGTTGTTGTTTTTTTGAGACAGGGTCTCCCTGCATATTCTAGGCTGGCCTTGAACTCACTGTGTAGTCCAGGCTGGTCTCAAACTTGTGGTGATCCTCCTGCCTCAGCCTCCTGAGTAATAGGATTAGAGGCATGTGCAACCACCCCTGGCTAGGAAACCACCTTTATATAAAGGGGCTTGTTTATACATGTTTCTATGGTTTCACTTAAGTAAAAAATTTAAAAGTCTCAGGGCTAGGAATTTAGCTCAGTGGAGCTGCGCCTGCCTCGCAAGCATAAGGTCCTGAGTTCAATCCCTGGTACCAAAAAAAAAAAAAAAAAAATTTCAAAGTCTCACTGATCCAGTGACAGGAAATAAGAAAACAATCATAATCAGATTACTCAATAGCCAAAGCACATTACCAAGGGAAAATAAATATCTAAAAAAATTCAAGTAGTTATTGTTTCCACTTGAATCAACGTTGGAGGAAAATAATTTTAAACTCCTGATTGCAATGTTAGAGAAACATAGAAGAATTTGTGCCTGCTTTATTGGTCAATGGAATTCCACCTGGTTCTCTGTCCCTTTTTTTTGGTACTGGGGATTGAACTTGGGTCCTTGTGCTTGCAGGGCAGGCAGCAGAACCACTGAGCTAAATACCCACCCCACACCTGGTTCTTATTATATGAATTTCACACATTATTGTCTAACAGGGCCTCCAGTTGCTAAAATTTTTACACACTGGTAGAAGAAAACATACACCATTTCAATCTGGTAGAAGGACACTGCTAGCATTGAGCATGTGGATGCCGAGACCCTTACCTGGAGTAGTACCTTCCCACTGTACACACTCATGGGATACATAGTGCCAAACGTCATCAGGGCAATGGCTATTGCAGAGGCAGTGTCTACAGCGAAATAATTACTAAAAGGAGAAAACAATTCTAAATTTTAAATGGATGTTTCACTGGGCATCTTACAATTCAACCTACTGAACATTAATTTTTTTTTTTGGTACCAGGGATTGAACTCAGGTCCTTGCACTTTCAAGGCAGGCTCAGTGCCACTGAGCTAAATCCCCAGCCCTGAACATTAATTTTTTAAAGCAAGAGAATTGTTTTTTTTTTCTATCACAAATTTGCAATACTGGTAGGGAACACCTCAAAGGAGGAAAAAAGTTTTTAGAATTCCTTCTTGTCAAAGTTTAGTGGAAAAATAATAATTATGTTAATTAGTATGGAGAGAAGATGAAGAAAAAATGTCAACATTTTCTCACTATGAATGCTTTAATCTTGTCAACTAGGATTTCCATTTGCCTGAGACAGACAAAAAATTTGAACTAGTAATTTCTGATACAGAGTATTGGAACTAATCAGTGATTCTATCAATTTTTCTATAAACAATAATTGTTTCAATAAAAACTTAAAATTCCCCAAAATGGGACTCTCTAGGAATTCGTTATAGCAATACTGAGGCAGAACTGCAACATTTTATTGACAGTGTAAACTCTGCTGAAGTTCTATTAACAAGACAGAGCAAAATGTCAATGGTTACAAGCTGATCTTGCAGCTGATCTTTTTCCTATTTGCTGAGAATAGAAACATGAATAAGACACAGTCCTTGTCTTAGAAATAGCAGGAATACACATATCAGAAACATAAAATAAAGCGCTCTGGATATTAAAGTAAAAATCTCTAAAGGGTCTCACAGATACCCAAAAGATTGAGTGACTAGGCTACCGGGGTGGGGACAGTCCAGCAAGGCTAGCTGCACGGAGGAGGTCAGCCTTCAAAGACAATCAAGATAATGGGAAGGGGACATCCTAGACCAGCGGTGGCGAACCTACAGCACGCACGGCACCGAGGGGTGTTTGTATCGTTGAGAGCTCTGAAAGGTTCACTGTTCTAGACAATGAAAGCAGCAGGAAAACCCAGGTGCAGCAAGGAAATCTAAACTGTGCCCAGACGGATGGATGGCTAATAAGGCTGTTAGAGGTCTGATTCACAGGACTCTGCTAACTTTTAATTTCCACAAATATGCAAAGGGGAGAGGTTTGAAACAGGAAAATATTATGTCCCAATTGGTCATATTAGTACCAAAACAGAAGTAACTAGAGATGAGAATCAAAATTAGAATACCAGATTATTCTACTTAAGCCAAGAAATGATGATAAAAGCCATAGCTGGGAAACCAAAATGGGAAAGGAGAAACAAAAATTAAGGAAAGCTTAATATTTGGTGATCAATTACAACTGGCTTGGAGAAGAAGGAGAGGGGAAGAGGGAGTAAAATATAGTGGAATTACTAAAAAAATTAAATACAGAATTATCATATGATCCAGCAATTCTGCTACTAGGTATATGCCCCCAACAACTGAAAGCAGAGAGTCAAATATTTCCACACCCATGTTCAGAGTAGAATTATTTATAATAGCCAAAAATGGAAACAATCTGAATGTTCATTTATAGATGTATGAGTGAACTAAATGTGGCATTTTCATATAATGAAATATTATTTGGCCTTAAAAAAGACAGAAAATTCTAACCCATGCTACATAGTGGATGAACCTTGGAAACATTATACTACGTAAAATAAACCAATCTCAAAAAGGCAAATACTGTATGATGATTCTACCTACATGAGGTAGTCTAGCTGAAATCAGATACCCAGAAAGAAGAGTGGTAGTTGCCAGGGATGGTGGGTCAGTGATCATGGGGAATTATTGTTTAATGCATATACAGTTTTAGTTAGATATAATGAAAAGAGATACATGGTGGTGATGGTTATCCAAAAATGTGGATGTAATTATACCACGAACTCTATGCTTAAAGATAGTTAAAATGATAAACTTTATGTTATACATCATTTTACAAAACAATTTTAAAAAACAAATACGCTGAAATAGATAGTAGTACCATTCACTGAAACAGGAAATACAAAAAAAAACTTGTCTTGATGATAGAAGAAAATAGGTCCTTTGAAAATAGCCATGAATTGAAGTTGTGAAGATAATGCCTTTTGGAATTCAACAAAGATCTGAGCTAGAAACAGATTTAAGACTCCTCATAGAGGTGGTAAATAAAAAGAATTATATGTGATATTTAGGAGAATATGTATAACAAGAGTAATACAAATTAAGAACAGATTATAATAATAATACTTATACAAGAATAATACTAATTAAGGACTAATATTTAAAAGGTAAGGTAGGCAGACATTCATGTCATAAAATGTTAAGGTTAAAGTAGCTGTGATGTCTATTTCCTAAGAGGCTTTAATTTTAAGAAATTGCTTCACACCTACTTCCTCTTCTCCTCCCTCTCCCAGCAATATCAGCTGTCATTTAGATCTTTTTTTTACTGTTTCACTCATCCAGTCAGCAGTATGGATTTGAATAGTTTTCTAGTCTGTGTTTCAGATTGTGAGAAGAAATACTTACACCCAATCTCCAATCCCCTTAATTTTTCAGAGGACAAGATTTGAGCAATCCTACACAGGTAATTAGTAACAGTGATAGAAGACTGACCCCAATCTTTCCTGTTGATGCCCTTAAGTCTGGCTTCAGGAATCAAAACACACATGACAGCAATAAAAAATACTTACTTAATTTCAATGAGCATGTACGTAATACAAAGAGCAAATGCTCCAGCAAGATCAATCAAAACAAATGGATTCATTCGGGGAAGGAAGATACTGCTAAGTCCTGGAATAATTCCACACAAGCTATAAAGAAACAGAGCAGTCATTGGAATTCACACAATACTGATAAAAACCTTGTAAAAGATAACTTGTATTTTACTATCAAATAATGTACTTGTTTGTTTTTGGTACCAAGGATCAAACTCGGGACCTTGCACTTGTGAGGCAGGAGGTGGAACCACTGAGCTAAATCCCTGGCCCTGTTTTTTTTTTTTTGAGACAGGGTCCCACTAAGTATCTCAGGCTGGCCTTGAACTCTGTGAACCTGCAGTGATCATTCTGCCTCAGCCTCCCGACTAGTGGGATTACAGGTGTGTGCTGCCACCACACCTGGCTATATACATACTTCTTAAAGAAGGCAAAAAGGATTTGAGAACAAGGTTCTCTCACTTTCAAAGACCTTTTTTAAAATCATTAATTAAAATGTAAAGGAAGAATAATAATTTAATCTGTTCAGTTCACACAGTAACCTCAGCAATAAGTAAGTCCCTATATTAGATACATTTCTTGTGAATTCTTTTTAAATTACGCACATTATGAAACTCCGTAACATCTTACCTCCGACTAAGATCTGCAACATGCTCTTGAAGCCAGCTCGTACTAGCAGCTTTAAGAAGAAAATATTTAAGTTATCTATAATAGAAGAATTAATCACTTCTAGAAATACTTTAGTTCCTTTTAAAAATAACTTGGGCAGTTAACTATGTAATTTCAAAAAGACATGCTATTGCTGAAAACTAGAACTTTTTTCTTTTTCATGTCCTTAGGATACTAAGTCAAAAGCAGTTCTGGGGTCTGGGAATATAGCTCAGTTGTACAGCCCTCATCTAGCATGTACAAGGCCCTGGGTTCCATCCCTATACTACAAAAGCAAAAAACAACAAAACAAACCAGTTTCAACTACAATAGACAGTTAATTTGAAAGGATCAGTGAACTTACCTTCTTTTCAGAATATACTTTCTTAGTGTAAATAAGGACTAAAAGGTATAATAGATAACATGAAACAGGAAGAAAAGGGGCAAAGGGGAAGGGGAAGTGGGAGGGGTAGGGGAAAGGAAAGAAGGGAATGGAATTAATATGAGAAAATGAAAAAAAGGAAACAAAGTCTTTGTAAATAGGGAGGGATGGAGGGTTTGAAGGGAGGGCAGGGGAAGGGGGAAAAATAAGAACCAAGAGAGATTTTGTAAAGGTGCAAATTTCCAATGATGAATGTCATTATATTGTACACCTAAAATGTACCAATAAAGGGATATACAGTTAAAAAAAAATAGACTATACTTTCTTGTTGATTTAAGAGTTAAAAAAAGGGAAAAACTTGTTTTTATAAGAGATTAATTGTATTTTTTATTAATAGTAAATAAAATACATACCTTCAGAGACATAACTGAAAGGTTTATTCCGAATAGAAAGCATCGTGAATAGGTTTAAAGAAAGAGCGACAAAAGTACCAACTAATAATCTTCCCCTAAAAAGAATAACAATTCACATATTTAAGTTTATTTTCTTCTTGGTAATATGAATATGTCACTTCAGTATGTACAGAGGCTAAGAGGTGCTTCACTGGTCTGGTATTTCCACAGACAGAATCTGAGCTTCACATTCTAAGTGCATAATCTATGTCCCATCTATTGCTGCTCCCTTGTGCACAGGACAACAAAAGGGCTCTTAGCATTAACATCTAATTATAGGCAAGTAATGTTTTAAATTTGCATCAATGTTAATGGTATTGGCTTATACTGGGTAAGTCAGACTTTCCTGATTTAACTGATCAAAATAAGTAATGCTCATAGATTTGGCCAGTATGTGGGTAATACATACAATATCCTTTTCTATAGGTGCAAAGAAAGATTTGGGGGGTCAAATTTGAAATTATAAAAGACTACAGGGATTGTAAGTGGTTGACCTGAGACTATAAACAATGAAGGACCTAAGCTGAGATGGAAAGGCCATACTGTGAAGTATCCAAGGCTTGGGAACTGTTAAAGATGAAAGGAAGCAGTCTTCGGATTTTTTTTTTTTTTTTTTTGGTACCAGGGATCAAACTTGGGACCTTGTGCTTGCGAGGCAGGCGGGGGCACCACTGAGCTAAATTCCCAGTGGGATTTTTGTTTTTGCAAGGCCAGTGAAATGTATATTGTCACACTCTGAACACTAATGCTCAAAGTAACTGTTCTAAATAATACATCAATTAATAATTAGAATCAAACTTAATAGTAAATTATATGTTATATGTTGTTATGTTAAAAATAAAATCTCACGTGTGTATTTCAGGCTGCTCCAAAAAGCGTTCTGCACTAAAGGAAAGGAAAAAATATATTAATAAGTCCTATCAATTATAAAACTAAAAAGCTATATTAAATAATTAACCTACTTTAAAGTTCACAAAATCTTTTAATATTATATCCAACTATTATTAGTAGTGATGAGACAAGGAGACTCACAAATTATCCTTTGTATTTAATGTCAATCTTTCTCTATCAAACTTGTCTCCAAGGGTTTGTAACAAGCATCAAAACAAGTCTGATTGAATCTTTATGAAGTAACATCAGAAAGAGAAATAAAATAAGTGAAAAAGAAGGGGAAAAATTCTGAGAAACAAGAAGAAATTGCACTATCAAGGACTCTGACATTTATTGCCTTTATTTGCATATCCTTTCAAACCAGATGTGTCCCAGTGGATTCTTTCATGTTCCGAAAGTGTCACAGACGGGATTGAAAATAATAAACACATTCCACTGCCTGCCTCGCAAGCACAAGGTCCCGAGTTTGATCCCCAGTAACAAAAAAATAAATAAATAAAATAAAATAATATACACAAAAGTACCTTTCTTTTAATATAAAGAGAGCTCCGAGTTGTGCCAAGACTGTGGAGGCAAATACAGCTAGGACTTCCAATCTTTCAAACCTGAAATCAGAAAATTTGTTAGATCACCATAATTCTTTCAACTCACAAAAGTCTCCCCAGAATACATGGACACTCATTCATTCACTCATCCAATATACATATGTGCAGTCTATTACCGAAGTATTGTTAGAATAGAGTTAACAGAAGAATAAAAAACAATGAAAATCTAAATTAACTTAAAAGAATATTTATTTGTATAATATGTATTCCAAGGACCCACTTATGGTCCTTATTTTTCTAGAAATAACCATTATCATAACAACAGCTAATACTTAATTTACCTATCTTATGTTAAGTCACTGGACAGTTCTTAACATATTTTACCTAAACCTTAAGCACTTATGAGGATGAGGATCACTTTACTCACTGTTTTTTTTGGGAACAGATAAGAACTTGGGACACAAAGAGAAAAAAATAAATGTTTAGAGTCATACACCTAGCAAGTGGAAAAATAAAATTTTCAAATTCAGGCACTCTGATGCCAGGGTCCAAAATTTTAACCACTTGTTCTATTGTCTCTCATTTCTACACATAACTGCATTTAATTTTTTAAAAATTTTCAAGATTTTTTTGGTACCAGGGATCAAACTCAGGAGCTTGCACTTGCGAGGTAGGCGTGGTGCCACTGAATCCCCAGCTAATTTGTATTCTGTACGTATAATCTCTACGCAACATGCTAGATGTCAGGGCTGTTTTCCTGTTCATCTTGGTTTTTCCCACAACACACAGGCTAATAGTACCCAATACTTAGGGCAAGTACAGTATTTGTGCTGCAGAAGCAAGCACAACTTGAATTAAGTATAAGTGCTTAAAATTCCTCAAGGAAATAATCGGGTTCAGAAAAGAAGAAAGATGTTCATTACATGTTATAAGAAAAAAATGTTGGAATCAACAATAGAAGTTTATACATTATTAAAAATATAACCCAGGGGCCTTTGCCAGTGTCCCTGGGGTGGGCCACGTGCTCGGCCCACAGAGCTCTGGGGCCGTCTGGCTGCATTCAGATCCTGTGGCTACTGGCACACAACAAAAGACGGAGGTAGTGAGGCTGAAGCCAGCAGGATCAGTAAGTTAAGGACAAGAAGGAAAGTTACCAAACCACACCTCTGCTGCACTCAAGCAGGAGAAATGAACGTATCCACGTCAAATGAGAGGACCAGAAACCCAACGCTGTGCCACAGACTGGGAGACTCGAGCAAGCCTGCTGAATCTCATCTGTCACATAATGACAAGGATGCCCAGGATCCGACTACAGCCACAAAACATCACCTCCTAAACTAGCAACCCGTGCTCTGGCCGGTGAATTTAACCCAAACTCTGATCACGCTAGGAACAGCACTCAAATTTTGACTCCACCTCAACTTTCTTCAAAAATGAAGCATATTAAGCAAGAGATGACCAAAAATCACCTCCAGTTTGTGCATTTTGAAGCAATAGACCTACACGGTGTGTCTAGATCCAAGACTATCCCTGCATACTTCTTCCAAGTGAGCTTTACATACAATTACAGCTGAATGTAATTTCATGACCATTAGCAAGCAAATGGTCCTTATTATTCATCCTTATTTTCTGTAATCTACATAGCAATTCAAGCTGAAACACAATAATTTATCTTGTTTTTTTCCTGGTCCCTCTCCAAACACATTATTGTTCCCCAAGAGCTTAACATATACTCTCAGCTCTCAAACGACAATCCGTGTACCCAATAGAAATAGAAAACCAATTAAGACTGGTAATTTTAGTCCTCCTGCCTTGAATAATTTCCCTCCACAGAATTATCTTCTCTCTTCTTACTGCAATTATGAAGATTACATTTTATTTGACATGAGGAAATTGCAGCAGAAGACCCAAGAGCAAATATGAAAAGGAAAAATGATTAAATAGAAAGAATTTACTAGATAAAAAAGCATATCCCTGTCAGCTCTAATTCTGATAAGAAAATGCCCTATTGTTATTGGATGACTTAATGAACATTAAATTCTTTAATTAAAAGAAAAAAATATATATATACATATATACATATATATATATATATAAAACCCAGGCATGGTGGCACATGCCTGTAATCCCAGCACTGAGGCTGAGGCAGGAGGCTTGACATGAGTTTGAAGCCAGCCTGGGCTACATAGTGAGTTCAAAGCGAGCCTGAACTATAAAAGGAGACTTTGTCTCAAAAAACCAAAGGAAAAAGAGAGTATACTGATATGGAAAGATGTTAATGAAAAAAGGTTACAAAAGTATTAAAAAGTATATAAATGTAGCAATATTATGTATGAAAATTGAGTTTGATTTCTGGTACCAAAAAACCCAAAAAACAAAAAACAAAAAAAAAGAGATCTTAGTAGTTTTATAATAGCTAAGCACTGAAAATCACTCAAATGTCTTTCAACATTTATTTGTTTGTTTTTGGTACCCAGGATCAAACTTGAGACCTTGTGCTTGTGAGGCAGGCAGCGGCACCACTGAGCTAAATCCCCGGCCCCTCAACATTTAAATAAACAACTTGTGGAATATTCATATATTGGAATGTTAGAGCAATGAACAGGAATGAACTTTGCTATATGAGGTTCTATCCATAGGATGTTCAGTGACAGACAAAACTAATGTTCAGTGTCAGGTCAGAATACTAGACACTTGTTGCAAGGTCTGATTTACAGTAGACTTTTGGGGATTTGTGATTTTGTTTTGTTTTTTGTCTTTTGTTTTTTGGTACCGGGGATCGAACTCAGGTTCTTGAGCTTGCGAGGCAGGCGGCAGAACCACTGAGCTAAAACCCTGCTCCTTGTTTTGTTTTTTGAGACATGATGTTGCTATGTATTCCAGGCTGGCCTCTAACTCACTATGTATTCCAGGGTGGCCTCAAACTCATGGCGATCCTCCTGCCTCAGCATCCCAAGGGCTGGGATTACAGGCACGTGCCACCATGCCTGGCGGTTGTGATGTTTTGTGTTATGATCTAGACAGTAGTTGCCAGGGGTATATTTATTTCTTAAAATTCATCATATTGCACAAGGATATAAGAGAAAACAAGATAAGGTTCCTCTTTCCATGAAACATTTTAAAGAGGGAGAAAAACAATTTAGTAAATTTTGTACAAAGAATTGCAGTAGTCTGATGTGACAAAAGGCAGAGGAGGTGGCTGTTTTTTATTGGACCTATCTAGTCACCTAATGACATTAGCATTTAATGATATTATGATGTGAATAAGGAGATGAAGCCAGTCTTGTGAAGATTTAGGTGAAGAGCATTTTAGGCAGAGAGAATAACTTGTACAAAGACCCCAAGGCAGGAATGAGTTAAAAAAAAAACACCAAAAAAACCCAAGTTAAGTCAGCGCAGTATAGAAGGCATGAGAGTGCTTAAATTGAAAAGTAGGTGTTTAAAGGATGAAAAGAAAATACAAAAGAGCTTTTGTTCTCATGGCCCAGTGCTCACTTCTGCTTAGAGAAATATTCTTTGCTTTTCTGGACATCCAGCTTGATAATATCACTGCCAGGTTTCCACACCGCTGGGCACACTTCTCCATGTTTGTCAGTGAATTGGAAGGCCTGAATGAGTCTCAGAGTCTTACCAACGGAGCGGCCAACAGGAAGGTCACTTACTGTGATCTGCCGAAGGATACCCTTATCATCAATGATAAAGAGGCCTCTGAATGAGATGCCTTCATCAGCCTTTAAGACCCCATAATCCTGAGCAATGGTGCGCTTGGGATCTGACACCAAGGGAATGTTCATAGGCCCCAATCCTCCTTGTTTCCTTGGTATGCTGATCCATGCCAGATGACAGAAGTGAGAATCCACAGAAGCACCAATCACTTGGCAGGTAAGTTTCTTAAATTCTTCTGCCCTGTCACTGAAAGCAATTATCTCCGTAGGGCACACAAAGGTGAAGTCAAGAGGGTAAAAGAAGAACACAATATATTTTCCTTTGTAGTCAGGCAAGCTGATATCTTTGAACTGACCATCTGGCATAACAGCTGTGGCGAAAGCTGGGGGCAGGGTGCCCAATTTTGGAAAAGTCAGTGCGGTATAGAGGGTATGAGTGCTTAAATTGAAAAGGAGGTAGGGGCCAGCTCATATAAATGATCTGTAAGTTAGGGAACTGAGGACTTTGTCATAAGTATGATGGGAAAGAACGGGATGGTGCAAAGAAAAGAGTGATAGTGTGAGTTAACCCCCCTGGCTGCTACATCGAGAATGGACTGTTAATGGGTAAAGAGCAGAAGCATGGGGGACCAGTTAGGATGCTACACATGAATTAAGGCAAGAAATGAAGGGAGTTTGGTCTGGCAAGGTAGTAGTGGAGACAGAAATGTGGGTGGGGGTCTAATTCTTGATGCGTTTGTAGCTTGCTCTGATACAATCTGATAATGGATAGGTGTGAGTGATGAGAGAAAATAATCAAAGATAACTTCTAGAAATTTGTGCTTGAGCAGCTGAGTGCTTGGTATTTACCAAGATGGATAAAACTACAGAGGATCAGAGTTTGGGGGAAGAAACTAGGAATTCTATCCTAAATTTAAAGACATCAATTTAATTTAATTGTGAAGCTGTCAAGAAGATAGTCTGAATTGTAGATAGTTTTCAAGGCTGAAAAACTGGATTTTGGAGTCATTAAATATAGACAATACTTCAAGAATGTGGGTAATTACAAAAGTATTTGAGTGTTTATTGTTCAATTGCTCCTTGCCTTCCTGTTCATTCTAAGCAAGTGGGCCAAAATGGGAGCTCCCATGGCCTTACCTGACCTTGTACCCTGTCCACAGTAACTGATCTGAAGTCTGATGTATGGGCTGGATACGTAGCTCAAGGGTAGAGTACATGCTCAGCATAGGTGAGGCCCTGCGCTCAATTCCCAGAACTGCAGAAAAAGGCCATGTTTGCTCCAAATTCAATCAACAATTTTTCCTCATGATTTTCTGAACTAGAGCTAGAGAAGAGTCATTTCTTCTCTGGGATGAAGATGAGAAAATATGAGTTAAGGTCTTGCTAGGAGTTATTCCAGGTAGGTGGAGTGAAGTGATTTGAGGGACTAAGCTTGACGTGCACAGAAATGCAGGACTGAGATGTAAGAAAGAGACAACAGCCACAGTGCCAGGGACTAGAGCTGTTTTCCCACAGTTTTGGTTACATAATTATCAAAGTCCCAGTTTCCCCCTCAAAACCACTTAAAGTTATATTTTTGTCACTTGCAAACAAAAGATTTGACTCAGAGTAACAGATTTCCATATGTGGATATCTGTGCCTCAAAGCTGGATATCATAGTAATAGTCCAACTCTATCAAATGGCAGTGACACTTATGAATACCCTTATTTTCCCTTAAAATTTCAAGTTATTTTATGCCATTAAGTAAATAAAATCTTATTTTGTTCAAAAGAATATAATCTCAATGACTGGTATAATGGAGAAGGATAAGTTTGGTCCAAGAATTTCTTTACTGAAGTAAAAATTTTCATTCCTTCTGTTTCCTTGAATCTGGAAGGCACTCTCCATTTTCTCTAATACATTATAAAAATCTCTAACATAAAAGAATATCTTGCAGGGCCGGGCATTTAGCTCAGTGGCAGCGTGCCTGCCTCACAAGCACAACGGCCTGAGTTCAATCCCTGGTACCAGAAAAAAAAAAAAAAGAGTAACTTCCAATTTTCTTTTTCTTCTTTTTTTCAGTACTGGGACTGAACCCAGGACCTTGCAGATAATAGGTAAGAACTATACCACCTTCACTCCTTTTAATCTAGTTTTTTTTTTTACTTTATTTTGCAAAAGGGTCTAAGTTGCTCAGGGTGGCTGTGAATTTGTGATTCTCCTGCCTCAGACCCTTTTATATACATATATATATATATTTTTTTTTCTTTTTCTTTTTCTTTTTGGTACCAGAGATCGAACTCAGGACTTTGTGCCTTCGAGGCGGGTGTGGTGCCACAGAACTAAATCCCCGGCCCATTAGACTCTTGAGTTGCTAGCTTTACAGGATGTACCACCACATCCAGCTCCAACATTCAACATTCAATAATTTCTAAAATTTAGGCACAAAAATCTCAAATTCCTTATTAGTCCATTGCTATTACAAATCTGAAGTTTTAAGATAAAGCTGAGGATTTAGCTCAGTGGTTCCACCCCCTGCTTTGCAAGTGCAAGCTCCTGGGTTCGATCCTCAGTACCAAAAAAAAGGAAAGTTACAGAGAGATTACAGAAATTTCATATATTCTTTGGGCCAGGGATTTAGCTCAGAGGTTCTGCTGCCTGCCTCACAAGCACAAGGTCCCGAGTTCAATCCCTGGTACACACACACACACACACACACACACACACACACACACACACACAAACAAGATAAAAATCTATCTCCACCAATGTACAATACTTAAATAAACATTTAAATAAATAAATAAATAAAACAATTACTTTAACATCTAGGGATACACTTAAATCCTTCATGCTTGCCAGGGATTTAGCTCAGTGGTTCCACTGCCTGCCTTGCAAGCACAAGATCCCAAGTTTGATCCCCAGTACCAAAAAAAAAAAAAAAAAAAAAATTAAATCCCTCATGCTTCTAAGAGATTCTCAAAATATTAACACGATGTGATAATTTTATGTTAATATTTCTTTATAGGGCCAAGGATATAGCTCAGTGGTGCTGTACCTGCCTGGCAAGCATCAGGTCTCAAGTTCGAACCCTGGTACCAGAAAAAAAAATTTTTTTTCCTTATAAAACATAAGAGAACTGAATGCAAACATTCCATCTTAATATAATTTACACTTTAAATATTCATATTTATTTTCTAGAATCCTCGTGCAAGAAGATGCTTTTCTATGTACTTTTACTATTTGATCACATCACTAAGCAGGCAGTATTTATTTCCCAGAAGTCCTATAGTTCGCTCTTGACTGCATTATTATTTTAATAATAATAAATTAATGAAATGAAATCATTTGAACTTACCCAAATGAATACACAGGGCTAGGTTTCCTCATCATTACCCAATAACTTATTAAGCATGTTATTAAACTAAGTAAAAAGAAAAAATAGTTTAGCATTAGAACTAGAGCTAGAAGAGAGAACACTGACAGTTTTCAGAATTCTAAAGTTGCTGAAAGTTATCAGTCATCAGTATTATTATAAATTGTAATAACATAATCTAAACAGTTTTAACATGTGAAGAAACTGAAAGAAATTACAATTCACTAATAAGTCAAACAGAACCAAAACCCACACTATCTCCAAGCTAAATGGTTTCTATAACTGAGAATATTTGTTTAAAAGATACAACAATGGGAATATATTTTATTCTAGTATATATAGTAAATTTTAACACTGATCAGCTTTAATTTTTGTTAAAATTTACACTAAGTATTAAAACATCTGGACTTTTTTTTTCAGTAGTGGGAACTGAACCCAGTGCCTTCACACTGAGAATATTGTCAACACTTATTTATTTTTATTTTTATTTTTATAAATCACTGAGTTACCTAGGCTGGGCTTGAACTTGCCATCCTCCTGCCTCAGCTTCCTAGAGTTGGGGGATTCTAGACATGTACCACCACACCTGGCTAGATTTTATAAAAATGTTAGATTTGATAAAAATCCATCAATTTTCCAAGTGTGGTGGATTCACTCTAAACTTATTACAGTATGAAACTCAGGTAACAAGTATCTATCTGTCTTATAACAATTTAATAGGTTTTCTTACCAGGTTGAAGACATCCTTAATAATACTTTCTAAAAATTTTATTTATTTATTTAGGTACTGGGGAATCAAACTCAGGACCTTGTGCTTGCCAGGCAGATGCAGTGCCACTCAGCTAAATCCCTCACCCCTAAAAATTTTTATTTTTATTAGTACATATTTGCTGTACATAATGACTACATTCCTCATGTGGAGTTTGTACATGTACATAACACATCTCAATTCTTTTTCCAACCTCTTTCCCTCCCTCGATCTCTATCTCGTTTCCCTTCCTATTTACAAAAGCTCTATCTCCCTATTTCCTAGTCCTGTACTCCAGCTAAACTTGTGTCCTCAGATTCTGTGAAACACCCTTGAATACCTCAAGGTGGCCCCAGTGGAAGTCTGATGGTCACATTTCCCAAGTGTACTTCACACTCATCAGGATGAAGTTCTTACTGTCTGCTAACCTCACTTCAAATTCAAAAGCAGCAGCAAAATTTGGTATTTACACAGAAGCTATGCTAAAATTCTCCTTGGTTTTAAATGAACAGATGACTTTTGTATTATTGGCAAGTGCAAATGAGAATCCTCAGGGCCAGCCTGAACTACATAGTGAGATCCTCTCTCAAAAATCCAAAAATAAATTAATAAATGAAAATAACAATTGCTGGCAAGGGAAATCTGAATCCTGATAACAGTACTGATGGGCAAGAAAAATGCAGTCACTTTGGTAAACAGTACAGTAATTCTTCAAATGAATAAACAGAGTTAGCAGTATGATCCTGTAATTTCACTCCCAGGTATATATGCAGAAATAAAAACCTTTGTCTAAACAAAAACTTATACTCAAATATTCACAGCAGCATTATTCATAATAGCCAAAGACTAAAAACAATCCCAAATGTCCATTAACTGATTAACAGATAAATAAAACTGGTATAGCAATAAAATTAAAATTTAAAAAATTAAAAAATTTAATCCACAATTTAAAAAATTCCACAATTAAAAAAAAAACACTACTGACGTGTTATAACAAAATATTAAAAACACTATGCTCAGAAGACAGTCATACATGCCAGGCATGGTGGTGCCCCCCAGCACTTGGGAGGCTGAGGCAGGAGGATTACCATGAGTTCAAGGCCAGCCTGGGCTACACAGTGAGTTCAAGGAGAGCCAGAACTACATAGTGAGACCCTGTCTTTTTTAAAAAAAAAAAGACAGTCATATTGGACCATATATTATGCTTCCATATACATGAATTTTCCTGAATAGATAAATCTATAGAGGAAAAAATTAGATTAGTGATTGCCTAGAGCCAGGGATGAGAATGGAATGATTAGGGAGTAATGGCTAGGGCAAAAGAAATATTTTTAGGATAATAAAAATGTTAAAAAACTGATCATGTGGGCCGGGGATTTAGCTCAGTGGTGCCACCACCTGCCTCGCAAGCCCAAGGACCTGAGTTCGATCCCCGGTACCAAAAAAAAACCCCAAAACATCATGATGATGTATGTATAACTCTATGAATATACCAAATATCAATGTAAGACATGTGAATTATACCAGTAAAGCCATTTTTTTTAAAAAAAAGAGCATCCATTTCCCTAACACCCTCAACACAAGCATACTCTAAATGTTTTATTTTTAAAATTTTTCTTTCCTTTCCTTTTTTTTTGGTACTGGGGATCTAACTCAGGACCTTGCACTTGTGAGGCAGGTGGCGGAACCACTGAGCTAAATCCCCAGCCCCCTTTTTCTTTTCTTTTCTTTTCTTTAGACAGGGTATCACTGTAGCCCAGGCTGTCCTTAAACTCTCAATCCTCCTATCTCAGTCTCCTAAGTGCTGGGATTATAGGTATGTGTCACAATATATGGCTTTTTGTTTGTTTTGTTTTGTTTTGTTTTTTGAGACGCTGTCTTGCTATGTAGTTCAGGCTCCACTTGAAGTCACTATGTAGTTCAGGCTGGCCTCAAACTCACAGCAATTTTCTTGCCTCAGCCTCCTGCATGCTAGGATTATAGACATGTGCCACTACACCCAGCTCTTAAATTATAAGAACATTTAAATATCAGCAAAATTAGTCTTTTGGTTGAGAAATATCTTGTTAGGTTGTTCTCTGTTTATGGTGATATTTGCTACCTAGATTTTCCAATTTTTTGTTTGTTTGTTTTTGTTTTGAGACAGGGTCTCACTATGAAGCCTTGAACTCACTATGTAGCCTAGGCTGGCCTTGAACTCAGAGCAACCCTCCTGCCTCAGGCTCCAGAACGCTGGGATTACAGGTGTGTACCACCGTGCCCAGCTTCCAATTTTAATACAGCTGAATTTATCAATATTTTATGACTTCGAGGATTTGTACTATCTTTAAAATACCACAATTATCACAAGGATTTGTACTATCTTTAAAATACCACAATTATCATGTGCTAAATTCTCATTAAGGGTTTAGGTCTATTATTCAACCTTTTATTCTGATCTCTCTTTCATATGCAGTACTCCCTCCCTTATCTGTAGGAGATATGTTCCAAGACCCCTACTGGATGCCTGAAACTATGGCTACCAAATTCTACACTATATATGCTATTTTTTCCTGTATTTCATACTTGTGATGAAGTTTAATTTATAAATTAAGTAGAATAATAGGTTAACAGTATGTTAGAAATAGAATATAATAATATACTGTAACAAAATTTATGTGAATGTGTTCTCTCTCTTTCTCACTGTTACATAGCCTTATGCCAGTTTGTAAGGGTTACTTGAACACAAGCATGGGCGTACCACAACAGCGTGCTGATCTGCCCACAGACAGCTACTAAAACTCTCTAATAGGGGCTGACAGCCAAACACACTGGACACAGAGACGTTTGTGTGGTGGGCTGGATGGAACAGGATGGTGCCAGATGCATCATGCCATTCAGCAAGGTATGTAATTTAAAATTTATGAATTGTTTATTTCTGGAATTTTCCATTTATTACTTTTGGACTGCTGTGGACCCCAGATAAGAACTGTGGAAAAGAAACCATAAGTGGGAACTACTAAAAATATTCAAATAAGCTTGTCTGGTTTGATTAATTTTAGGAGAACTAACCTTTTTTGTGATTCTAAGTATTCCTATGTAAGTACACTGTTTAACCTTTCTACTTTTCCTCTTCTACTTTTTCAGGTCTTTCTCTTTTTTTTGTCCTTCAGAATCATTCTAAAGTTTTCTTATGCCTTGACACTTATCTTTTCTGTTGTTATGGGCATGAGATATTTTTTCCATTATGTCTCTTGTTATTTGTGTGTATGTTCTATGTTCATAATTTCACTTATTTAGCAAATTATTTTTCTTTAAGTAAAGAAAATTTCATGAATTTAGTGCAATAAATCTTTATTGGCTCTAAAACAATAAGGAGATTTTCAAAAACTTACCTAAAGAGATCAAAAATGGTCAGGTAAGTATAGGCAGTTAAAGCTGCAAAACAGCAAAAAGATTAAAATGTTATTTAATTGAGACTTAAGAAAATACAGCAAACCATCAAAATTGTTCATATCAGGGGCTATAGGCATTACTTTAAAAAGTCTGGAGACCGGCGCCTGCCTTGCAAGCACAAGGTCCCGAGTTCAATCTCCGGTACCAAAAAAAAAGTCTGGAGTCAATAATCAACCTCATATATTGAGAATTATGTATAAATTTATTTAATACATGTAGCCAATGTTGGTTACCACTAAAGTTCACTTTAGAACCTGATTTTTGCACTAGAAAAAAATGAAGCAACAAATGCTCAAAAGTCATGTGATCGCCAGGGATGGTAGCACACACCTGTAATCCCAGCACTCAGGAGGCTGAGGCAGGAGGATCATCATGGAGTTTGAGGCCAGCCTGTGCTACATAGTGAGTTCAAGGACAGCCTAAACTACACAGTGAGACCCTGTCTCAAAAAAAAAAATGTCGTGATCAAGTTGGTACCTATTGTGCCATCTCAACTCTTTAACATGTATCTGCTAAATACTAACAGATAGCAAATAATGATACACGAAAACTTCAGCAGTCAAGACACAAGGAAAAAAATTACAGAATTCCTTTGTTAAGGAAAAGTCAGGAAACCTTAAAATCTTAACTTATAAACTGTATGAATTAGTTTTAATCTGTCCCACTAAAAAGATATCTCAGAGGCCAGGGATTTAGCTCAGTGGTTCCACCGCCTGCCTGGCAAGTGCAAGGTCCCGAGTTCGATCCCTGGTACCAAACAAAACAAAACAAAACAAAACAAAAGATATTTCAGTTTCACAAGTGAATTCAAAGTTTAAAAAAATAACAATTCATTAAAAATGATAAAATTTAAAAAAAAAACAAATTTTATACCTTACAGGGCATTTTAAAATAACTTTTCTCTCAAAAAACCCCATACATATATGTTTTTTATATATATACACACACACGTGATATATATATAAAACACATATAACATATATATAACACACACATATACACACACATAATCACACATACACACACACACACACACACACACACACACATATGAATGCTATATAGTCTTTCTTTTAAATCATGATACACTGGTACCGGGAAAAAAAATCATTATACATTTCAGAATATACTCTATACCAAGAAAATACACCTTTATTTAAAATCAGAAAAATAAAAGTGGAACTAGCTCTGTAAGAATAAAAATGGCAGAAGCTGTGCAATGCCAAAGTTGGAGGGAGCCTCTGAGCTCCATTCGTGGGATCGGAGACTCAGAGCATTCAAGACAAGACCTGCACCGCGATTCTCATCAATCCCCGGTGACTCTAACCCTCACCCCACTCTAT
This sequence comes from Heterocephalus glaber, assembly GCF_053883595.1. NCBI lineage: Eukaryota > Metazoa > Chordata > Mammalia > Rodentia > Bathyergidae > Heterocephalus > Heterocephalus glaber. The sequence goes on from NW_028258305.1 coordinate 36,160,630, forward strand.
CAGCAGAACAAAAAACATTTAGTGGAAGTGCACAGCGAGTCAAATGAGGCAGGAAGAATTGCACGAGAACCTGGAGAAGACAGAGTGTGCACCTGAGAGGAAACGGGCTGGAGTCCCGTGCTAGAACACGCAGTGTCTTGGAGCACTCCCCACAGAGGACTCAGCCCTCGCAAGCAGAAGTGGCAACTGGCTTTATGGGAGAGAAATTGGGCCATTCCCCTACAGTTACCAGCTCTCTGGACCTAGGGGCTGGTGGAATTCATGGCAGTGGATTCCTTCAGAGAGCTAGCGTGGGAGCAAGCATATGAGGCACTTGAGGGTGGAATACGCTTCTGAAAGGCAAGCGTCTGGACCTGGCCTTGTTAGAGGAACGTGCAGCTGGCGGGAAGGGACACACAGATTAATTGTGGCAGGAGGAATTTAGAAAAGAGGAAGACATTTCAACTGTGTGTTTCTGGATGTTTTGGGGAAGGATTCGTTTTGTAAAGTCCCTGCTCAGAATAGGACCTAATTACCCATGTGTGACAAGGATACTTTGCACAGCCCTGTGCGTCCCTCGTCCCTCACAGAACTTTACAGTAGGAATATTTAAAACACTAGCAAGGGAAACGACACATTTTTAGAAAAAGTAAACAGGAAGAAGGCTGGCGTTAACGGCACCGACCCCAGCGATACCTACCCTTTAAAAAGAAATCTAAAGAGGAAAAAGCCCCTGGGGCCAGAGACCTGTCCAAGATTACTCACGAAGCCTGTGAGTTACTGAGCGAAGAGTGCACAGGAACCACAGGTGCATGATACAAAGCGGAAAAGCCCTTCAGATTTGTCCTAGACACATGCAGAGAAAAGACCTTCCATTTGCTCCCCTGCACTGATGGCTGGTAGGGAGAAAATCCTGAGCCTCTCCACGTGTTTGATCAGAGACACCCAAGTCCTTTCATCCACCAACAAAGACCTAAGGGCTGCACTGCACAAGCCAGGTACCTTTCTCGGCGTGGTGCAGAGTGGAAAGAGCCCGGCTCTCAGGGAGCTTACAGAGTAGCAGCGGCAGTGGGGAAAAGAGCTGGGACAGATAACAGTGCGTGCAGTATATTCATCGACTGACGGGCACTGGGGCTGCTTCCAAGCTTCAGCTATTACAAACTGTGCCGCTATAAACATGGGTGCACATATATCACTGTGGTATGATTCTTTTAATTCTTTGGGGAAGATCCCCAGCAGGGGAATAACTGGGTCAAATGGGACTTCCAGTCCTAGTTCTTTGAGGTATCTCCATACTGATTTCCACAGTGGTTGCACCAGTCTACACTCCCACCAGCAGTGGAGCAGGGTTCCTCTTTCCCCACAGCCCTGCCAGCATTTATTACTGGTTGATTTCATGACAGCAGCCATTTTTTTCTGGGGTGAGGTGGAATCTCAGCGTTGTTTTCATCTGCATCTCTTGAATGACCAGTGATGTTAAACATTTTTTTCATATGTTTATTTGCTATTTCTGCTTCTTTGCCTGAGAAATGTCTATTCATTTCAGATACCCATTTTTGGATTGGGTCTTTAAATTTGGGAGGTCTGATTTTTTTCAATTCTTTGTATGTTCTAGAGTATTATTCAGCTATAAAGAAGAATAAACTTGAGACATTTATAGCTAAATGGATCCCTCTAAAGCTATTTTTTAAGTGAAGTAAATTGGACACACATGTGAATATGGCATTCTCTCTGGTGTAAGAAACTGGAAGTGAAAATAGGGACCAAAATGTATAATAGACAATGTGAAATAAGGAAAAATGTTCAAAAGGAAGAAGACATGAAGGAGAAAGAAAAAAAGAGAAAAGAAGGAAAAAATGGAAACAAGGCTTTTGTAAATTAGGAGAGGAAGAGGGGCTGAAGGGAGGGGAGCAGAATGGGAAAAAAAAAAGAGGACTCAAGATACATCATGTACAGGTACAGATTCCCTATGATGAATGTGATCATTGTGTATATCTAAATTGTACCAATAAAATTAAAATGAAAGAAAAAAAAGAATAAAATGGCAACATACCTACACTATTAGTAGAACTGCACCACATAAGCAGGAAGCCGGTACACACCAAGTTTATTACACCAAAGAGCAGTATCTTCCAGGACTAGGAAAAAGAAAATCAATGTTATCTGTACAATGCTAATCAATTTCACTGGGTCCATTCAAGTTGCTGTAATTCATACTCTAATGTTTAAAACAATAAGCAAAATTTCCTTCAAAACACTGGCCAGGTGGGGTGAACGAACACCTGTTGCATCAGCACTCTGGAGCCTGAGGCAGGAAGATCACTATAAGTTCAAGGCCAGCCTGGGGTACATAGTAAGACCCTGTCTCATAAAAAAAAAGAAATCTACATCTGCCAAAATTAATAAAACCAAGTTATTATTATAAGATACAAATCCAAAAGAATAATTCAGAAGGGGAATTTTTAAGAGAAAATAAATGCTGACACAGAAACTCCCAAGTAAGAGAAAAACATGCATATATATGTCATTTTTTCTCCATAAATCTGTATGTAGACACAGTGATAAAGCAAATGGGGCAAAATGTAAGCAACTGGTAAATCTGAATAAAGGGCTCACTGGCATTCCTTTTCCTAATCTTGTAACTTTTCTATAATTTTGAACTTACATGAAAATAGTTATCCAAAAAAAGGCAGTACCTGATTATTTACCAAGAAAGTCATATGAAATAGATCTGCAAAAGGGAAAAATTTTGTCCACAAAAGAGCTGGGCGTGGTGGAGCACACTTGTAATCCCAGCACTTAGGAGGCTGAGGCAGGAGGATCGCAGCAAGTTTAAGGCAGCCTGGGCTACATGGCCCAAATCCAAGGCTAGCCTGGGCTACACAGTGAGACCTTGTCTCAAAACAACAACAACGAGAAAAAAACAAAAAAATCCAAAAAACACATAAACACACACACACACACACACACACACACACACACACACAGAGAGAGACACGAGGGAGAATCTGAGCTAAGCCTTGAATATAGGATTTAGTCAGAGGAAGGAAGAAGGGTATTCCAAAATAATGAAAGAAAATAACAGAAATCTGCATGGGGCAAAGATGCTGGGGGTGCAGATATCTGGGAGAGAAACTAGGGACCACAGTGCAAATGCCCTGGGGCAGGAGAGAACTTGCATGAAGACAGGTAGATCCAAGTGGATAAGGAGTCTGGGGTGACATCATGAAGTGTCTTATATGACAAGAAAAGAGATAGCATTTATTACAAATAAGATGGCCAGGTGTGGTGGGACATGTCTGTAATCCCAGCATTGGGAGGCTAAGGCAGAAGGATCATTACGAGTTCTAGGCCAGCCTGGGCTACATAGTAAGTTCAAGGCCAGTCTGAACTACACAGCAAGACCCTGTCTCAAAAACAAAAACAACAACAACAATGAACCAAATCAGATGGAAAGCTTGTATTTTAAAAAGATCATTCTGGCTTTTTTATAAAGAACAGGGGCATAGAAAGGTAGGGAAACCATTAAGAATGCAGCTGTAATAATCCAGGTGAGAAATGATGGTGCTTTGATGGTAGCTTTGAAGGTGATAAGAAGGTGTTAGAAGAGTCAGATTCTGGCTATTATACTGAATACGAAGCTAGCATATTTGCTTATAAAATATATCTGAGGAATGAGGGAAGAAAAGGAGATAAAAATGACCCCAAGTTTTCTACCCTAAACATATGGAAGAAGAGTGGCCAGCTAGTGAGGAAGTGACTACAGATCAAAGTTCAGATCTGACCATATATTTGAGGTAACTATTAGATATCCAGGAGGAAATTCTGAAAAGGCCATTATACATAGGAGTCAGATGTGAGAGAGAGGTCAGGGTTTAAGAAATATGTGGGGTGGGCCGGGGATTTAGCTCAGTGGTTTCGTATTCCCAGATGTCAATAAACAGGAAAAAGAGAGGTTAGAGCTCTAAAGCTCTGGGATATTCCAAAATTTAGAGACCAGAAAGATCAGAAAAAGATCAAAAAAGTGATAGAGTAGACTGAAAACTAATGTACAAGTAAATGGGCAGAAAACAAAGAGTGAGGGTTAAGGATTTCCTAGGGAAGTATGATGGAGGGAAAGGGGACAGAAAGGAGTTGAGGGCATAGAAAATGATAACGATGAACCAAAGAATAACTTGGATAAAGAAACAAATAAGGACACGGGAGGAGGAAAATAGTGAAAATTTGGCAGTCGATGCACTGAAGGTCATAGTAAAACTGCAGAATGATTCATGTTGGGGTAACAGAAGGAGTGTTTTAGAGAGCCAAGTGCTGGTTACTGGTGAGTTAAATGGAGACAGCAAGAAAATACAGTTCTTATGACTGACAAGATCCATGGTGTGACCACAGGAGGGGTAGCTGGGAGTGACAAAGGACAAGGTAATTCATGATGAAGTAAGGAACTGAGAGGTATGGATTATGAATTATGAGCAGTGAAGAAGTGAGCCATGGATATCTCTTAAGATTTAAATTATGACAGGGAATATCTTTACTATTCAGATGTTCTGATATAGCCATCCCTCTTGTCTATAGGGGATATGTTTCAAGGTCTCCCAGTGGATGCCTGAAACCACAGATAGAACTCTCTGCAAGGAGGACCCTATCTTTTCCTGTACATATATATCTATAATAAGGCTAAATTTAAAATAAGTAACACAGTAGGAGATTAAAAATAAAAATAAATAGAACAATTATAATAATATAATAGAAGCTATATGAAATAATCTATCATTCAAAACTTCTTCCTGTACCGTGTATATTAACAACCTCAGCATACACTTTTCTTCTTTATTAAACTGAGAACTAGCACCTTCCACTTGGCATATTTAAATTGCCAGCATCACTGCTCTTTCCCTTTAGGGCCATTATTAAGCAAAGTAAGAGTTATTTAAAAATAAGCACAGAGTTACCGATGCTGGAACTAGCTGATGTGATAACCAGGATGGGTACTAAGTGACTAACAGGTGGCTAGTGCACACTGGACAAAGAGATGGCTCATGTCTCAGGCTGGACAGAGCAGGAGAGTGAGAAATTCCATCATGCTTCTCAGAATGGTGCACAATTTACACCTTATGAATTGTTTATTTCTGGAATATCCCATTTAGTAGTTCTGAACTTCGGGTAACTGAATTCATGGAAAGAGAAACAGCAGATAATGGGGGATTACTATATTGCTTTTGTTCCTACTACCTGCTCTATGGTATACTGTGCTTCAAGAAAGCCCATAGTTAAAGACTCTCCCCTTTATTTATACAAGATAATTGCTCTCCATCAATAGCACAGAGCTGTATATATCTGTTCTAAGAGGTCATGCTAAGTGGATTAGATATCTAAGATAGATATCTAAGAAAAAGATGAATTTTCTAACTTTGGCTCTTTAATATTAAGGGCATGATATTTCCAAATACTAGACTTACTGAGTTCTGATTATATTCCCAAGTTTTAGAAACCAGAGATATAATACAAATAACAAAGAAAAGAAGTTTTCAGTCTAGTTCACAATGCAAAGCTAACGTCACTGATACTACTTACTATATTCCATCAAAACTGCCTTCTCGTAAAAGCCATTAAATATATATTGGGTGCATATTTTTCATGCCTATAAAAAAGTAAGCAACGGGCTGGGGATTTAGCTTAGTGATGCCGCTGTCTGCCTCGAAAGCGCAAGGTCCAGAGTTTGATCCTCAGTACCAAAAAATGAATAAAAATAAAATTAAAAAGTAAGCAAAATAGGCCATAGTCATTGCCCTCACCGAGCTTGTAATTCAGACAATACTAGAAGAATGAAAACAGCACAATAATTAGGACCTCTATATAGGTGGCCAAAAAGGATAACAACCCCACCTTTTTATTTACAGTATCAAAGCATAATACAGTTTTCCTGCTTTATGCTAAAAATGAGAAAATATGCCCAGGATTTAGCTCAGTGGTGCTGTGCCTGCCTCGAAAGGTTAAGGTCCTGAGCTTGATCCCCGTACTGGGGGAAGGGGGTGGGGAATAGAAAACATGCCTTAAGATTACATTTGTTTAATTTTTTTAAAATCTCACAAGCACAAGGTCCTGAGTTCAACCCCTGGTACCAAAAAATTAATTAATAGCAATGGAGCCAGGAGTGATGGTGCACACCTATAATCCCAGTGCTCAGGAGGCTGAGGCAGGAGGTTTGCTGCAAATCTGAGGCCAGCCTGGGCTACATAGTGAGTTCAAGGCCCAGCCTGAACTACATAATGAAATTCTATCTAAAAATAATAATGATAATAATAAAAATAAAAATAACAAAAGCTACTATAGGGGCAACGCATTTTCCGGTTCCCCCTCGGTCTCTTTTAGACAGAAACTATCTTTCTCTCAATAAATTTTTCCTACTCTTAAAAAAAAAAAAAAAGCTACTATAAGAAAAACATTTTCTTTAAAACACTTTAGAATTACAATAAAAACTTAACTGACTTTGTTTCTTCCCAGTAAAGCTAAACAAATGACCATCAAACAACAGTAATTTTCTTTTCTTTTTTCTTTTTTTTTTTGTATGGGGGATCAAACTTGGGTCCTTACGCTTGCGCAGCAGGTGGCAAAACCACTGAGCTAAATCTCCGGTCCACAACAGTAATTTTATATCAAAAAAAACCAGGGCTGTGGCTTGCTGCTGCTGCCGCTTGTGCTTTTGCTTCGATGCTTTGCTGCCTTCTGCCTGCCCTGCTTTGCCATGAACAGTTTCTCCTCTGAGATGCCCCTCTGTCATGTGCCTGCCTTGAGACCAGCTAACTAGAGACTGAAACCTCTACAAACTATGAGCCAAAACAAACCTTTCCTCCTTAAAAAAAAACAAAACAAAACTTACCAAACATGGAAAGATAAAAACTGTGGTGGGATCAACAGCAATTTCTTTCTTTCTTTCTTTCTTTCTTTCTTTCTTTCTTTCTTTCTTTCCTTTCTTTCTTTCTTTCCTTCTTTCCTTCTTTCTTTCTTTTTTTTTTAACGATGCCAAAAAGTTTATTTGAAAAGTTCAGGGTAAATGGGTAGGGGAAAAACCAGCCCTGCAGAGTGAACTTGCACCAAACAAAGAGAAAAAGAGGGTAAATGAAAAAATAAAATTGCACATTGTATCTGAGAAACGTGGCGTGGGCTACTGTGGAAACTCTCACATGATAGCCAACAGCAATTTCTACTACCTTTCGTCAATGTTATAATGTTGTTTGTACAATAATTTAAATTGAGTTTAAGAAATAACTTACCCTTCGGTCAGCTGCTACAAGTCTAAATTCCTGTAGTAACTTGCCAAAATAGGATCTCTGTGGTTTTCGAAAGAGATGAATTGTCCCCTTTAAAACAAACAGAAAATATACAAATCAGCATTTAGGTATGTAATCTTCTTCACAGTTCCCGTGATGTTATAGTACTAATACTGATTATCCCAATATCCATTAATATATGCCAACTACTTTTCTAGACACTGTATATGTATCGATAAATAATACAATAACCCTATGGGGTAAAAACAATCTTTAACAACTTTTCCAAAGCCACAAAACTAGTAAATAGTTGAGCTGGAATTCAAATACAGATATTTTGTTCCTGGTTCTTCTCTTTATTTTTAAATGGATTAAGCAACTTAAATCAGAGAAGAAATAGGGAAAAAGATAAGGAAAGTTTGCCAAAGAACTCTACTCAAAAGAAAATGTAACAAGGCTGGGGATTTAGCTCAGTTGTTCCACCACCTGCCTCAAAAGTACAAGGTCCTGAATTTGATACCCAGTACCAAAAAAAAAAAGGAAAAAGAAAATGTAACATTTACCTAATTAAAACTAAATATATGAAAGTTCTTTCTGGCAACTATGACAGTAAAACCCCTGAGGTTCTCATTTAGGCATTCAGACAGTGTCTGACACCCTAGGAGTCTGTATTAGTTTATAGTGCAGGGCTAGCCCTGAGAGGGCCTAGCAATAAGGTTACCAATGGCAGAGGAGATCAAGTAGCAACCAGAGTGGATTTACCACCCAAGTTTAGGAGACCTTGTGGAGAAGCCTTACAAGGATCAAACATATCTGAGAAATTAATTTATGATAAAGGTAGTATTTAATAGGAGTGGGACAAAATATGAGCTGTTCAATAAATAGCATTTTGATAAAGGGAATGTTTCATCCTTGTTTTTTGTTTTTTTTTTCCTCTGGTACCAGGGATCAAACTTGGGACCTTGTGCTTGCGAGGTAGGCAGTGGGACCACTGAGCTAAACCCCTGGCCCCTTAATTCTGTTGTTTTAAAAACAAAAATATAAAACTTCATTTGAAGGTAGTATGGATATATAATTTTATAATCCTGGAGTTGGGGATGTAGTGCAGAGACACAAACTTTTATATGTTTGTGAAGAAGGCCAAAGAGGGTATTGTGTGTATATTATACTTAACTGAATTTACTGGTAATAATGGAAATAATGCCAGAGAACTATGATTACAAACTGCTTCAGTTGTGCTTGCTTCGGCAACAGATATACTAACTGCTTCAGTTATCATCAAAAATATTGGGGGCTGGGGATTTAGCTCAGTGGTTCTGTTGCCTGCTGTGCAAGCACAAGGACACAAGTTTGATCCCTGGTACCAAAAAAAAAAATACTTAAACTTTTATATGCTGAAAACAGGTTGGCTCTTTTCTTTTTTTTTTTTTTTTTGGCATAGACTTCCAAAAGCAAAACTCTACAGCTACTTCTTTTTTTATTTTTGGTTTTGCCTCACTATGTAGTTCAGGCTGGCCTTGAACTCTTGGTGATCCTCCTGTCTCAACCTCCCAAGTGCTGGGATTACAGGTGTGCACCACCACACCTGGCTTACAGCTACTTTTAATGAGATAATTTTGTTACACCAAAAGCATTGTTTCTAGGAGAAAAGTTCCTTCACAGTTGTCAGTGGGTCATACATAGTAATTTGGTGCCACATATTTAAATACAGTGGACCCTTGACTTATAAACTCAATTGGTTCCCTAGGGCTGGTTGTAACTCAAGTTGGTTGTAAGTCAATAGTACTGAGATCTGGAAGTTTACCTGGTACATGGTATAGATAACAAGAAGCACATGAATCTTCCATTAACCTAATTAACCCAAGTTGTTTGTATGTCAGGCTGGTTGTAACTTGAGTGTCTATTGTATTTGATTTTACAAATTTTTTTTTTGTACTGAGGATCGAACTCAGGACCATGGGCTTGTGAGGCAGGCAGTGGCACCACTGAGCTAAATCCCTAGCGCACAAAATATTTTCTTTGATAGTAAAGGCCACAACCAAACTGCATTTCTAATTCACTTAACTTGGGGAATTTGACTCAAAACTGAAGTCCCATAAAAGCACTGGAACCAGGTATTATAACTGTGAAAACTTTCAGATTCAATTCAAGCAGAGGCACGATTTTCCTACATAATTCGAGAAGGTTTTAGTAGTTATAAAAAGGTATATCCCATTATATCAAAGCTTAGACAGGTCATTAGTTGAATTAAGTTGAAACCCTGGAAAGCAGAAAAAGGGACAAGCACTAGAAATGACATATGAAAAACAGTACCAGAATGGCAGTAATTCTTAATGCCAAGTGAGGTGTACACAGGAGCTCTCTGTATTAGTCTCTCTCCTTCTATACGTATACTCTTGAAATTCGTCATAATAAAAACACAGTAAAACACTAAAGTAAAAAACTTTTAAAAAGATAAACCAGAAAAGTGTTATTAATTTTGAAATCCAAGTAAAGTCCAGCGTTTGTGTAAACCTAAGGCCCTGATAAGCTAATCCAATATAAAAGGAATAATATGCTATTTTCATTTGAGGTGTTAATAAATTCTTAAAGAATTACGTGTTAAATATTTTGATTCCAAGCATAAAAAATGCTGCTTAATAACTGTGATCCTTTGATAATTTCTGTTTAACTTCAGGCCACTTGTAAGTTAAGTTTCAAGATTAAGATAATCAAGAAGAATACTGGGAGAAAAAGACTCACACACAAAAAATTAAGGACTTGTAAGGGTTATACTGATAAGGACAGGGAGTAGGGGATGATGAACAATGCAAGCAAATGGAATAGCATATGTAAAAAGGCCCAGTCATACAGCATGTTTTGCAACTATTCATTGTGGCTTGAAATCGGATGCATGGCGCGCGCGCGTGTGTGTGTGTGTGTGTGTGTGTGTGTGCGTGTGTGTGAAGGAGGGTGTAAAGGCAGGATGCTAGAGTATGGACGGCTTTGTATATCATGCTAAACAGTGATATCTCGAGGACTACAGAAAACAAACTGAAAAACTTTAAGCAAGGGAAAAACAAGGTCAAATTTTAGAAATACAGTGGATGCTACACACTGGTGAACACTTCGAAGAAAAGAATAGCTGGAGGCTGTGCTAACTCTAAACCCACAAAAGTAAAGTTTTACCCACTTTTTTTGTCTGCAAAAGATTATAGAAAATTTACAAAATTCGACCATATTCACATAAGGAAGAAACTTTTACAGTGACTACTAACACACAGAAATGTAGTCCCTTTCTCAGCTACCAAAAGTACTCAATGAATTCTTCTGATAATTTCAAGAAGCACGCAGGACGTTTACATGTGAAATAATCACCTCTCAATACCAGAGAGAATTGAAAAATGTATAGACCTGCTTTCTAAAGGCCTAAAATGACTAATTCCTCTAATAAACTTTAGAGGGCACATATCCCAGAAACCATAACGGATCCTGGAATTATTCAGTAGTTTCTGCAAACACAGCAGCAATAATATGATGCTCTACCCACACCATAACTGTGTAGTCAGTAACTGGTCCTTACGGAAGCTGCTGCCTTATCAAGTTAACTGCCTGTCAATAAACCCAAGTAGCGGAGTGGGTCGTCCGCCTTAAAACCTGACTCCTAGCTTTGTTTCCGCCGTCGCTGTTCTCAGCATCCCCCGAATGCTGGAGATTTAGTTGCTGTGGACTTGTTTTCAGGTCTTTTGATAGTGGTGTAATCACGGATGCAGTCAAAGACTTTTATTTTGACATCAAGGAAATCTCGGTAAGGGGAAGTCATAAACTCCTCAGGGGCAGAAAACTCGGCTGGGGAGGGATAGGGATCCCGAAAAGCAAAGGAATGGGGTGAGGGACAGAAAGGGGATCTGAGTGAGCTCTGAGGGAACCATCTGGGAAACAGTTCTCCGGGGGGGCCCGACTGCAACCCCGATGAGCCCTTCTCTGGGCCGCGGAGGCGGTTCGAGACTAGAGAAAAGGAATCAGCAGGACAGGAACCCTCATGCCCCCAACACCCAACTCACCATGATAAGGAGCCACAGCTCCCGCCGGAAGACGCTCTGGGGCTCGATTTTTACCCCGGTGCGGAAGGGGCGGGGAATCAGGGGCCCATTGGCTGGGAGGGCCGCGGGGGCGGAAGTGCGTGTCCGGCCTGGGCCCCGCCCCTTCCCCGACATCCCCCACTTCCGGCGGAGGTGTGGGAGGCGGCCCTGGCGATTGCTGTGAGATCTCGGTGCCGCCGTTCCTGACTCGAGCCTCTGAGGCCAGTGATAAGGAGCAATTAGGGTTCATTTTAACGTTGGGAAAATTGTGCTGACTGCTGAAACGCTCTTACCTATGTTGTGTGGATTGAATCTGACGAAATGGATAGTATTCCCGTTTTACAAGTGAGGAAACATGAAGGTTAAACTTGCCTGGAGTCTTGACTCGTTTGCTCTAATGGCTTAAGTGGAATTTGGAATGCCTAATTACAGAGTATGGTGGTCTACTCCCTACAACAATGTTTAAAGTCTCTACAACGTTAACTTTATTATAAAAGTAATGTTAATTAGAAAAACTTAGAAAACAAATACTTCATAAAGAATGTGGAGCATGTGTGTATCAAGTACTGGTCTCATAAAAACTATATTCTAGGAAGAAGAAATGATACAACAGGGACAAAAATTTTAAGTTATTTACAAGTAGAGTGAGGTAGAAAATAAAACAGTACTTGCCAGGGGTGATGGTGCACGCCTGTAATCCAGGCACTTAGGAGGCTGAAGCAGGAGGATCGCTGCGAGTTCGAGGTCAGCCTGGCCTCTGCAATGCTTTCAAGGCCAGCCTAAACTACATAGTGAAACCCTGTCTCAAAATGCAAACAAACACAATAGCAGCAGCAACAACAAAACCCCCAAAGAAATAAAAAAATAGGACTGTGCTATAGAGATTAATTGGGTAGTGTTGGTCAGAGAAAGCTTCTATAAGGGGATGAAATTTAATTTCAGAATGGCAAAAAACTGAAGATTTTTTTTCCAGGCAGAATAAACTTTGCAAATACTGTATGCTAAATCAAAAAAGAGCAGGCTCATTTTAACACCTGAAAGGAGGCTAAATATGCTATCCGGTGGGTAAGAAGTGGTAGCATGAGGGGCCCATTGGCTGCAAAAAATACTAAAACAGGGCCGGGGATTTAGCTCAGTGGTTTCGCCACCTGCTGTGCAAGAGCAAGGACCCGAGTTCGATCCCTGGTAACAACAACAGCAAAAATACTAAAATACAAATTTTGGAGTATAGTTTCCTCTGACTGTGTAATGTTCTCACACCATTGAAAAGTGGAAAAAATTTAAGTAATGGGAAGTTGGGAATCAATTTTGTTTATTGAGACAGTGATTTTATAGTTCAGGCTGGCCTCAAGCCCCGTGGCAATCCTGCCTCAGCCTCTTGAATGCTGGGATTGCAGGCATGTGCCACCACACCAGGTATAGGAATAATTTTTAAAAGCAATATCCCATGGGAAACAGAAACATAAACTCATTGAGACTCCCTCCAGTCAAAGCAAGGCCTAAGACTTAATGATTGAAATCTCACCAGATTGAGGATTATTGAAAAAATTAAGTCTCTCCTCCATATTCCTCATTTCAGGCTGCCCACCATGTGACGAACATCTTCACTTTCTCCCAGACACCCACACTGAGCTCCTTATAGACAATCTCACAACACTTGGTCTCTGACGCCACATTTTGGGTCACTGGAAGTCTCATACCCACTAATCTTTGACCTGAAGCCTTGCAGAAAAAGTTAAAATATAGGCCTGGGACTGATAACCGTGGAAGTACTGCTTGCAACGTTGGTTCTTGACTGGTAAATGAGAACTTGGATTTGGAGGAGGGTTTCCCCTGTTCTCTAACAAATAGAGTGGCTCACGCTGTTTGTCAGGCTTAGTACTTTCACATATACTGTCACTTGTTGCTGGAGGAATAAAATGCGTACTGTGACTAATGGGTGAGGACTCACAGATGTTGGTGCTTGATTTTGTCTGAATCTGCTCAATTCTCTTCTTGGTCTTTGCTAATTTTGCTTTACATCTTTCTGTCGTAGTAATCTATTGTCTAATAATTATACGCTGAGTCTTGTGAGTGCTCCTAGTCAATCATCAAACCTGCCACGGTCTTGAGGCTTCAACACCTAATGACTTGGTAGTTCAGTAAGGGGACAGGTGAGAGGACAATTCATTTAAATTCAACCTGTTAACACTGCTGTATTTCAGCTCTACCATCCACTGTATGTTTGTCTCATTTTATTCTTTCTTAATTCCATTTAAATCAATCATATCTTAGTAATCCATTTTATCCTCTTATGGCTTTTTAGCTCTACTGAACCTTTTAGTGAGATTAGAGCATGCACCTTCAATTTATCAGTCTGCCTTAAATAATATACTACATTTTGTACAAAATAACCTTTAACAAATATAATTCCATTTATTGCCCCCTCCAGCTTTGCAGTTTTGTCCTGTATTTTAGTTCTACAAATATAAATAACATCATACTGTAATTTCTTTTGCTTTAAATAGCTGATATTTAGAAAATTTAACCTATTTATCATTTCCAAAGCTTTAAGTTCCTTCTTGGAAAGATAGATTCCCATTAAGGATAATTTTCCTTTGGCATGAAGGTTTTTTTCTTTTGTTTTTTGAGACAGGGTCTCACTGTGTATTTTAGGCTGGACTTGAACTCCCAGTGGTCCTTGTGCCTTAGCCTCCCCAGTGCTGGGATTACAGGCTTGCCTGGTGCTGCCATACCAGGCTTTAGCCTTTAGCCATTTTTTCTGTCACCCAGCAAGAAATTTTCTTTCACCTGAAAAAGCTTTTTATTTGCTTTAACATTTGAATGGTATCTTCACTAGATATGAAATTTATATTTTATTGTTCAATCTTTTCACCTTTCTACTCCATTTTCTGAATTCCTCCATTTCTAATTAGGTTATATAATATTATTCCACCATGACCTGCCCTCAGGATACTTTTGTTTTGGTTTGGTTTTTTTTGCGGTGGGGAGGCTCGACAATGCTATGTCCAAATGTGGTCTTCACTCTATTTTTATTCAGCTTGGGGTTCACTGAAGTACTTGAATCTGTTGATTTTCAACAACTGTGGGGAAATTTCAAACATTATTGCTATAATTATTTCTCATCGCATAATCTACCTTTACTCTCCTGAGTCTCAAATTACAGATACATTAGACAAATAGTGTTCCACAAGTCTTAAACCTTTATATTTTTCTTTCTCTCTGAGCTGTGGCCTGATAAATTTATTGGCTTGTCTTCCAATTCAGTCTTTGTTCTACCTTACTGTTGGGCCTAAAAAAATAAAATATCTTTTATTTTGGATAACTATTTTTCAGTTCATATTTTTACTTTTTTTTTTGGTACTGGGGATCAAACTCAGAACCTTATGCTTGCAAGGCAGGTGGCGGAACCACTGAACTAAATCCCTGGCCCTATATTTGTACTTTTTATTACAAGACTTCCTGCTGAACTTTCACAATTTCTGTTTCTCTGTGGAACATCTCAATCTGTTCATCCATTGTCAGTTTTCCAGTAAATTTTTTTTTCTTCCCAGTACTGGGAATTGAACTCATGACCTTGCTTCCAAGGTAGGGACAGTGCCACTGAGCTAAATCCCTAGCCCCTCCAGTAAATTCTTCAGCACATTTAAAAATCATCCTTTGTTCATCCCAATACATCATCTGCTATAGATTTTCTTGGGTTTTGTTTGTTTTGAGGTAGGGAAGGTCTCAGCTGATGAGGTCCAGGCTGACCTCAAACTCATGTGCTCAAGTGGCCCACCCATCTCATCCTCTCAAGTCTGTATGTGCACACCACTGTGCCTGGGTTATATATATTCTATTGATTATGGATCACATAACTTTTCTCTGTATGCTTAGTATCATTTATTGTATACTGGACTTTGGGATATACTCTGAAGTTTCTGGATTGTATTTTCTTCCAAGGAATATTGTGCTTTGTTCTGGCTTTATGAGGGAATGTTTCATGGAAAATAGCTGAAAGTATAAAGCCAATGAAACTCATTTTATAACAGATAACCCTGGTGCTGTAAAGCTTTAAGCTTGGTTACAGTGAGTTTCTTTCCATTTTGCCCTTGGTCCTAAAGCACACCCCTTAGTGCTAGAATGTTGTCATTACTTCTAAAGCATGGCCCTTTTTGGGTTTCAGTGATAAACACACAAAAAAGTGTTTACTCATCCTGTCTTAGTGGAACTTGAATTTCAAAATTCAATCTCCTGGAGTGAGACTTCAGTTTTCTGGTGGGTTCCTCTGAATATCTAACTGCACAGGTACAATTTTGGAATCCACAAAGAATTTGAAAGGAATTTGTAGGCAGATTTTCGGGCTTACTTCTCTGAGGCCTTTCTAAGATTTCTAATTTCCAGCTGTTCTAGAAGCCCCACTGGATTCCTCAGCCAGCAAGACTGCCACATTTGGCTTGAATTCTACTCCCAAATGAACTGTACAAGTTGGCTATCATTCCACAGGAAAAGCTAGTTAATGTGGATCTCTTATAGTGTAGGATTTTGTGCAGTTTCTGCCTGGATTTAGTTACTCTCTACAGCTTTCTAGTCATTACTTTTTATATTTTGTTCAGAGTTTATAACTTATTGACAAGAATTACAAAAAATTTCATTATCAGACTGAAACCTCTGAAATATCAAAATGTTTTAAATTAAAAAATTAAAGACAAAATAAAGTTTATAATTTATTTACAATCCATTTAGGATAAAAACCTACTTTATGCAGCTGTACCCTTTAATTCATTTCTTCTGAAGAGAAGTACAAAAGATCAGACTAAAACTGAGACAAGCATTTAAAGAAAAATCCTTTAAGAGTCCCAAAACAAACTGTAAATCGTTCGTTTTACCAAAAGAATTAGTTTTTGTACAAAATATAAAGAATTTTACACTATAAACAAAGACTGTTGTACACGTATTTAAATTAGAATTCTATCTGATTTTGCTCCAATTCTTCTTGAGCACAAAGCATACAGTATTTGCAAGTCAGAAAGCTAATAATTTCAATGGGCAGACTGTCTCAGAATAAACTTGTATCTCTAATATATTTAGAAAGATAGTATTCATTCCTTCGTTTTGCTCAAAGCCCAGTACACCAGTAAATTTTAATTTAGTTTACAAAATTCTGCCATATTAACATGAAGAACACACTGATGCTTAAAATTTAAGCATTATCTTTTAGGAAATAATATAACACAGGGCTTAACACAGTATCTAAATGGTTACAGTCTAATAATTAATTCAGAAAACCTTAGCAACTTCTGTCCAAAATGACCAATACCTCCTACTAGGTCATTATTCTATTTTCTTCTAGTATGTCATTATTCTATTTTCATGGCCTTTCTATGAAAGAAACACAACTTAAAATAAAACCTGGTTAGAGTAAGTCATAGAAAATAGTTCTCAACAACAGGTGAACTTCAAACTTGATCAGCAAAAAAACTTCTCTGCATGGATGGATATTCATATAGCAATATAATTTTGGCTTATTTATGATGTTAAATTGACTTTTGTAATTTTTTAGCATTTGAAAACTTTATTATCTAAAAACCTTCCCAAGAGATTATGAGCCTGTATTTTAAAAATTCATTTGAAATTAGTCCTGTACTGATTTGTAGTTACCTAAATATTGGTATTTTAATCCCTAAGTGAAAACAAAATGAAATTTTATGAATTTTACTGAAAGTTTTTATTTCCCCAGTTCTCCTAATCATATATATACTTCATCATCACCTTGTATTATCAGTATTTTATAACTGATGTTTTAACACTTGAGAACTTAAAAAGACCCATGACCTAAAATATGCATAGCTCTTGCTTTAAATTTTTTTTTCCGGTTATCTCAGTTCTCATTTGTATCATCTAAGGAGTTAAAGGTTTTTAATTAAGGAGGTATGATTTAAGTTATGGCTACAAATAGCATATGATACTATAAGAATTCACATGTCTTCTATATTTAGATTAATTTTTTAACAAGAACATAAGTACAATCAAGGAGAATTATGTCTTCATTGTAAAATTCTTATCTAGTATGGGCAATTGTACATTTTTTAAAATTTATTTTTATTTTTTCGGTACTGGGATCAAACTCAGGACCTTGCACTTGTGAGGCAGACGCAGCACCACTGAGCTAAATCCCTGGCCCTTGGGCAACTGTACTTTAATATGTTCTCTCAAAACATCTTTCCTAAATGAAGTCTCTGTTACTACTACAAAATTATTCTTTCCACTCATGACATTTTACATAGCATCATTAAAGCACCAAAGAAAATTCTGTAAACAAACTTTTAACCAGTAAACTAAGGGCAAATATCCATTTGCCTTTATTACAATATTTTAAAGGCCATGATATGCATCTCTACTTCCTACAATGAACATTTTTATAATAAAAATTCAAGCATATTTATACAAACAAGAAACAATTGCTGTACATTTTGGAGAAACTAGACATACAGACTATAACTTTTAGTAAAGTGAGCACAAGAAACCTATAAAATGTATGCAATGTATATAAAAATTCAGTGTTTTAGTTTCATTGAAGGGATTCATAATTATTAAGAATAAAAGATGGTAGTTCCATTGGCTTATAATTATCCTGTAAACAGTAAGAAAGTGATAAACAATGAATTAGAAATTTCTTATCTCCCAGTATCTCCTTCTTCTTGTACTGGAGCTACTATTGTAACAGTTAAAATTGGCTCCTTTGAGTATCAGAATTTTAGCAGAAAATGAATTCCATCTGGAATAAATTAACAGTCTGCAGCAGATTCCTGACATTAGGAAAAAAAATAGTGCAGGTCATAAGAGGACAGATCTACATATTATATGACGGAGAAACTCAAATCTTCAAACCTTTTCTATTTTACCAGATTTGCTTTGTTGCTATTATATTGCTTTCTAAATTATTTGGCAGCAAGGTAACAGAAAAATAAAAACATAAAACTGTTTAACGTCTGCAGATTTATGAAGAAAAAATCCTCAAAATAGCCTTTTCCTATTGCTGTTAGGAAAAAGTTCGATTTGGCACTCTGGATTTGTAAAAGGAAAAGGAAAAAAGGAAACTTAAAGGTGATTGGTATTCCAATCACAGGCAGTTAAGAAAAACACAGGAAAGGAAAATATGAAAAATCACTATTTTAAGAAAAACATTAGAAGACAGACAACCACAGGCCTTTGTGTCTTCTACCCTTCACTGTCTCTGGAATACTTTCACCTGCAACACAGTATACAAATTACTATTTACACTAGGATTATATTGGTTAAAGAAGACCAGATTTGGTTTTTGTTGTGTTCTAATTTAAGTGCCCATTGAGATACCGTGACCACCAAGCCAAGAAGGCCTTAAACAACAAAACATTCCATTCACATTGTATATTGTTTTCTTGTTCAAGTTTGGTACACAAATAACTATAAGACTCTGAAAAGTCCTGTAAACTTAGGCTAAGTTTCTGTAGCTGATAACTGTTCACTGAAGATCAAATGATTCTCTCTTGTTAAGTAAATGTTCTGCAGGCTTACAAAGGCATTTCTTTAAACAGTGGTATCTCCAAAGTCCTTGTTCCATCGTATGTATGCTTCTAAAGTTTGAGGGCTCACACTGCGTTTTATTTTTTTCAAGGATTCAGTGAAGTCCGATAATCGAATATTTCTCATCTAGATTTTAAAAAAACACATGAGATACAAATGATGAACACATATAGTGATGGATTAAAACAATGGTATAATGTTGTAATATAAAATACTCTTAGTCATGCCAATCATTTTAATATATTTTCTATCCTACTATATATTAGGCAAGTTGGCTACATAAGATACCTTACAAAATAATATAATAGTTACTTTATCACTTGTATTCATCTCCTATGTACTGGCTTTTCTTTTTTTCAGTGCTGGGGACTGAATTCAGGGCTCCACACATGCTCAGCAAATACTCTAGTGCTGAGCTACAGCCCCAGTTCTTTAAAAATTTTGTTTGAATTTTGAGAAAGGGTCTTGCTGAGTGCCCAAGCTGGCCTTGAACTTGTGATCCTTTTGCCTCAGTCTGGGGATATAGCTCAATAATAGAGTATGGTGGGCTAAATCCCTGGGACTTTAAAAAAACAAGTTTATAGGGCCGGGGATTTAGCTCAGTGGTTCCGTTGCCTGCCCTGCAAGCACAAGGACCCAAGTTCAATCCCTGGTCCCCCCCCGCCCAAAAAAAGTTTATAATGCATTTTAATTTGGTTTTATTTTCTGACATTTTAAATTGGTTTTGGAACTGTAGACTGTGTGAATGATGACTTGATGAATATATTTACCTAAATATTATTTATTTATTGGTGCTGGGAAATGAACCCAGGGCCTCACACGTTAAGTACATTCACTGCCACTGAGCTATACCCCAAGAGCATCAGTGGTGAACCTATGGTACGTGTGCTGCACCAGGTTGTTTATATCATTGAAAGCAATAAAAAGTTTGCCATCACTGTCCTAGACCTAAGTACTTTAAAGACAAAATTTAGTGTGGCACAAAAATGACCTGTGTTAAAAACTGTCACTAGTATATATCTCCATGTATTTGGCCCAAAAATAAGAAATCAGAGAATTTTAGACAAAACTTCAACTAGTATATACTAGCTTCATTTCTGTCCAACACATCCTATTTAAAGTAGATTGATTGTCAAAATGGGAGAGGGATCTGGGGTTATGGCTCAGGAATAGAGCACTTGTCTAGCATGTATGAAGCCCTGGGTTCCATCCCCAGCACCAGGAGAGACAGAGAGAGAGAGTGAAAGCACAAGTGTGTGGGCTTTCTGAATAATGTAGCTGACTAACTACACTGTAAAGAAGCCTCATCGGACAACCACAAGATTACCCAGAAGCTTGAAGACTGTCAAAATATACTTGCATACACTTTCTTTGTTAACCATTCACCATCTCCTCAATAGGTGTTGGAACTTGAGCAATAAATACCTCTAACAGATAAGTTACACATATAGTTCAATTTCAAAAATTTGTTCACATATTTATTATCATCATGCTTATGCAATTTTATTTTTTTCTTCATGTCACATTAGTTTTTAAATTTTTATTAGTACATGTTTTAGTACATAATGATTACATTCATTGTGGGGAGTTGGTATATGTACAGAATACATCTTTACTTTTTTCTTTTTTTAAATTGAGTTTTATATTCTGCATGTAATTTTCCCCTAAAGAAATGCTTCAGCATTTCAGAGGGGACCTTCTATATTAAGAAAATATAATAACATATTATATAATGATTGTATTGGTTTTATAAAGAGAAAAATAAAGATTATTAAAACTAACAAAATAAAACATTAATGAATTGATCTATAATCATAGGTTATTTTTAATAATGTATAGTTTTTTCTAATTTTTGTTTAGTATTTTTATATGATTTGATAAAAAAGGACTTAATTACTATGCATTTTTTTCCATTACCAAAAAACAACAAAAGGGACTAACTGCATAGGATCCATATTTAGAAATGAAGCAAAATTAATTTTTTCTAGTCAAATAAACTAGAAAACTCCAGACAAAAAAAAATTTAAGTCTTATAGAGAGCCAAAACAAAGAAAAGATAATTATAAAATTGTATACCTCACTGGCAGACATATTCTTCACCTGTTCTGGTTTCAGTTCTGTAAAATATAAAAAAGTCATACTTTAAAAAACAAAAGACTGTTAAGTTAAATTGCTTAAAGGGAAAAATCAAATACAACAATAGCTGTTAAATCATATTAAAAGAGAGACACATTAACACTGACAGTAAATACAATTTATAAATGTTTACAACAGAATAGTATTCCTCCTTAGGAGTACACAGGACAAATTCAATTTCTTGCATAATGCCAACAACTGAATTTACAAGTTTGAAAGTCAACTTAAAAGAATGCAACTTGTTCTTCACAAAAGGCATCAGGTTGGTTTTTAACTCAAAGCTGTTGTCTCTTCAGAATAATAAGGGCCGGGGATTTAGCTCAGTGGTTCCTCCTCCTGCCTCACTAGTGCATGGTCCCAAGTTCAATCTCCGGTACCAAAAAAACCCAAACCAATTCTAGAATAATAAAATATTAAAATGTTCTAAAAAATTTTTAAAACATACAAATGATTTGTACATTAGCTACTACTTCTGATCCACTGTCAAAGAAAGCGTGTTTACTCTGTAATCAAAGTTCTATAAATGCGGCCTCTTTCTCTCTGTCCAAGGTTATCTTATTATACTGTACTATTTCAAACCACAGTTGATTGCTGGTAACTGAAACAAAAAAAGCAAAGTCACAGATGAGCACTGTTTTTATATGATGTAGAATATGCTAGTACTATTCTCTACTACTCTAGTATAGTATCACAGTGAATCAAATCTAACCTAACCTAAAAAACTCAGGTGTGATATATCAAAATCACCAGATTATTTGAATCAAAATATAGCAATGAATGATATATTTTGTTGCAATTCCTTGAAAGATGACATAAAGAAAGGGAATGTTTTTTCTTTATATAAGTTACTTTAGATACACTGATTTCAAGTGAAAAAGAGCCAGAAAAAAGACAAGAATATTTTCCCCATTTTTTTTTTTTTTGGTACTGGGGATTGAACTCAGGTCCTTCCACTTGTGAGGCAGGCACCGGAACCACTGAGCTAAATCCCTAGTCCTTCCCCATTATTTTTCTTTTTGCTTGCTGAAAACATTTACTTGGGCTGAAGATGTAGCTCAGTGGTAGAGTACTTGCCTAGCATGCACAAGGCACTGGGTCTGATCCTCAGCACTGCAAAATAAGTACGTAAATTTTCTTTTCTTTTGAGTTTCCAGCTCAGTACCTACTCTTTTTTTTTTTTTTTTTTTAGAAAAATGAAAGCTGATTTTTATCATCAACAGCCATTCTTTAAACATGAACATGCATACGTAATATTCTACACACACATCAGTTTTTAATGTTAATAAAGGTTAAACACACATACATCCTTACAAAAAAGGTCAAAATGCAAACTTAAAACTTTAAACAAAAGTCTTACTAATTTAAAAAAAGTTTGTGTTGGGTACCATTTGTACAACACAGTTAATTTAAACATTTTCATTTTGGCTGCACATGAAAAAAGCGGCAGTAGAAAATAAAGTCATTAAGGGATTTTAAATAGCAGAATAGGCAATTGTGCCATGCAGGAGAAGCAATATTAAATATTAGTTTTCAAAAAAAATCCACATTTAAAAATATGTAGTTCAAGTCACAGAAGTTTTCTCAGTAGACCCAATGCAATGCGTAATTAGCTGCCGCAGATGGCCTGGCTGAAAGGACAGGCTCCCCTCAGAGTGGAACTGTACTGACTTTGGCACAGGAAAGAGGGCTTACGAACAAGAGCATGATTAAAAAGAGGGAAGAGGGAAGAGGAAAAGAGTAACAGCAAGGATAAATGAGAGAGTAATTGCAATCACTAAAAACTCTGCATTCTCAGTCACTGCAGAATACTGTCTTCTGTCTAGAGCAGGTGCTTACTCCAGAACTGTTATTTTGTTTGTTTTGTTTTTTTGGTACCAGGGATCGAACTCGGGTCCTTGCGCTTGCAAGGCAAGCGACGGAACCACTGAGCTAAATCCCCGGCCCTCCAGAACTGTTACTGCAGCATGGATTTTATTTGCTTGGAGGTAGTCTCATCATTCAAATGTTTTGTTGTGTACCTTAGAGCATTTAGAAGACCTTCTACACTATTGGGAGGTTGGTCCTTAAGAACTTTGATACAACCTTTCATATCAATTTTGGATGTTTTGGCAAATGCTCCCACTGGATGCATGTGGTCATACAGTATTATGACACCCACCATTACCCTCAAGCAGAATGATACTGTCTCTTCATTTGTAAATCTGCTTCTGTATTCCGGTGTTTCCAGCATGACTCTGCACACACTAGCCATGGTGCTTAAACAGTCAGTGGTATTTTCTATTGGTAAGTTTTTATTCTCTGATACAAACTTTGTGGTAGCGTCACTTAAGGTTTTCAGCATTGGGGTTGCCTCAGCGTAAAACAAAGACATTCAATTTGCCAATTTATTGTTCACTTCATTTTCTCCTTCTGCTGGAACATTATTAATCCTCATTTGACTCAACGTTCTTCTGTAGTAGCTGAAATCATTCCGTATGGCAGGATTTGTCATCTTGAGTTCATCAAAGCGCAGTGTGAAGTGAAGAATTTCTGCAAACTGCTTAGCAAGAGCCTGCTCTCGCTCCAGATGGTGGGTGGGAGAATATGGGGTACTGGTCAAGGCTCCCAGAAGGCTCCTCAATGCAGCTTCTAACCTCTGAGAAAATTCATAAAATTTCTTTAATTTGTCTACTAACGGAACAACTGCACCCCACGCCTTCTCTTGCAACTTCTCATCTGCTGGATGCTGGATTGCCTCTCGTATTTTATGGCCAGCTCCTCTGTATGACTGCAAGTCCTCCAAGATGCCTTCTGCATCTTTCAATACTATATTCACCTGATTATAAATTTCCTTCTCAGACTATGTAGGCTGGGCATTTTCAAAATCAAGGAAAAAATCTGGCCCCTGCTCAAGGTCTGTGCATGTCAAAACTTTAAGAAGATTCCCCATGTTAAGGTACCTTCAGCCAGTGCTGGTGTTTCTGTTCTTGTCCTTCTATCCTTTCCAAAAAGCAGATGAGGAAAATGAATCTCAAAAAAAGAGTTTACTCAGCTGGGTATGGTGGTGTGCGCCTGTAGTCACAGCTACTTAGGAGACCCGGGCAGGGAGATCACAAGTTCAAGGTCAGCCTGTGCAATATGGCGAGGGCCCTGCTCAGCCCCTGGGCTCTCAGCCCCGCTCCTCCGCCCTCCTCGAGCTACGGCGGCGGCGGGTCCTCAGCTACGCTAGGGGGAGCCCTGGGCCTGGAGCGGAGCGGCAGCGGCCGGACCAGGAGCCCTCCGCACCCGCCCCTTGTGGCGGAGCCGCGATGAGGCGGCGGCTCCGAGCGGGGAGGGCAAGTCTCAGTACCTACTCTTGAGAAGTAAAACTCTGTCTAGAACCGGAGTCGTGTTCCAGTGGCTCATGTACTGTTTTCATATAATCTGTGAGCTACAAATGGTTTTACTTTTTTAAAGAGTTTGTTAAAAAAGAAAAGACGATTATGATTATGCAACAGAGACCAAAGTTTGCTAATCCCTAGTCTAGAATCTACTTTGTACTATGTTTTCTACTGATACGGCTTTATTACTTTCATACTGAAAATAAAAAGGATCTCTCAGTGGAGACTTTTCTAACTTCTAATGTGGTGTGGAAACAGTTCTATTGTTTTAAGTTCTTGTATACATACCTCGGATAGGTCCCAGTGCTGCATCTTTTGCCAAAGCTGTTAGATCACTTCCTGAGTATCCATCAGTCATTCTGGAAAGTGAAGGGAAGAAACAGCAAACTATTTTTATTTTTGCATATTAAAACCCTCCACAAAATAAGAGTAGAGTGGACCCAGTCAGGGATTTAGCTCAGTGGGTCTGCCACCTGCCTTGTAAGCACAGGGACCCGAGTTCGATCCCAGGTACCAAAAAAAAAGGACAGTGGATCCTTGGTTTATGAACTCAATTCATTTGCAAGGGCTTGTAACTCAAGTTGGTCCAATGAAGGTTCAAGCTTCTCTACACAGCCTTCAAAGTCTCTCTCCTGTACACAGGCAGCTCTCAGTGTCCTTAGAGAGACAGTGGCCCAGGATTTCTCACTTAATCCCACACAGGAAAGGATGTTGTAATGTTCCTTCCAGAACTCTTTTAAGGATTAAATTTGTATCTGAGACCATCTGGAAGCACAAGCACCAGCATTCTGGTTATAACTTAGGACTGTTTGTAAGTTAAAACTAAAATTCCGGTTGTAACTCAAGTTGGTTGTATGTCTGGCCAGTCATAACTCGAGGGTCCACTGTATAAACAAACTGTTTTGCCTTTGTCAACCAGCTGACAGTTATGTGGTTTGATTCTAAGGGCACAGGCCCATTTAAAAAAAGTGAAACAGTATACTACTTGCTTCCTGTAATGCCTCAAACTCTCAATATTTCAACAATTCTTTTAGGCATATTCTCTAAAAGGTTTCATTAAATTGTAAACATGTCTTCTGAACCATTGGTGACCAACTGAGACATAATCGCAATTACTTCACTGTAAATAGTCTTTTTATCTTGGCAGAAAAACTCTTGAGGGAATCAAGGCCAACCAAGGGAGATTTCTTTAAATGTAGAACAGAAAGAAAGAAGGATATAGTGGTTTGGATTTTTTGTGAACAGGTCTCACTTTGTAGTTCAGGCTGGCTCTAAACTTGGAAATCATGGCGCTCCTCCTGCCCCTTTTCCCAAGTGCTGGGATTTCAGGCATGCGCCACCACGCCCAGCCAGGAAGGGTGTAGGTATAAAATAGAAGGGAAAAAGGCATATTTGAATAGGATGCCACATTAGAGACGGTTGAAGCAACAAGAGATAACCAAAGAAAACTAACAACTAGGGCAGACAAGCAAAAGGTAAGGAGGAAAATAAAACGGGGTGAGCCGGGGATGTAGCTCAGTGGCGCTGCGCCTGCCTGGCAAGTGCAAGATCCTGAGTTCAATCCCGGGGGGAAAAAAGCATTTATCACATACTATGTAAAACAACTCTCAAGATGAAACACTATTAGCAGAATTCTTTAGTGGAATGAAAAAAAAAAGAGCCCTCTATATATTTCCAACTGTTTGTTCTTTTCTCGTAGGTATCTGGGAACTCAAGTATTATTACTAAAACTACCCACTATTCACATAGTTGTTAAATATTTTAAATTTGTTTGGGTTGTTTGTTTGTTTTTGAGACAGGGTTTTGCTGTGTAGTCCAGGCTGGCCTGAACTCACAGTGATCCTTCTGCCTCAGCCTCCTGAGTGCTAGGATTATAGGGGTGTGTGCTACTACCTCCAGCTTAAATATTTTAAATTTTTTTGTGACATTTTCCAAATACTAAAAATCCTTGGGTGCATCTCCTATATCCAGTTTCTACTTCACTATTCATAAATAAGTGTAAGATATAATCTAATATTAATCAGGATCCTCTGAGCCCTCTGCTCAGTAGGGCCCCATTTCAGGCTTGTTGTAGAATGCAGTTTGAGGAAGAATCCTGCTTAGTGAGCTTAGTAAAAATCTCCCCCTGTAGTATCTAACCATCCTTGATATCTGGTCACCCTAGCCATCCTTCACCAAGAATACTATCCAGTCTTGCAAAAACCTCTTTTGCCACTGATGTTTCTTGTTAGTAATTTTCCATCTACTGACCTCCACCTTGTTTCCTAACTATAAACTCCACTTCTCCTTGCTGGTGTCAAAGTTGAGCCCAATCTCTGTCCACCACTGTAAGATCCTGCTGCAGTGCCTCCTTCCTTTTTTGGTGGCACTGGGAATTGAACCCAGGGCCTTTGCATTGATCTACACCTCCATTCTTTTTTTTTGGTACCAGGGATTGAACTCGGGTCCTTGCGCTTGCAAGGCAGGCGGCGGAACCACTGAGCTAAATCCCCGGCCCTCCATTCTTTTTTTAATTTTGAGGCAGGCTCTTGCTAAATTGCCAGGTTGGTGTCAAACTTGTGATCCTCATGCCTCAGCCTCCCAGAGTATTGGGATTACAGGTGAAGAAAGTCTTCTTTACTGTCTTAAAAAAATATTTTTAGGATGTAAAAGTCCAAACAAATTCTACCTAATGGAAACGAAGTTTATATGAAACATCTGTATTTGTATGGGGCAAATATGAGATGCTTTAAATTTTTTAATTACTTTAATACCATTTATAAATTTTATTATAGAAAGAATATACTACCGTCATTAGAAATTTAGGTCAAGTCTAGTAAAAGACAAAGAAATTGAAATTTAGATATCATATGTAGGAAGAAGAGGTAAGAAAGAAGGTTTTAAAAAGAAGTAGAGAATGAGACAAGTTTTCTGACAAATGAATTACTCATTTCATACTTTGAGCTTATTTTAAATAACACACAGATACTTCTTTACACAAAGAATAAGTAAATCAAAGATAAAACCAAATCCAATTACTCACCTAGCAAGTTGTGCTAGTTCTTTTTGGGTCAATGGACTTCCTTGTTTACATAACAGATTTTTAAGTAAAAGTAGTCTTGTCTGAAAAAGAAATATTAAAGAATTATCACTGTACACAGCGCCAGCCTGGCAAGCGCAAGGCCCTAAGTTCAATTCCTGGAACCAAAAAAAAAGAATTATCAGTGTGGTCTAATCTGATATCAAAACTATCAAAATTAATTTTTATTTTATTTGTGTTTTGAGATGGGGCTCACTACGTAGTCAGGTTGGCCTTGAACTCAGTTGGTAGCAGACACTGGCCTTCAACTCATAGTGATCCTCCTGCCTCATCTTCCCTAGTGCTGGGATTAAAGATGTGTGCCACACCTGACTCTAAAATTAGTAATTTTTAACAAGCTAAGAATTGGCTTAACAAAAAAAACAGTAACCAGGCTCAAATCATTTCACTGAGAAGCATCCCTCTTACCTGCTGGATTAAGTACCTATTTTTTGAGACTTTCTGAGAGAATTAAAGAAGATAATCCCAATAAAGTACTAAGGAAGTAGCAGTAGTCACTATCAACAATGGTGCTGTGTGATGGTGCAGGCCTATAATCCCAGCACTCAGGAGCCTGAGGCAGGAGGATCCCAACAGTTTTTGTTTTTTTTTTCCCCTGTCAACAGTTTTAAGGCCAGCCTGAGCTACATAGCAAGACCCTGTCTCAAAAAAAGAGCATCTGTCTTGAACTACACAGCCATACTTTTAAAAGTTTTACAGAAGTATTAATTTATATACCATGAATTTCACCCATTTTAAGTAATATCTCACTTTTTATAAATTTATAGACTTGTACACTATCACCATAATGTAGAATATTTCTATTACCCTGAAAAATTCACTAATGCCTATTTATCACTAATCCCCACTCCTATACCTTGTCCTAGCAGACCACTGATTTGCTTTTTGTTTCTGGAAAATTTCCTTTTTTGGGATTTCATATAAATTGAATCATACAATAGTAATTGTTAGCATGTGGCTTCTTTCACTTAGTATATATTTTTTTGTTCGTATTGTATGCAGGATTTTATTGAAAAATCCTACTCATTAAATGGGTATACCACATGTATTTATCCACTCACCAACTGATGAATGTTTCTTTGTAGTTTCTGATATCAATATGGGTGCTTTAAAAATTCTTACACATGTCTTGGTGTGCATATGTTTTCATTTCTCTTCAGTAAATTCTTGTAAGGTTTTATAGTAAATTTATGTTTATCTTTTAAATAAACTGAGAAACTGTTCCAAAGTGGCTGTACCATGGATTGGAAGATGGACTTCCTTGTTTATATAACAAGCATCCTTGTCAAGATGCTAGTTCTTCTGTTAAAAAAAAAATTAAAAAATAGATACATACCTCCTCATTTGGTAAAGACACATATACCCGTTTGATGAACCGCCTAAAAAAATTAAAGTTATTTTAAAAATATATTTTTGAATTTAAAAGTAACACAAGTAACAAATGACAGGAAAAGGTTTTAAGTATAATATTCAAGACACCTGAATGCATCTTGTAAGTTATCAACATAAAAACTGTTTTTACTTTTTAAGAGCTCTCCACTTAGTGTTTAAAAATCTTTAATTGAATAAATGGTTAACCATTTATGTATGTGTTTGTTTTAATAGCAATAATACTTTGAAACAAAATATATAAGTGGAATAAAGACATCTCTGTTGCCTTGTCAAATCCGAAAACTACAAAAATCAGTGAAGATTACAGAAACAAATACCAACTTAACCAAACCAGGTAATGTTTATGAAACTAATTTATATGAAGGGCTGCATATGGTGATGAAAATTACATAGCTGAAGGAACATACGCACAGGATCTACTAATGGAGATCATGGAAATGGCTGTCAAAGAGTTTTCCAATAAAGTGGAGACAGCACAGGATTAAGGTAATAAAACCACCTCCTCACATGCACATGAGGCCTGGCTTTGAAAATTATGAGAACCCTAACTGATAGCACAAGAATGGCAAGGAAGGTAAGGCTGTACAAAGGAATTCGAAGACACATGATCTTTGTAAGAAGGCATTAATCAGTCTGGCTGGATAATAAGCTGTTGTGCAGTGACCAATATTTTCAGTTAAAGAAGAAATCAACTCCATCTTTATTTACACACACATAGACTTATTATCAGGTAGGGCCTCACACTCTGTGACTGCTCATTAGTACAAGATATACATGGGATAACTCAAGATGCCTGCACAGTATGTCTCTTTAAGTTTTCTAACCTGACCCAACAAAATCCTTCCAGGGGCTGGAAATTTAGCTCAGTGGTGCCATGCCTGCCCTGCAAGCACAAGGTCCTAAATCTGATCCCCTGTACCGGAAAAAAAAAAAAAAAAAAGGAAGAATGTACTAACAAAATCCTTCCAAAACTAAGTTTTCTGAGGAAATTAAAGAAAATATTCAAAGAAAAATAGTAAAAAATAGAAAAAAAATCCCAGGGCTCATTAAAAAAGAGAAAACATAATGAGGTGGATAAAATGAATGGCATACACAAGAACAGTGTACCACAAGGACAAATTACGACCAAATATTTCCCTACAGAATGAAACAATTTAATGTAAAAAAAAAATGGCTTTTTATGAAATAAGAATTCAAATGAGATACAAGAACTCAAAGAAATGACACACAAAGGCTTAGAGGATGATGATAAAAATAGGAGATGTTAGGAAAGCAATGAAAAAGAAAAACCACCACAGAAACAAAGGTTAAAAGGAAGTAGCAGAAAGGAGAGTAAATACTAACTCACTAAAATAAAGACAGCAAAGTTGATAAACAGAAGAAAACAAAACAAAAAAGACCTAAGAGTTTAAAATGATTAGAATGGAAATTACAGATACAGAGACAACATGCAATGTAATATGTATAATTTATGTGCACAAGAGAAAAAAACCAGAAAAATGAATTAGGAAAGAAAGTTAAAGATAGAATTCAAGGGCCGGGTATTTAGCTCAGTGGTTCCGTGGCCCGCCAAGCACAAGGACCCAAGTTCGATCCCTGGTACCAAGAAAAAAAAAATTTCAAAATGAATTTGCAAACTATAAATATAAGGAAACATCAAATCCTAGGAAGAATTAAATCAGTTTATTTTTTATAGATGCATGTTCCCTATGATGTGTTATCATTATGTATGCCTAAAATGTACCAACAAATGTTTTGCTATAAAAAAAAAACTGAAAATTTTATCCAGTGCCAGGTGTGGTGGCACACACCTCTAATCCCAGCACTCAGGAGGCTGAGACTAGAGGATCACTAGTTTGAGGACTGCCTGGGATACACAGTGAGTTCAAGGCCAGCCTGAACTATAGAGTGAGATCCTGTCTCAAAAACCAAACAAAAAAATTTTGTATCCAGTAAAAAAAAAAAGGTAAAGTAATTTATAGTTATGAAAACACTGTGACATCCAATCTCAGAAATAATGGAGCAGTATTATAAATTCTTTGGGGAAAAACATTAGGGGCACTTCAAGAATTTTCTGCTGAATCAAGCTGTCTTTCCAGTGGGAAGGGATTAAATTTGATGAAACACATAAAAATAGAAAAGATAGTTCTATAGTTCTCATGAGTCCTACTTTGATCAAGTTCTCATGAAACACAACAGAAGAGACTATAAGAATCAGTTGTGGGGTTTAAAAGATAGTTTAATACAATCTCAAAAAACTAAACAATTTGCCTAAAATCACAAAGTACAGATTAATTCTCCTGATACTGTCCTGGACTTGACCTTAATATCTTTACTTAGATGGCAATAAGAGGCCAAAGGATAGCATAGGGAGGAAAATAATTTAATTTTGAAACTGAGAGTATGTGTGAGATGAACACATGAACACATGTATCTGTCATAAACGTGTTTCCAGACAAAGCTCCCTACCTGAGAACAGCCTCATCAAGCTCTTGTGGTCTGTTAGTTGCACCCATTACAAGTACTCTGTCATCTCCAGCAGACTGTACCTACAAGCCAAAGACAGTTTTTTTTGGTATTTTTAGATAAAGAAATTTTTTTTGGTACCGGGGATTGAACTCAGGATC
Source organism: Heterocephalus glaber (assembly GCF_053883595.1). Lineage (NCBI taxonomy): Eukaryota > Metazoa > Chordata > Mammalia > Rodentia > Bathyergidae > Heterocephalus > Heterocephalus glaber. The sequence continues at coordinate 36,192,079 of NW_028258305.1, forward strand.
TTGCGCTTGCCAGGCAGGTGGCGGCACCACTGAGCTAAATCCCCGGCAAGATAAAGAAATTTTAAAAAAGATACATGTATTTCTAATTTGGGTTATCTCACAGGAAAAAAAAAATATGTATATGCTGTCACAATATTGTAATTAATACTTACACCATCAAATTCTATTAGAAATTCAGTCTTTAGACGTCTACTAGCATCATGCTCCCCTTCTCTTCTTTCACATAAAAGGCTATCAACTTCATCTAGAGGAAATACAAGGGTAAGGCTTTAATTAAACACCAATCTATGTGAATCATTTCAGAGTAATCTAGTTTACTACATAAGTTATGAATATAGTGGGTGCTACTGAATTAAGTCTTTTTTTTTTGGTACCAGGGATCGAACTCCGGTCCTTGCACTTGCGAGGCAGGCGGTGGAACCACTGAGCTAAATCCCTGGCCCCGAATTCATGAATTTTTAACTTAAATTTTTTATTTTTGAATAATCTGTCCTATTATACCTTGTATATCTTATATTTGTAAAGGGAACTTTCACAAGTACTGTATTTAACTAATTTAGTTAGAAAACATGTTCTTACCTATAAAAATTATAGAAGGTTGAAGTTCTCGAGCCACAGCAAAAAGAGCTCTCACCAATTTCTCGCCTTCTCCCACCTAAAATAAAGCATTGGGTCCTATTTTACACATTAAGCACAATATTATTTCAGTCTTTTAAATTTCATAATTTCCAGTCTAGAATATGGGAATTTAATTTCTATTCCCTGCAATGACCAAAGACTTGATATGAGGAATTAGGGGTAGTCATGTTACTGAAATGTTCCTTATAATTTTAGAAAATACACTATTTACTTATGATTTCATGTAGCCTGGTAAGTACTTTTAAAAATGAAATACACTTGTGCTTTGCTTTACACTTGACACTGAAGAGCTATTACTTGGGGTATAACTAGTGAAAAGAAGGAAGACTAAGGTAGAGAGATGCTGCACATAGTCCATAAGCCCTAGACTACAGGGTACCTTTACAGAAGCAGGTAAGTAGGAAAGTGCTCTCCTAAACAAAACTTGCCTTATTAGGACATGTTGGAAACTCATTCTCAGAATACCATTGTCAATAAACACCAAAATATGTCTTCATAGTCCAGGAGGGCAATGAACACCCCTAGAGACACTCCCAGATACTCAATTCACCATGACTCAGGCCATTCTACACATCAAAGGATCAAATAAAGGGGCCATGAAGTCTATTACTCTAATAATCTAATCATGAATCTGCTGTAAAAACTGTTATGTCCTCTAGGTGGCATTTATCCTTCTATTGAAATATTCCCTTAAAAACAAACTACATAACCATGTCGGCACATGCCTAAAATCCCAGCTACTTGGGAGGCTGAGATAGGAGGATTATAAATTCAAGGCCAGCCTGGACAACTTAGTGAACTCCTGGTTCAAAGTAAAAAATAAAACTAAAAAAAAAGCAGGGTATGTAATTCAGTGATAAGGTGCTTGTGCTTGCCTAGCATGCACAAGGCTCTGGGCTCAAACTTGCAATCCTCTTGTTTTACTTAAGTCTCCCAGGGTGCTAGGAGTACAGATGTGCACCACCACATCCTGCTGTTTATGCTTGTAATCCTGGCTACTTGGGATTCTGAAGGACGATTGCAAATTTAAGGCCAGCTTGAGCAACTCAGCAAGATTCTTCTATAAAAGGGGCTGGTGGGCCGGGGATTTAGCTCAGTGGTTCAGCCACCTGCCTCAAAAGTGCAAAGTCCAGAGAGTTCGATCCCCAGTACCAAAAAAAAAAGGCGGGGTGGGGCTGGTGATGTAGTTCAGTGATAGAATGCCATTGGATTAAATCTTAGGTTTTATACACACACACACACACACACACACACACACACACGAACGGTCCCATCGAGATTTGTAGTCATCAAAACAAGTATTTTCAGAGTTGGAAGGAACATCACTTCTTATGACATTAACATCTTACAGATGAAGGAGGCCTGGTACTTTCTTAAGGCCATCTTAGGATGTAAAAGACAGGTTGGAATCTCTATCTCCCAACTTCCAAGACAGTGCTTTCCATTATACTATGTTCAAAATGTGGCATAACCTTCTGTCATATCAACTAGTGAACTTTCACACAAAGCAAAATGTGATCAGGGAAAGAGGCCATTTTAATTGCTTTACAAATTGAGAACAATTTTAAGTACTAAAGCCTATAATCCCAGCATCTGGGAGGCTGAGGGAGGAGGATCTCCTCTAGTTCAAGGCCAGCCTGGGCTACATAGTAAGTTCAAGGTCAGCCTGAACTACACAGCAAGATCCTGTCTAAAAGAAAAAAAACAGAAAGAAAAATAACAAAAAGCAAAGGAAAATCTTATATCACATTTTAGTTCAGAACAGGAAAGCCAAAACACTCAGTCTAGACCATCAGTTCTTCTCCCAGATGGTGGGTCCTTAAGAGCAAAGCCACTTTACTTGAAGCGTAAGTGGAAAAAGATGGTATTTGTCAGGGTTAAACTGTTTGCCCAAAACATGCTGAACTCCTATCCCCAGTACCTATGAACGTGACATTATTTGGAAAGAGTCTGCAGATGATCAAGTCACTGTTATTGAGACCTCTTATCCAGTATGACCGTGTCCTCATAAAAACAGAGATCTGAAAACACACACTGAGGAGAACACCACGGGAAGATAAAGGAAGAAACTGAAGTGATGGATCTACATCTACAAGCCAAGAAATGTCAAAGGTTGCCAGCAAACCAGCAGAGGCAGAGAGAGTCCTGCAACACATTCTCCCGCACAGCCCTCCAAAGGAACTAGCTCTGCCGACACTCTGATCGGGGACTTCCAGGCTTCCAAATTACAAGACAATAAATTTATAATGTTTTAAGCCAGCAGTTTATAGTGCTTTGTTATGCAGCCCTATCAAACTAACACAGTATTTCACAATACAATATTAATTTTTTAAAAACCTAACAAATGTACTTATTTTTTATACTGAAGAGAGATACTCAGCATGTGTAAATAACAGATATAAAACTCACAAAAAATTATTTTTGGGAAATATCATTTATATTTAACATAGTAACTTTTTGAAAATTGATTTTTTACCAGTTAACTTTGGCAGGTTTTAGTAGAACAAGGGATTCTGTATACATTTGCTCAGTCTTTCAGGTTTCCTTGTGTTACAGCCATTCATTAAGCTGATTGTGTTCTATACTCACAACTTTAGGATGAGAACAAAACACAGTAACATTTAAACAGCAACTTAAAACATAAAAATACTAGAAAAAACTCACATATTTTGAAGTTAAACTTGCAGCACTGATATTAAAAAATGTTGCGTTAGATTCTGCAGCTACTGCTTTAGCCTTTAAAATCAGAAGAACAAATATATTAGTTCAGTATTTTGCTTTAAAAAGATAGTGACATTTAATCAACTTAAGTGCTAGAACAGACTTTCTAAAAATGTACAACTGAATTCCCACTTATGGCCATGAGCATGTTTCCCTTTGGTAAGAGAAAAAGTTCTGGAAAAAGCTCTGCTTCTTTTTACTCTCTTCTAAGAAAGGATGGGTGTGTGGGGTACTAATCACTTAAAAATGAAAAAATAACTGGTTAGAGAAAGATAAATAGCAGGCCAAGGATGTAGCTCAGTGGCAATCCGCCTGCCTGACAAGCGCAAGGTCCTGAGTTGGATCCCCGATACCACACACACACACAAATATATAAAAAAAAGATAAAAAGCTAATAAAAGTTACTTTTCCTATTTTTCTATCTAGGAGAGCAATGCAGAGAATAGAGGTATCTAGATCTTGGTACTAATTTCTGGTAAAGGGATACTGAAAAGAGCTACATGTATTTAATATTTAATAAAACTATGAAGATAACAAAACATTAAGGGTTAGAAAGATATTCAATATAGTAGGGTAGGGATTTCTAAAAAACCAGAACCATACTACTGAGGATAACACAGTTTTCCATTTATTTCTGCATTGAAAACTAGTTTAATAACAAGTATATGAAAACAAAAAGCAAATGATGAAGTACAGACTCAGGGGCAATGTGAGGTTTCTTTTTTTCCATATTTATTCTAGTATTTCAACAAAATACTTAACTTTGAAAAGAATTCTTACCAGCATTGTCTTCCCATTTCCAGGTGGACCAAAGAGTAATAATCCTCTGGCAGGTGCTCTAAGCCCTGTAAACAACTTTTGAAAATATGTATTAGTTCACAACTATGACTCTGAAGACAATTTTTCCAGGTATTTTAAGTGCTGACTTCCAATAAAATATTAATTTTCTGTAGCATCCTCCCAAATAGAAATCACCAGAGCTTTACAGGTGACACATATCAATATGTTAGTATAATTAAAAACAAGGAAAAAAGATGAAAACAAATTCATATCCTCAGTGATCAGAATAAAAGACTAATTAGGGCCAAGGATTTAGCTCAGTGATTCCGGCGCCTGCCTCACAAGTGCAAGCAAGGTCCCAAGTTCAATCCTGGGTACAATAAATAAATAAATAAAAGACTAATTAAAACAAGAGATTGAATATAGGCTTGTGTATATACTGAGAAATCCCACCAAATTATACTACATGAATAAAATAGACATAAGTTTTCCAAGGAAAAATCAGAAAGAGGGTTGGGGAGTGTGGTTCAATGGTAGTGCACTTCCTTAGCTTGTCTGAGGCCCTGGGTTCCATCACTAGCACAAAACAAAGCAAACAAACAAAAAACAAAACAAAGGAAAAGGAGGTAACAGAGGACACAATAAATTCTTGTATGATGAAGAATTAGAGGTGGCAAATGTGCTCTGGGAGGCTGAGACAGGGGGATCACAAGTTCAAGGCTAGCCTGGGCAACTTAGTGAAACTCCATCTCAAAATAAAAACAAAAAGGACTGTGGATGTAGCTCAAAACAAAGGCCCTAGGTTCTATTGGGATGGGGTAGGGTGGCCCAACAACAAATGCTTTCTATTTTAATAATTTTCCAATTATTTTAATGATTTAACAGCAAAAATTTAAATAGCATATCAAGTCAGTGATTTCATGTACTTAATGTGTAATAAGTATAATAAAAAGTAAATATTTAGTACCTTCTAGTATAGTTAAGTACTCCAAAGCAATAAATACCATGCTGCACATGAAAAACTAACTATGAAAAAGTAGAGCCCTTCAAACTTCGCACATTCATTTAAAAGTGCATCCTTCACAATGTGCCACACAACTGTACATCCAGATGTTTTTGATTCCATGAGATGTAAATGTTCAAGGAGAAATAACTGACTCAAAAATGGGATCTATGTTTTGCTTTTTGCAATATAAATGGAATAGCATTAAATATTCAATCTAAACCAGGTGTGGTGGTGCACACCTGTAATCCCAGTACTTGTGAGGCTGAGGTAGGAGGACTGCTACAAGTTTAAGGCCTGCCTGGGCTGCACAGTGAATTCAAGGCCAGCCGGAACTATAGTGAGACCCTGTCTCAAAAAACCAAAATAAATAAATAAGCAAGCAATCTATGAATTGCAAAAACCCAATCAGTGCAAAGTATGAAAAACTGATTATCAACTGCCAGATTACACATCTTCCTTTATGAGTCTAAAATATGAGATGGAGTTAAACCCCTATATATCATTCACTGTCTATGTACTTTGGTAACTTAATACCTTTGAAAATAATTCTTTTAAAAGATTATTCTTTAAACTTAATTATTTTTTCTTAATTTCTCTTCTCTCCAGTATGATTTTTTTCTTTTTATGGTACCGGGGATGGAATGCATGACCTTGCACTTGTGAGGCAGGTGCAGCACCACTGAGCTAAATCCCTAGCCCTCTCCAGTATGATTTCTGTATCTTAATTTTTATTTTCTTTTTGGTTTTTTTTCTTTTTTTTTTTTTTTGGTACTGGGGATCAAACTCAGGACCTTGTGCTTGCAGGGCAGACAGAGGAACCACGGAGCTAAATCCCGAGTCCTCTTTTTGGTTTTTTGAGATAAGGTCTTGCTATGTAGTTCAGGCTAGCTTCAGACTCTCCAGGATCTTCCTTCTTCGACCTCCTGAATGCTGTGATTGCAGACATGTGCCACCATGCCTGGCTTGTATCTTAATTTTACATCTCTATCTCACCTTGATATAAAAAACTGTAACATTCACTTTTTTAATAAAAGTTAAAAATAAAATGGGAATCAGAAATTCTTATATTCATTCTTCTCTCTTATAATAACCTGTAAACATGAATTATTGTTTGTCTTTTAAAAACACTAACTCTACTATTGGTTATATGAATTAATCATTCCAGCACAGGATATTTACTATAATCAATTAAGTAATGCACAGTTTTATAATTTTTTGTTTTTGTTTTTTGAGACAAGGTCTCATATGTAGTTCAGATTGGCCTTAAATTCACTATGTAGCCCAGGCTGGCCTCAAACTCACAGTGGTTCTCCTGCCTCAGCCTCCTGAGTGCTAGGATTATAGGTATGCGCCACTATCCAGGATGGATGATGTTATCTGAAAATGATAATACAATGTCCTTACCTCAGGCCTGAGAGAAGGAAGAATAACAATTTCTTGCAATGCTTGTTTTGCCAACTCTTGACCAGCTATATCATCAAATTTAACAGCTGTCCCACTAAGAAAAAGAACTTCAGTTAATTCCACTATAAAAATATGGTTATTAAAACACATAGGAACTATAAAGCTCTATGAAGTATAATCATTTTTGTTAACTATGAAACTATAATTTAGTAAAAATGATTTTCTGTAGCTATAGCAAAAAAATTATCTTTTGTAAATAAGGAGAGGAAGAGAGGTTGAAGGGAGGGATGGGGAATGGGAAAAACAAAGAAGCAAGATATATCATGTATAGATACAAATTCCCTATGATGACTGTTATCATTATATATCTCCAAAATGTACCAATAAAAAAGTAAAATATCGCAAGCACAAGGACCCGAGTTCAATCCCTGGTACAAAAAGAAAAAAAAAGTAAAATAAAGGGCTGGGGCTCAGTGGCATCACACCTGCCTCGCAAGCACAAGGTCCTGAGTTTGATCCCTGGTACCAAAAAAAAAAAAAAAAAAGTAAAATAAAGTGCCCTAAAAAGTAAAAAAGTATCATAAAAATTAAGTATATAAATCACAAAAAGTATTATCTATTCCTGTTGTATTTTTTTACAATGAAAATAGTTTTATTATGAATCAGATCCTGGCTGCTTAAATACTTCAACTTTATTCCCAAGTTGAACTTCCTCTATATTTTACTTGTAATACATTCTATAAATACAATTCAAAACCAAAAACTATACAGTCTTTAGATGGCAAAACTTACTTGTCCACAATTTCATTCATTATAAGGTTAGCAAGGTTGCTATCCACATTCCTAAAATTCTTCAAGTCTTTCTTTTTTCGAGCAGCAGTTGTAGGGGTTGAAGGCTTATTTGTTCTGTTTATTTTTGGAGTGCCCTAAAAGGATATAGAATTTTAATGTGTAAATATAACCTATTATCCATACTTTTTTATATGTGAAATAACCTAAGTTCACAGAATTCAGTTTTAACAAACAGGAAAAAGAGGGCCAGGGATTTTGCTCAGTGGTTCTGGCACCTGCCTCACAAGTGCAAGGTCCCAAGTCCAATCCCCGGATCCCCGGTACCAAACACAAACACACAAACACACACACACACACACACACACTCACAAAAAGAATATAAAATTCCCTAAACTGTGTATTTACCCCAGGGCAAAACAATATTACATTTAGCATGAAGTTGGTTTACAGAGATTTTATTCAGAGATTTAGTTAATGTAAAAGAAACAGGCCCTATGACAATAGTCATATAATTTTTTTTTTTTTGGTACTGGGGATTGAACTTGGGTCCTTGAGCTTGCGCAGCAGGCGGTGAAACCACCGAGCTAAATCCCTGGCCCATAACAGTCATATAATTTTGATCCTTATTAGAATTATAAGAAAACTTTGGGTATATTTAATATTAAATTTGCATGAACTGAAATTAATAAATTTAAAATGAGAGAGATATATATTTAGCATTATATTAAAGAGACTGGGTAACTCACTCAATATAAAATGCCTAATTAGGGGCCTGGGATTTAGCTCAGTGGTTCTGGCACCTCCCTCGCAAGTGCAAAGTCCTGAGTTCGATCCCCAGTACCAAAAAAAAAACCCCTAATTAGGTCCAAAAGGATTAAATAGAGTTTGCTTTTTACTAGCAAGTTTGCCCTTCTAAATTAAAAGAAATTACATTTAACTTTCTGGAATCTTACCAATTTTCTAAGTATTATTATAAAGTTCTTACAATAAACTTAAGCAAACACAGCATTTCTATTTGCAAAAGCGCAACTATTACAGTTCCTGTCCTCCAATACCTTATGAGCCGCTGTTGTAGGACCAGGCCCCTGTCTCGTTCCAGAAACCATGGATAAACCACTGCAACTAGGTGCTCTGTGGTGACCTGAAAGACCTGTGGATCCAGTTTTCATAACTGTTTTTGAGCGAGGCAGTGAATTACTAGCGTGTGTTAAGGGATCTTTTCTTTTTGGAACAGCTCCACTTTCTATCAAAAAAAAAGGTAAAACCATTATGATTAGAAAATTGTGGCTAAAAATTATAAAATGTAATAAAAAGATAGGTACAAATTTATAAAACTAAGCTAACAGCATTTTTAAAATTCAGAAATATTTCAAAGATTTCAATCAGAACATATGCCAGGGTGTTTACAGGGGTTGTCAGTAGTTGAAAAGAACTATGGCAATTAGGTAGTTCCTTTTCCTGATACAGTCAGATTTTCTTAGAAAATGTATCTGTAAGAGAAAGAACCAACTTTATGTGTGGAGAAATAAAGATGATATAAGAAAGGTACCAAATAGGGCCAGGGAGCCGGGATTTAGCTCAGTGGTTTTGCCGCCTGCTGTACAAGCTCAAGGACCTGAGTTCAATCCCCGGTAGCAAAAAAAAAGAAAAGAAACTGGAGCCAGACTGAATGTTACCTTTGGGCCGGGGACTTAGCTCAGTGGTTCCCTTGCTTGCCTTGCAAGTGCAAGGACCCGAGTTCAATCCCTGGTACCAAAAAAAAAACCAAAACAATAAAAAAATTGCCACCTGCCTTGCAAGTGCAAGGTCCCAAATTCAATCCCTGGTACCAAAACAAATAGGGCCAGGAATTTAGCTCAGTGGTTGTACCTCCTGCCTTGCAAGTGCAAGGACCAGAGTTTGATCCCCTGTACCAAAAAAAAGAAAGGTACCAAGCAAATAAAGCTCTCATACACTTAAGAAACAAAATGCAGTAAAGGTCAGAGGGATATGTTGCACACAGAAAAAAAGCAGTATCCACTATTTTGGTGGCAAACATGCATGACTCTAAAATATTATGCAAAGGGCTGGGGATTTAGCTCAGTGGCTCCGCTGCCTGCCTTGCAAGCTCAAGGACCTGAGGAGTTTGATCCCTGGTACCAAAAAAAAAAAATACTACAGAAGGTACTGCCTATGATCACCAGAAGTTTTTAAATTAATCAATTTTAGTTCAAAAAACATAAAGCTGAGGATTTCAACATGCCAAGTATTTGATGTGCCAAATTTATAGAACACTTCTGATTAAGTTGAAAGAAAGGTTACCAATCCTGTGATATTCTTCACATAAAGGCTTTATGCTAATAGCTCATGAAACACTTTTTGTGCAAAATAATAAACTAGGAAAAGTCTTACTTTGAGAGGGATGATTGAGTTAGGGTCTCACTATGTAATCCAGGCTGGCCCTGAACCGACTATGCAGCCCCCAGGCTGGCCTCAAACTCATGGCAATCCTCCCGCCTCAATCTCCTGGGTGCTGGGATTATAGGCATGTGCTACCACCACATTCAGCTCTCAAAGGCTTTTAAATGTTCAAATCTTACCACTTCTAAGTAATATATTTACATAAAAAATATCAGTGCTTATTAACAATGTTCACTGTAAAGACAAATGTTACACCAATGAGCAAATTAGGCTGGGTAAGAGAAAAGACGAAGGCTTCAATTTTGCATCTGTTATCGAATCCCTTAAAATGGTTTAAAGAACTAAGGACTCAGGCCAGGGATTTAGCTCAGTGGCACCGCACCTGCCTTGCAAGTGCAAGGTCCTGAGTTCAATCCCTGGTGAAAAGAAAAAAAAACAAAAACAAAACTAAGGACTCTATACTAGTTGAGGGAATCAGACTGTTTATAATTAGAAAGAATAAATAAAATTCAAGATTTAAAAGAATCCCATATTCAGGATATCTTAAAATGGTCTCCAAACATTCATCCCACATTTAGCCACTGTGGGATTAAAATCAGGACCTCTATGACAAGTGGAAGAATACGCATAGCACTGAGAAAAAGACAGTTTTAACCATGTACTCAAATACTGAAACACTACACCAACTGTGAGCCATCATTTATATTATAATCAAATTTATGACAGTCATGAAGATTATTATAGGCCCACTCAAGGTTAACTTAAGATTGTTCTTCTAGCACATAAATGACTATGACTTACAGAATTGTATTTTTCACAGTAAGAATTGAAAGTATTCCTATTTCTCTAATAATTTTAAAATTAATAATTCATTTCATTAAGTTAACAATATATCAAATGGCTAATACGCACAGTATACTAAGAAAAACCAAAAAATGGAAATAGGGTTTCTACTGACAAAATCAGATTCAATTTACAAAAGACAGAGAACAAATAATAATAATTAGGAAAATTATTACAATATAACAAATTATAATAATTAGGAATAACTAGAAAATGTAACTAAATGATAAGACATGTCAAAATAAGGGAATAGAGTAAGCTTGATCAAGAGGTTTATCCAGTACATAAATGTAAAGTCCTGAACCCTACGGTCAAGGAACTAATGGATGCTGACCATCAGGAAGAAGTAGGAAAGTATTCAAGAAAAGAGAACAATGTGAGCAAATGCAAAGATCTGAGGCAAAAGCAAGATCAGGCAATGGTAATTTATATGCAAGCCTTCTCATATTATGTTGGTTAACCTAAAACCCACCTGACTGGAGATGTCCATTTCGGCATGTCAAGTTAGTACTGTCATTATAGACGTCCGTTTGTGACTTGGAAAATTGCAAAACCGGTTGCAGCTTCTCTATGCAACAGAGGAAGTTAAAAAAGAACAAAATAAACAAAAAGAAAAAATATAATGAACAAATAAAATGTGCATGTAAAAAGGAAAGATTCAAGGCGTTATAAGGTTATATAATGAGTTTTTGCACTTATATACATACTCTTTAAAAATGTAATTAGTAAAATCTGAGACATAAAAAAAAATCTGAGACATGAAATAACAGAAATTAACAAGTGAAAGGCTATAATTCAAAATATTTAGGCTTGGTAACTTGAGACAGTTACCTATCATCACTATTATTATTATCAGCAAATAGTTAATGAATATCTAATATATCCAAATCACTGTTGGGAGAGTACCATGGAGATTTAAAAAAATGAATATGAGCTCTACCATTCATAAACTTGTTGAATTGGACTGGCAACTTAAAACATTATTGTTATTTTTATTAAAAAAAAAAGATTGCACAGTACAAAAAAGACCACTCAAAAGGCTTTACAAAGGAAGTGAGTTGAAAAGATAAAAGGGACATTTCAAAAGAGAAAAGCACTTAAGACTGCACAGAAGGAAATTTTAAGGATTATCTGGAAAATGCTGTATTTGGTGATATTAAATCAGGCAAAAATAAAGGTAATAAAGCAGAGTAGGATAAGCACACTGCAGAACTGTGTGTACGGTACCCTATCATTTGCTTAAATACAAATATGAACAGCTCCAAGCTTAAACTTTCCTTCCACTACTCAATAGCAAAGTTCAAAAAAAATCTGTTTGGTGTTCCTAAATCTGCTCAATTGTCGATCTGAAAATCTGACTTGAAAAAACCTGTACAGGGCCAAAAATGAGTCATATGCTGTGTCCCACATGGACACTTCACTCTAAGTGCCGCTCTTGCCCAGACAACACATGGTGCTTGTGTTAGTGCGTTACAACATTCGTCACTGTGGCTCCAAAGAAAGTGACACCAGCAATAAAGCTAAGAGGAAAACTGTGAGAACCATGATAGAGTTAAAGAAAGAAATCACTGTAACATCTAAAGTCCTGAACAAATGAATTTATAAGTGTAATTTTGGGGCCTCAGAACCAATTATTTGGTTTTCCATTATTTCTTATGGGAAAAATACGTTCAGTTTTTGAACTTTTCGGTGTTCAAACACAAATCTGAAATGAATGGAGTTTGACAACTGAGGTATCACTGTGGTTGTATATATGAGGATTATCTCTAAAAAGAACCCAGAGAAACTGGTAATACAGTAGCACCTTGAGAGGGGAGATGGATCACTGGGACACAGTGTGAGATGGCTGCTATTCATACTTGAACACTGAACATTCTGTGGCATGTGCATATATTATATGCTTTTAAAATTTTATTTCATTATTTCCTTTTTCTTTTTTCAGTACCAGGGACTGAACTCAGGACCTTGCGCTTTGCCAGGCAGGTGTGGTGCCGCTGAGCCACATCTCTGGGCCTATTTTTTTTTTTTTTGAGTTGTTTTCTTTTTTTGGTACTGGGGATCAAACTCAGGACCTTGCGCCTTCGAGGCAGGTGTGGCACCACTGAGCTAAATCCCTGGCTCTTTCATTTTTCTTTGAGACAGCGTCTTGATATGTAGTTCAGGCTGGCTTGGAACTCACGATAGTCCTACTGCCTAAGCCTCCCAAGTGCTGGGATTACAGGAGGAGTGGGCCACAATGCCCAACTATAAATTATATATATATTTTTGTTTTTGGGGGGGGTTTGAGACAGGGTCTCACTATGTAGTTAAGGCTGGCCTTGAATTCACTATGAAGCCCAGGCTCGCCTGGAACTCACTGCAATCCTCCACCTCTGTCTAAGTGCTGGGATTACAGGCATGCACTACCATGCCCAGCAAATTATATGCTTTTTAAATTGATAATCTGAAGAGGATTATTTCAACCCTATCCCTACTTCAAATAATAAATATCCTCTACCTAGATCTCTAAGTCCAGCAAGCAAAGCCCAAGAAAGTAGAAGTTTAATCTTCTTTGCCACTCTAAACCACTCCTGTATTCTTCTCCTATCTAGTCAATCTGAATGCTAGTTGATATGCTTTGCTCCACTACTTAACTAGGGACACGACCTTGCTTTAACATCAGTTTTCCAAAGATCTCAAAGATTAAAGAAAATAATGTACATAAAGTATATTTTCTGTGCCTAACCCATAATACAGGCTGTTTTACTCTGCTTATTTTCCTGAAATGTTCCAAACCATCGTAACAGTTTCTCTTTTTCTACACCAGCGTGTCAATGGATACATATAAAATGCAATGCGGGATTATACAGGTTTACCTCAGTGACACCATTTGCCTTGCATATATGAGACCCTGGGTTCAACTGCCCAACACCACAAGGAAGCAAGCAAACGCAAACACACACACACACATACAAATAGATATATATTAACTCTCTTAAACTTTTATTTCTAGGGTCAGACAAGCAGGCACCATGCTTGGTTTATGGTACAACACATGCCTTTGGGACAGGTTAAATAGCAGCTTCCTTTTACACAAAACACAAAGTACTGCACAGCTTTTGTGTCCTAGAACTGGTTGATACAATATACCCTGGAGCTTTTTTTGGGTTAGCTAACAGGTAGGTCATCTGATTTTTCTCAGTGATAATACTGTACTCTTTAAATCATGATACTGTGACATACTAAAAGCAGAAATTAGGAAAAAAAACCCAGATTTGTAAAAGTTTTCTTTATCAATTAACACTTTCTTCAATTAAAGGCAACAATAACTTCATAGAAAAATTCATTATATAGTAAACAGAAGCTAAATCCTACATATTCAGCCACCTTTTCTTTGACAAAAGGACCAAACACCTTCACTGGAAGAAAGATAGCCTCTTTAATAAATGGTGCTGGTAAAACTGGCTTTCCACATGCCTAGACCCATATCTCTCATCATGCACTAAGCCAAAATTGAAATGGATCAAAGATCTAAATATTAAAACAGAAACACTAGGGGGCGAGGGATCTAGCTCAGTGGTGCTGCGCCTGCCTTGCAAGTGTAAGGTCCTGAGTTTGATCCCCAGTACCAAAAACAAAAAACAAAAAACCCTGAGATTCCATCTCACTCCAGAAAGAATGGTTGTTATGAAGAAATCAACCAATAAAAAATGCTGGACGAGGTTTGGGGAAAAAGGAACCCTGCTCCACAGTTGGTGGGAGCATAGACTAGTGCAATCACTGGAGAAGTCAGTGGGGAAATTCCTCACAAAACTAGGACTAAGGGTTCCATTTGACTCAGCTATTCCCCTTCTTGGTATCTACCCAAAAGAAAAAAACATCACAGCACAGAGATATATGCATACCCATGTTTACAGCAGCACAGTTTGTAGTATCTTTATCTTGGAACAGGCCAAATGCCCATCAACTGATGAATGGATAAAGAAGATGTGGTATTTTAATACAATGAAGTACCACTCAGCCATAAAGAAGGATAAATGAGACATTTCTAGGTGAATGGATGCACCTTGAGACAATACTCTTAAGTGAAATAAATAGGACACACATGTGTAAATATTGCATTGTTTCTCTGGTGTGAGAAACTGAAAGAGTAAATAAGGACCCAAAATATATAATAGAAATTGTGAAATAGGAAGAAAATGTTCAAATGGTAAGGGGCTCTAGAGAGGCGGGGAGGGAGAAGGGAAGGAAAACAAAGGAAGGAAAAGAAAAAAAAACAAAAAAAGAAGTAAAAAATGGAAACAATGGTTTAAAAGTAAGGAGAGAAGGGGAATGGGAAAAAAAAGGTTAAGATATATTCTGTACTGGTACAAATTCCCTATGATGAATGTGATCCCTATATCTAAATTGTACCAATAAACTTAATTTAAAAAAGAAATTAAAACCTTTGTTTTCTAATAACTAGAGATAAAATGTTATAGGAATTTGTTTTTGCATACAACAGAGTTTAGATTCATATGTGTGGAAACACATAAATACATTACAGCAGTACACTGCTGTCATGACCTTACTTTAATTCATTTCTATTATTCAAAAAAAAAGTGAACAGGGCCGGAGATTTAGCTCAGTGGCACTGCACCTGCCACGTAAGCACAAGGTCCTGAGTTCAACTGGTACTGGGAAAAAAAAAAGAGGGACTTGGTCTCAAAATGACAAAACAAACAGGATAAGAATAAATAAATGAATAAAAATACATATATATGTGAAAATTTTTTCTACTCAAGGTTAGGAGGTAATTAGGTAAAACAATGAATAAAAACCATCATTTCGGGACTAGGGTAGAATGCTTGCCTACTACCTATGTTCAAGGCTGTGGCTTCAATCTCTACTATTGGAAAAATAATTTTCTAAAAAGTAATTACTATGGGTTAGGTTCCTTCAATAATTCAATGGTCACAAGTATGAGATAAATATTATCTATCAACCTATTATATTCCTGTACCAGGAATTGAACTCAGGACGTTGTGCTTGCCAGGCAGGCAAAATGCCACTGAGCTAAATTCCTGGCCCTAAAATTGTATTTTTTAAAAGGCTCGGACATGCTAACTAACTTACCCCAAATCACAGAGCTACAAATAGGTAAGGTCTGAGTTCTAGTATTTGGCCTTTCTTACCAGATATCTACTATTTCCACTACACCAAAGTACAGCAGAGAACTCACGCTTGGTGGGGTTTTGTTCTTCCTTGTTTTAGGGGTAGATTTGCCTTCAGAATATTTTAAAAACCTCTCCTATCAAATAAGAGATAAGGAAAAGTTTCTATTTCAGCTGATGAAAGATGAAAGAATGACAGAATTAAAATATCACTACACATCATAGTTAACTGCTGCTAACTACTCGTGAACGTACAACCCACTCTGAAGCAGAGCTAGCACTAAAAATAAAAATCAACTTTGAATCTAATCAAGGCTTTATATCCAACTATCAACTTACGAGGACAAAAAAAGATGTTAAAAGATACCATACAGATGTGTATAACAGCAGTTAGAACACAGGAAATACTATGTGACAAAGATCAAGTCTCATCAAAATCTTGCAGTTTTGAAAGATAAAAGAAAAGCAGGTGAACCTGTACAGTAAAAGAGATATGTTACATGAATGGTCTTGGGATCTTTTTTCTTTTTCTTTTTTTTTTATTTTGAGATTTTAATTCAACAAATAACTTACTAACAAATTCAGGTTTTGCTTTTTTGGGAGGGTTCTTTCTGTTTTCAGTGGAGATTAAACCCCGGACCTCAAGCATGCTAAGCAAGCAGTCCACCAAGTTACATGTACACAGTGGTTCCGCCACCTGCCTCGCAACTGCAAGATCCCGAGTTCGATCTCCAGTACCAAAAAAAAACCAAAAAAAAAACCAACAACAAAAAAACCCCACCAAGTTACATCTACAGCCCTTTATTAATTAATTAATTAATTAATTAATTTTGGGGGTTGTGACAGGATCTCACTAAGTAATACAGACTGGCCCTGAACTTGCAATCCTCTTGCCTCAGCCTCCTGAGTGCTAGCATTATAAGTATGCAGCACCATACCTGGCTGCTTTTTACTTTGAGACAGTCTCGATAAGTTATATAGCCTGGTCAAAAATTTGTGATCTTCTTGCCTCAACTTCCCAAAAAGGTGGATTATAAACACGTGCCACCATAAGAAGTAGTAAAAGTTATTAAATTATGAGAAAACTTGAAACTTGTGTACTTACTATTTCTTGGCTTTTTAAAAATATTAAGACAATACTGGTTATTTTAAAAGTGTGACAATATTTTGGTGATTTTATTGATTGTGGTGCAATTGTTTGAAGAACAAACTCAGGGCCTTGTGCTTACTAAGCAAGCACTTTAATTTTTACTTTTGGGGGGGGGGGTACCAGAGATCGAACTCAGGACCTTGCGCTTGCGAGGCAAGAGGCAGAACCATTGAGCTAAATCCCTCCCCCTTTTTTTTCTTGGTATCTGGACTTAAACTCAGGACCCTGCGCTTGCCAGGCAGGCACAGTACCACTGAGCTACATCCCCAGCCAGCAAGCACTCTACTACTTAGCTATGCTCCCAGCCCACAAGTGATTTTTCTAGCCCCTCCACTCAACCCCACCATGCTGTGCTGGGGATTGAACTCAGCGCCTCATGCATACTAGGCAAATACTTCATCACTAAGTTACAACCCAGCTTATCCGTGATTTTACTTTTAGTCATTACGTTTTAGAGATACAATGAGATTCAAATGAAGAGTTTCTTTCAAAATAATATGAAACGGAGATTGAATAGGGCTATAAAGTAGAGTTGGCAAACTTTTTAAAGGCCCAGATACAAAGCATTTTAGGTCCCTGCAGCAACAATTCAACTCTGCCATTATAACAGCATGAATGCATAAAGGAAGGGAAGCACGTGTGTGTTTCATAAAATTTTATTTTTTTATTTTTTGGTACTGGGAATCAAACTCTGGACCTTGCACTTGCCAGGAAGGTATTGCACCACTAAGCTACATCCCTGGCCCTAGTTTTAGTATAATAGTAAGCAGGGAAGCCAGGCATGGTGGTGCACATCTGTAATCCCTGCACTCTGAGAGACCGAGGCAAGAGGATTTTAAATTGAAGCCCAGTCTGGGCAACTTAGCGATTTAGCTAAACTCTGTCTCAAAATTTTAAAAATGACCGGGCATGGTGGTGCAGGCCTGCAGGCTCAGCACTCAGGAGGCTGAGGCAGAAGGATTGCCTCAAGTTTGAGGACAGCCTGGGCAACATAGCGAGTTCAAGGCCAGCCTGAACTACATAGCAAGATCCTGTCTCAAAAAACCAAGACACAAAAATAAAAAGGCATGTAGCTCAGTGTAAAGGCTCTGGGTTCAATCCTCAGTACCAAAAAAAAAGCAGTGAGTTGAGTTTGACCACAGACTGTCATTTACCAGCCTTTGTTATAGACAAATCAAGAATAGCCATAAACACCACCTGCCTCGAAAGCTCAAGGTCCTGAGTTCGATCCCTGATACAAAAAAAAAAAAAAAAATAGAATAGCCATACATTGGTAATTAACAAAGCTCAGTGACACATAATAAGATGTTCATTATATTCTCGTCTTTTGTAGAGAAGAATGCTAGAAAGTTTCTGTAAGTTAAAGACTAGGCCACATTTTTTTCAATCACTGATCTATTTCTGTTGCAATTAAGGATTAAACACACATTTCAAATATATATCATACCCAATTTTACATAAATTGATACCTAGAAGTTGTAAACGATCCTTGGCCATAACCAAATTAGTCATCATTTTTGCTTGAAGACGTCTAGCTCTTTCACATTGTTCACCTAAAATTAAACAAGAATTAATTAAAATATCTACTATTCTCTGCTAACATTGTTTCAAGATAAAGCATCATCCCAATTATCTCATGGAGAATCAGGCTTTATTGAAATATTATTTTCAAATAATATCTACAGAAAAAATGACTTTTACTTTCTCATGATGGTTTCAAACCTATGTGGTACTTCACGCATGTTTCATGAGACCTAAAACATTTTTCACCCACCTTTCAAAACGCTTGAAATTGAGATGCATTCATCATCAGTGAGAATTTACAAATGCCCTCGGCCAGGTTGCAATCATAGCCTGTGCATGTACACGTTTGTCACAGATATCAATACTGTTCTTACATCTAAGTAAAACAACACATTCTATTTGATAAGAATAAAATTCAAATCCTAAGTGACAAGAAGAAACTATTGTAGTCTAGTTTGCAGGTTTTCCTCTTAGAGATACAACAGAAGACAATTTCATTTAATAAAATACTGTTTTTCTTACAATCAATCCATTGTCCTCTAATTTTTCCTCCATGTAGCTGACAAAGGCCTGCATGTTTATCAAGGTTTCAAAGGCCCAATTTCCCACACTTATTTGCTTTATTCTGCTTTCTTTTATACAGTAACCAAAAGTAGTCATTATAATACAAAGGGAAAGGAAAAAGGCAGGGTCAATACTGCACATACTACAATTATGTATTAGAGATTTAGCTTATATTAGATAGCAGAGTCAGCCAGCTACCCAACAAACAGCTGCTAAATGGATTGAATGGATTGATTCTTAGCATAAATAATTTTTAATTCTCATTTTATTTTAGCTACGATAAACTGAAATATAATCATGTGGTGCATAATGACATTTTGGTCAACAATGGACCAAATGTATGACAGGGATCTCAACCATGCTGGTATAAACAGACTTTAGTGTATGATCTTGGGTTCAGTTCCAAGCAAAGCAAAGCAAAGCAAACAAATGAAGCACTACCCAGAAGTGCAAAAGGAATCTGTGGATTAACACAAATTTTTCTCCTTGATAATGAAAAAAGGAGCAGGTTTCAAAACAGGGCTAATGTGCTGGGTGTGGCAGTACAGCCTGTAATCTCAGCACTTGGGAGGCTGAAGCAGGAAGATCACCATAAATTCAAGGCCAGTCTGGGCTGCATAACAAGTTCAAGGTTAGCCTGGACTACATCATAAGACCCTGTCTCAAAGAACAAAACAAAATAGAACAAAAACTAGGGCCAAAGCATTTGACTGATGACCACATTACTACTTGCTACAAGTAGTCAAGTTTGAATATATCCAGTTACAGCTTCATTTTTAAGATAATAATAATGTTAACAATAACATTTAAAAATGTCTATCTTGGGGCCAGGGATTTAGCTCAGTGGTGCCGCACCTGACTCGCAACCACAAGGTCCTGAGTTCAATCCCTGATACCAAAGAAAAAAAAAATCAAGCTTTGGCCAGGGGATTTAACTCAGTGGTGCATTCACCTGCCTCAAAAGCACAAGGTCCTGAGTTCAATACTCATTACCAAAAAAAAAAAATGTCTATCTTAAAACAAAAAGATCTGAAACCAGGGCAATTATGTGAATTCAGCAGTTTCCCCTTATCTGCAGTTTTGGTTTTGGGAGTTTCAGTTATCTGTGGTAACTGCAGCCCAAAAATATTAAATGAGCCAGGCATGGTGGCACACTCCTGCAATCCCAGTACTCAAGAGGCTGAGGCAGGAGGATTTCCTAAATTCCAGACCAGCCTGGACTACACAGTGAGTTCAAGGCCAGCCTGCACTATATAGTGAGACCCTGTCTCAAAAAAGCAAAACAAGGGCCAGGGATTTAGCTCAGTGGTTCCACTGCCTGCCTCACAAGCGCAAAGACCTGGGTTCAATCCCCGGTACCAAAAAAAAAAAAAAAAAAAAGCAAAACGAAAGAAACAAAAAATTAAATGAAAAAAAGGCCAAGAAATACTCAAGTCATAAATGTTAAACTGTGTTCTTCTTCCAAGGAGTGTAATGAAATCTCACCCTTGCCTGGTCTGTCCTACCCATGACATGAATTGTCCCTTCTTCCAACATATCCACGGTGTACTGTTCATGCTAAACTGCATGAAGTAGCCATTTTGGTTATCAATGCAGTACATATGGCTTGGTAGGATCTGCACTTTCCAGCATCCACTAGGAGCCTTGGAAAATATCCCCCATTGACAAGCAGGGACTACTGTCTAATGCAGGAAAGCTGCAAACAAATATAAATATAGCCTTACCTTGTCCTGTAACTATGACAGCTATTCCTTTTTCTAGTTCTTCGATACCTTTCTTATACCATTCCACAGCTTGCTCCTTCTGTCCTGCTTTAAAATAGAAATCATTATTTGTATATATCGTAAGTACTGACAAGTATTTCACACATTTCTCAAAGCATGCTGCTAACAGATGATACACAAAAAATAAAGTTGTGATGAAGTCTAAGAAACATTACTATATGACTTCTTGGTACTTTTGGCAACTTAGTATGTGCATGAATCTCCGAAAGGGGCAATACATATGTCTGTCAAAATTTTAAGGCTGTGAATCCTTTTTTTTCTTATTGTCTCATAGCACTGATGCTAGTAACAACTGAAGTGCTATACTGAGAAATAAATTTTTATTTAGAGAAAGTTTAGCCTTCAGCCTCTTTTTTTTTTTTTTTTTTTTGGTACTGGGGATTGAACTTCAGACCTTGAGCTTGCCAGGCAGGCACCGGCACCACTGAGCTAAATCCCCAGCCCTTAGAGAAATTTTAAATAAGTGGGTTTAAATACATATACTGTTGGAAAATATAAATACGATTTCAATGACAGTGAGGAAAAGCACGATTCAATCTAATTATATTCAAATTTAATGTAACACGTTCATTGATGAGTGATTCAAGTTTCTGTTTTGTTTTTTTTCTTTTTGGTACCAGGGTACCAGGGATCGAACACAGGTCCTTGAGCTTGCACAGCAGGCGGCGAAACCACTGAGCTAAATCCCCGGCCCCTGTTTTTTGTTTTGTTTTGTTTTGTTTTGTTTTGTTTATTTTTTGAGAAAGGGTCTCACTATGTAGTTCAGGTTGGTCTTGAAGTCACAATGCAGCCCAGGCTGGCCTCAAATTTGCAGCAATCCTCCTGCCTCAGTCTCCCAAATGGTGAGATTACAGGTGTGTGCTACCACACCTGGCTTAAAGTTTCTATTTAACATGACTGTGCCATCATAACTAGTGCGTGGCATTACAAGTGTGGCATTTAGTTACAAATTATCTGGCCAGACGTAGTGGCGCACATCTGTGATCCCAGCACTAGGGAGGCTAAAGCAGGAGGATTAGAGGTCAGCCTGGGCTACACAGAGCTCAAAGGCCAGTCTGAACTACATAGCAAGACCCTGTCTCAAAAAGATATATATTTTTTTTCTTTGAACCAAATGATTGGTTTAAAACATTAATTCTTGACCCAAGTTAAGCTTTAAAAGTTTATGCTTGGGGCCTGGGATTTAGCTCAGTGGTTCTGTCGCCTGCCTTGCAAGAACAAGGACCCAAGTTCGATCCCCAGTACCCCCCCTAAAAAAAGTAGAAAAAGTTTATGCTAAAAATTCAGCATAGTCAAAATACACATAGGGTACTTCTGTAAAGTGATAATTGTATATAAATCTCATTTTCTTTTTTGGGACTGGGGCTTGAACTCAGGTCCTTCTGCTTGCGGGGCAGGCAGCAGAACCACTGAGCTAAGTCCCCGGCCCCTTTTGTTTTTGAGAAACAGTTTGAAGTTTACGCTGGCCTTGAACTGACTATGTAGCCTAGGCAGGCCTCAAACTTGTGGCTATCCTCCTGCTTCAGCCTCCTAAGTGCTGAGAGATTACTATGCCTAACAAGTCTCATCATTTTTGAAAATTAATTTCTTACTCCATAGACTATAAAGCTTCCTGAGTGGCCAATACCAAAATGTAAGAAAGTGAAGGTGGCAATCACTGATGAGAACTACATTTTTCATCCCCCCCCCATAACCTCATTTAATGGGAAAAAAGTTATTTATTAATATTATTTGAAATTTCACAATCAATAAAATACCATGTTTTTTAACAATATAAAATACCATGTCTTTTTTTTTTTTTTGGTACCAGGAATTGAACTTGGATCCTTGTGCTTGCAGGGTAGGCAGTGATACCACTGAGCTAAATCCCCGGCCCTCATATATTTTAATAATATAAAATAGATGAAATATTTTTATTTTTACGAACACTACAAGCAGGCTGTGGTGGTGCAAGAGGCCACTGTGAGATGTGTCAAAGCCCGGGTGTCTGAGGACATGTGAGGGCACCTGAGGACACAACCCCGTTGTTTAGCGCTGGCACATGATGGGGCTTTGTTATAATAATAATGAATCAGCACTGACGACCACACATGATCTCATGGCTATGCATGGCCGCGAGGCTGTTTTGTATTACTGCAACTCAGAAAAGGTGATAAAGAACACAATGCTCTCGAGCTCTAGAGCTGCAGCTCCAACTCTCATACTCTGATGCTAGAAATTAAAAAAAAAAGGTTGGTTCCTACTTTTTTATGATATCTGCTCCACGCCTGTTCTTTTCTTTGGGCATTTAGCTTGATGCCCAACAGGTTGCATGCACCTATAATCCCAGCACTCAACTGAGGCAGGAGGACTGCCACGAGTTCGACTCCAACCTAGGCTACATAGCAAGACCCTGTCTCCAAAAACCCAAAATAGGGGAAAAAAGGACTGAGATGTATAATGGATGTTGGGAAACGAGTGTTCAAATGGGAAGGGGAACAAGGGAGGAGGGAGGGAGAAAAGAAAGGACAAGAAAAAAGTGAAAATAGAAAATGCAAACAAAGCTTCTGTACATAGGGATGGGAGGGAGGTTGAGGGGGGAATGGGATAACATAAAATAAAATTTAATTTTAAAAACCCCAAGATAAATAATAAGTGACAAATGTTGTAACACACACAAGCACTGTATGCTGTCTGGGCGAGAGTGTGCTCAGACTGAAGCCTCACCCCTTTATGCTGGAGGCAGGATGCGATGCAAGACTCACTCTGCCCTTACAGATTTTTACAAATCCGATTTCCCACTTGACTATTGAGCAAAGTTACGAACACCACATAGATTTTTTTTGAACTTCGCTTTCAAAGGGCGGAAAGTTTGAGCTTGGAACTGTTCAACAACTGAGGTATCACTATGGTTCATTAATTTTCATTTCGGTACAGTATCCCTATGTCATCTTATAATTAACTATTTTTGAAAAGATACTGAAAATGTTTTCAGTTTTCCAGTATTTCAAATAATGCCACAACAGACATTCTTACACTTGTCCCCTAATGCATATTGGCCACTTTTTTTTGGAGTCAGGGTCTTGCTTGTAGTGCAGGCTAGCCTTGAACTCTCACTATATAGAACAAGGGGACTCGTGGTGATCCTCCTGCCTTAGCTCCCCAAGTGTTGGGATTACAGGCGTCCACTGCAATGCGTGGCCCAGCCAGTTTCTTGAGCTTTTCTTAAAAAACTGATGAATTTGGACCAGGGATTTAGCTCAATGGTGCCACTGCCTGCCTCACAAGCGCAAGGTCTTGAGTTCGATCGCCAGTACCAAAAAAAATGATTAATTTATCACATTTTTTTCATTTATCAGAAATGAACTGCTTTTATAAAATTAATTTTATTGGTACATTTTAGGTGTACAATATAATGACATTCATTATTGAAATTTGCACCTTTACAAAATCCATCTTGGTTCTTGTATTTTCCCCTTCCCCTGCCCTCCCTTCAACCCCGCCATCCCTATTTACAAAGACTTTCTTTCCATTTTTTCATTTTCTCATATTCCATTCCCTTCTGTTCTTTCCCCTACCCCTCCCAATTTGCCTTCCCCTTTGCTCCTTTTCTTCCCATTTTATATTATCTATTATACCATTTAGTCCTTATTTAGACTTTGTTTCTCACACTAAACTATTTGGTATTTACATATGTGTCCTATTTATTTCACTTAAAAGTATCACCTCAATGTGCATCCATTTAGTTATAAATGTCTCTAATTTCTCATTTTTTATGGCTGAGTAGTACTCCATTTTATTTTTAAAAACACATTTTCTTTATCCAGTCTCCAGTTGATGGGCAACTGGGCTGCTCCCAAGTTTTAGCTATGATAAATTGTGCAGCTATGAACATAGGTGCACATATATCACTGTGGTATTTTAATTCTTTGGGGAAGACACCCAGCAGGGAAATAGCTGGGTCAAATGGGACTTCCAGCCCTAGTTCTTTGAGGTATCGCCATATGATTTCCACAGTGGTTGCACCAGTCTACACTCCCACCAGCAGTGGAGCAGGGTTCCTCTTTTCCCACACCCCTGCTAGCATTTGTTATTGATTTCATGACAGGAGCCATTCTTTCTGGGGTGAGATGGAATCTCAGCATGGTTTTCATTTCCATCTCTCGAATGACCAGTGATGTTGAACATTTTTTCATATGTTTACTTGCTATTTCTTCTCCTTCTTCTTTTTTGTACTGGGGATCGAACTTGGGTCCTTCTGCTTGCGAGGTAAGCAGCGGAACCACTAAGCTAAATCCCCGGCTCTCTACTTCATTTGACAAATGTCTGTTCATTTCAGATGCCCATTTTTGGACTGGGTCTTTAAATCTGGGAGGTCTAATTTTTAAAAATTCTTTATAGATTCTAAATAGTAGACTTTTGTCTGAGGAACAGCAAGTGAAAATTTTTTCCCACACTGTGGGTTGGCTCTTCACACTGCTGGTGGTTTCTCTTGCTGTGCAGAAGCTTTTTAATAAGAAGAGAACCTACTTGTTGACTGTGCTAGTTCATGAGCAACTGAGGTTTTGTTCAGAAAATCTTTTCCTACAACATCTTCAAGAGTTCTACCTAACCTCTGTTCCAGCCAGATCAGCGTTTCTGTTTTAATGTTTAGATCTTTAATCCATTTTGATATTAGTTTAGTGCATGGTGAGAGATATAGGTCTAGTTTTAATCTTTGGCAAGTTGAAACCCAATTTTTCCAGCACCATTTATTAAAGAGGATATCTTTCCTCCAGTGAGGGTATTTGGCTCCTTTGTTGAAGATGAGGTGCCTGAGTATGTCTGGAGTTGTTTCTGCATCTTCTAATCTGTTCCACTGGTCTTCAGGTCTGGTTCTTTGCTAATACCATGCTGTTTTTATCACAGTAGCTATGTAGTATAGTTTCAAGTTGGGGATTGTGATATCCTCTGCCATGTCTCTGTTGCCTAGAGTTGCTTTTGCTATTCTGGGTCTCTTCTTGTTCCAAATGAATTTTTGGACTGTTTTCTCAAGGTTAGTGAAGTATGCTGCTGGAATTTCAATTGGGATTGCACTGAATCTACATAGCAGTTTTGGAAGGATAGTCATTTTCACTATGTTGATTCTTCCTACCCAGGTACAGGAGATGTCTTTCCATTTTTTGATATTGTCTTCAATCTCTCTTTTCAGAGTGCTATAGTTTTCTGAGAAGAGGTCTTTGATTTCTTTTGTTAGGTTAATTCCTAGGTATTTCAGTTTTTTGGATGCTATTGTGACAGTAACTGTTTGCCTTATTTCTCTCTCAGTGAGTCCGTTGTTTGTGTAGAGGAAAGCTATTGATTTTTGTGTTAACCTTGTATCCAGCTACTCTACTGAATTTGGTTATTAAGTCTAGAAGACTTTTGGTGGAGTTCTTGGGGTCTTCTATATAGAGTATCATGTCACCTGCAAATAATGACAATTTGACTTCTTCATTTCCTATCTTTACTCCTTTTATTACTTTCTCTTGTCTAACTGCTGTGGCTAATGTTTCCAGAACTATATTGAACAGGAGTGGTGATAGCAGACATCCTTGTCTTGTTCCTGATTTTAGTGGGAAGGATTTCAGCTTTTGACCATTTAGTATGATATTGGCTGTTGGTTTTTCATAGATGGCTTTCATCAGACTGAGGTAGAGACCATCTATTCCAATTTTTTGTAGGGTTTTATCATAAATGCATGTTGGATTTTGTCAAATGCTTTTGCTGCATCTATTGAGATGATCATATGGTTTTTGTCCGTGCCTTTATTGATATTTGTGTATGTTGAACTATCCCTGTATCTCTGGGATGAATCTCACTTTGTCAGGGTGTATGATCTTCTTGATGATCTTCTGGATTCTATTTGCCAGTATCTTATTAAGGATTTTGCATCTATGTTCATTAGTGAGATTGGCCTATAGTTCTCTTTTTTGGTTGGGTTTTTCTCTGCTTTGGGGATCAAGGTGATGCTTGTTTCCAGGAATGAATTCAGGAGTATTGCTTCCCTTTCGATTTCATTGAAGAGTTTAAACAAACTGCTTTTTATGAAAGCTTGCAACAATTTACACTCTTAATAGCAATCTATGTGAGTTCTCACCAGCAACATCCTTATCCATTTTGATTCAGTCATTTATGTATTACCTAATATATTTTATATGAATTCTGTGTTGCCCAGGCTGGTCTTAAAGTGTGGGGTTTGATTTATCCTCCCACTTTTGCCTCCAGAGTAACTGGGACCAGAAGCATGAGCCACCATGCCTGGCTCCTAATTTTTTAAAATGAATAAATAAAACTTTCCAATTGTTTGTTTAACAAAGAAAGAAAGAAAGAAAGCAAGCAAGCAAGCAAGCAAGCAAGCAAGCTTTCAACAGTCACCTAGAACCAAACTGATAAAAATTAATTTCAATGATTCTCAGAAGAGCTGGGCATGGTGGCACATGCCTATCATCCCAGCACTTGGGAGGTTGAGGCAGGAAAATTGCCATGAATTTCAGACCAGCCTGAAATGCATAAGGAAATGGTGTCTCAAAAAAAAAAAAAAAAAGATGCCCAGAAGAAGCTGTGGCAGGGGACTGTGCTGTGGCCCAGATTCCCAGGCAGCCCTGCACAAGAAGTCACATCCATCTTCAAAGGCAGGAGTTTGCAAAGTGCAGTCTGTAACCTCCACTGATCATCCTTTTGATTAAATTGTGGTAGAAAAATCAAAATTTCCAAAGGTTTCCAGTGTTAAAACGCCTCAAAGATACTTTAATGTTAGGTTCTCAGTAGTTTATAATTTCCCATCTACATTTTCTTTTTAAGCCCATTAACCTAAATAAACTCAACCAACCAAACTTCATCAAATCAAGAAAGGATTAGGTTGACAGGAACTTACAGCTATGTCTTGGGTTTGTTTTTTTTTTTTTTTTGATTGTCGTTGCTTTTTGGAGATAGCGTCTTGCTATGTATAGTTCAGCCTGACCTAAATCCATGGTGATCCTCCTGCCTTAGCCTCCCAAGTGCTAGACTTTAGGCATACACCACCATGCTTGGTTTGTTTTAATTTAATTTAGACTATTTATTAGATATGGTAAAATTATTTAAGAATCATTTATTAATACTAGGTATGGTAAAAAAATACAATGAATGTTGAAATGTTTAAAAACTTATTACATTAGTAGGGTGTGGTGGCACACACCTGTAATCCCAACACTTGGGAGGCTGAGGCAGGAGATGCCATGAGTTTGAGGCCAGCGTGGGCTACACAATGAGTTTAAGGACAGCCTGGAATTCACAGCAAAAAAACAAAAATCAAAAATCTATTTGATTTTGTTTTTTGGTACTGGAGATCAAACTCAGGACCTTGTGCTTTCCAGGCAGGCGGCAGATCCACTGAGCTAAATCCCCAGTCTCAAAATATCTTATTGCAGTAAAAAATACATTGCATTAATCGCTCTCAAAATACTCCCTCTCACAGGGCCAGGGATGTAGTTCAGCAGTGCAGCACCTGCCTGGCAACTGCAAGGCCCTGAGTTTGATTCCTAGCATGCGCGCGCGCACGCGCACACACACACACACAGCCAAAATACCCCCTCAGCCAAATATAATGGCACATACCTGTAATGCCAGCACTCAGGAGGCTGAGGCAGGAGGACTGCTGTGAATTCAAGGCCAGGCTAGACTACATAGCAAGACCCTGTCTCAAAAAACAACAACAACACTCCCCCTCTCACTTCAAACATATTTATCACAAGACTCTTGGCACTTTCTGAAGCAATTCTGGAAGTTCTCTTTTGTATCTTTAATTGTACTATCATGGCTGCCTTGATGTCCTAAATGGATTCAAAACATTTATTATTTTTATGGTCATTCTGATTTGGGGGAAGAGCTAGAAGTTGTGCAATGCCAGATCTAGTAAGGTGGATGAGGACACACTGTAGTTTTCCATGAGCCTGCCTTTGAGTTGGATGTTGCTCAGTGCTGGAATTCACATTTTTTTATCACATCTCACAAAGAGACTTAAGAGGACTTTAAAATGTTCCAGTTAAGGCCGGGGATTTAGTTCAGGGGTTCCATCGCCTGCCTCGCAAGCACAAGGTCCTGAGATCAATCCCCAGTACAAAAAAAAAAATGTTCCAGTTATGACAAGAATAATAGGAATCAAAGTAAAGAGGAGTATTTTGAGATTAATGGCAGTGTCTTTTACTGTAATAAATTTTTTAAAAATTTAAACATTCACCATACATTTTGATCATACAGTGCAAGCCAGGTCTACTGGTACATAACTA
Source organism: Heterocephalus glaber (assembly GCF_053883595.1). Taxonomy (NCBI): domain Eukaryota; kingdom Metazoa; phylum Chordata; class Mammalia; order Rodentia; family Bathyergidae; genus Heterocephalus; species Heterocephalus glaber. The sequence goes on from NW_028258305.1 coordinate 36,221,085, forward strand.
TAATCACAGCTTCCCCAAAGAATGAGGTGGGAGGATTTCAAGTTCAAGACCAATTTGGGCAAATTAGAGAGACCCTATCTCAAAGAACAAAAAACAAAAACAAAAAAAAGGCTAGGGATGTGGTTAAATATGCACAAGTCCCTAGGTTCAATTCCCAGTACTGTTTTTCAAAATTGAATGAGGGCCGGGGATTTAGCTCAGTGGCGCCACGCCTGCTTCACATACTCAAGGTCCAAATTCAGGGCCCGGAGATTTAGCTCAGTGGCACTGCTCCTGCCTCAAAAGCACAAGGTCCTGAGTTCGATCCCCAGTACCAAAAAAAAAAAAAGAATGAAATTCTGATATTATACTACATGAAAATGGTATAAACTAGATACAAAAGGAGAAATACTGTATGTCTGTATGCGTCCACTAATATTACTACCTCATATTAGTGAAACTAGGCAAACTAGGCAAAGTCACAGAATGTAGAACACAGGGTACCAAGAACTGGAGGGCCACTGGGCGTAAGGGCACATGCTTGTAATCCTAGAACTTGGGAGGCTGAGACAAGAGGATTGTCATGAGTTTGATGCCAGCCTGGGCTACACAGTGAGTTTGGGGGCAGCCCAAACTATAAAACAAAGCAAAACCCTGCCTCAAAAACAAAACAAACAAACAAAAATCTGAAGGGCAAGGGAGAAGGGGAGGAAGGTGAGAACAGAGGAAGTTATTGTCTAAAGCATGGGTGTCCAACCTGACTTCCTTGAGCCACAATAAGTGAAGAGGAATTGTCTTGGGTGGCATATAAAATATACAATATAGTTAAGGTATATAACAAGACTTCTTTTAAATATATTTTTATAATAATACTTTTTATAAGAAGGCATTATAAATATAAAACTAGTGGGATATTTGACCTTGTTTGTGAAACGAATTCACCAGTATCTGGTTCAATGCAAGTGGTCACAATTCTTACAAAGTTTTCATGATGCTTGTCAGAAATTTTTTATCTAACTTTACTCTGTTTTATTCCTAAAAACAGTTGTTCACAAATGTACATATTGCCAACAGCACATGAATAAGGTGTGATTGCGTAGCAAGGGATTTTTCTCTGGGAAGACAGGTCTTACAAAATTTTAGTAAAGACTCCCAGAAGCACAGAGGAGGTGAGCCACGCGGGTGCCAGAAGCAACTCCCTGCCCACCCCCCTCGAAATGAGAAGACACATAAACAAGTCTCAAAACCAGACTTCCAGAACACCTACAGCAACTCCAAAGGGAAAGGAGACGGAACACTCAACCACCTGGACTCCCTGAACTGGCAATGAAAAGAGGATCTGGAAAAAATGAAATCAGAAATAATTTCTCAGATAACAGCAGAGATTGTGCAAGACGTGATTAACAAATCTAGAGAGGAGCTCAGGAACATGATGGAATCCCAACATAGGAAACAAATGGAATCCATAAAACATATGAAAACATTTCCAGGAGATTAAAAACTCCACTGAAAGTTTACACAGCAGAATGACCAATGTGAGGACAGAATTTCAGATATAGATGATAAGATCGTGGGCTGGGGATTTGGTTCCAGCGTCTGCCTCACAAGCGCAAGGTCCTGAGTTTGATCCCTGGTACCAGAAAAAAAAAAAAAGAAAAAGAAAAAGAAAAAAGAAGATTGCAAATAGTGACCAGGAAAAGAAAAATTGCTTTAAAATTGTAAGGGACCACGAGAAATCAATCCAGCAGCTCCTAGATGATGCAAAGAAGAAAAACATAAGACTGATTGGGCTCAATGAAGAAACAGGAAAGAGTGCAGATGACATTAAAAAAAACTGTTCACAGAAGTGATGGCAGAAAACTTCCCAAGCAAGGGAAAAGAACTTGACATACAGATAAGTGAGGCATAGAGGACTCCAAATACCCGTGATAAAAAAAAAAAATCTACACATAGGCATATAATTGTTAAGATTCCAGAAACCCAACAGAACAAAGTTCTACAAGCAGTTAAAGAAAAGAAACAAATCAGATACAAAGGAAAGCCTATCAGAATCAGAGCAGACTTCTCAATGCAAATCCTCAAGGCAAGAAGAGCTTGGAGTGATGGATTTCAAGCCCTTAAAGAAAACAGCCTCCAACCCAGATTGATGTACCCTGCAAAAGTATCTTCCAAAATTGATGGAGAAATAAGATACTGTCATGACAAAGAGCACTTTAGGAACTTCATGAATACCAAACCAGCACTCCAAAAAATTTTAGACAATATCCTAGGAAAAGACAACAAGGATCACAACCCCAGGAAGCCCAGCAGAATGAATCCGTCAGGCGTGACAAGAAATTAAACGCAAAGGGCGAGAATCCAACAAACAGAAAAAGTCATGACAATGATAAGTCAATATGTATGAGTTATAATCATCAATGTTAATGGTCTCAATTGACCAATCAAAAGAAATAGACTTGGGGCCAGCGATTTAGCTCAGTGGTTCAAGGACCCGAGTTTGATCCCTGGTACCTAAAAAAAAAAAAAGAAATGGACTGGCAGAATGGGTCAAGAAGCAAGATCCAACAATATGCTGCATACAAGAAACAAATTTAATTAAAAAAGAAACTCATAGTCTGAAAGTTAAAGGATGGAAAATAATACTCCATGTGACAGGAACCTGAAAAAAAGCAGCAGTAGGGATCCTCTTTGCAGATCAAGTGGATTTCAAACGAAAATCTGAAACACTCTGGTCCCAAGTATTTCATTTAAGAGATACTCAACTTGTATGTACAAATCTATGGTGAACATGTGTTTTCATTCCTCTTAAGTAAAAACTTAAGAACAAGACTATTAGTTCTTAACAGTAATACAAACAATTTCTGTATTGTTTTCCAAAATGGTTTTATCATTTTACATTCACATTAGCAGTATTAGAAAGTTCCAACTGGTTCACACCTAAGCTGACATTTGTTCTTTTAAAACTTTTAACTTCATCTTTCTAATGAGTGTATAATTCAATCTTGTTATTGTACTGATTAGTATTTTTCTCATTCTAGTGTTGCACACCTTTCCTTGTGCTGTACTGGCTATTTATCATCTTCTTGTGTCTACTTTTTAATTTGGTTGTCTATTAATAAGCTGTAAGAGTTCTTTATATATTCTGGTCATAGGTTATATGCAATATAAATATAGTCTGTTTATGGACTACTTTTCATTTTCTTAACGATGTCATTTAAAGTTTCAAATTTTGATGGAATCCCATTTATCAATTTTTTTCTTTTATACATCATGTTTTTTATATCCTAGGAAATTCTTGCCTACCCTAAATTCATAAACATTTTTCCTTATACTTTCTTCTTAAAGTTTTATAGTTTTCATCTTTTATATTTAGGTTCATAGATCCTTTCAAGTTATTTTCATGTATGGAAATAAAGAGTTGAGGTTAACTTTTCATATACAGATAACAGGTTTTTTAGTGCCATTTCCTGAAAACACTATCTTTTCCTCTGCTCTTGAATTGAGTTTATGTTCTATAAAATGTTAAATAATCTTTCAAAACTCAGTGGACCATGTATGTGTGGTTCTATTTCTAGATTCTCTGTTTAATGCTAATGATCTGTATGTCTTTCCTTACACCAACAGTGCTTTGATTACTGTAGCTTTAGAGGAAGTCTTAAAATTAGGTACTAAATGTTTTCCAACACTTTTTTTTCACTTTTCTAGGTCCTTTGTACTCCTACATAACTTTTAAATTTCAATATTCAATTCTTCATGTATAGGAAGTGTACACAGACCTGAATTTTTATGTATACCTTGTCTTTTCTTTTTTTTTTTTTTTTGGTACTGGGGATTGAACTGGGGTCCTTGCGCTTGCGCAGCAGGCGGTGAAACCACTGAGCTAAATCTCCGGCCCTACCTTGTGTTTTCTAATCCTGCTAAATTCAAATACAAGTTCTAGGAGCTCGTAGAGATTTCTTAGTATTTTCTCTGTAGATGATTTCATCTACATATAAAGATTTTACTTCTACCTTGCCAATCTTATACTAACTGTGTCATTTTATTGCCAGACTATTTTGGTTTGGGCCTATGTTTCAAAGTTTAATGGACAGATGAACAGTAGGCATATCTGCCCTTGTTCCCCACTTTAGGGAGAAAGCACTGTATCTTCTCCATTCACATAAGGCGATTTTTGCTGGAAGTATGGAGTATATGTCTTTGATCTGTTGAGAAGGTTCTGTTCTACTTCTAGTCTCCTGATAGCTTTTACCATGAACAGCTGTAGAATTTAGTCCAATACTTTTTCTCCAACTACTGACAGGATCATGTGTCTTTTTCCTTTCCTCTGTTAAAATAATGACTTTTGGAGGTGGATCTTCCAATGCTGAAACAACACTGCCATCCCCATAATAAAACCACTTTCTACATACTGCCAGATCTGACTTCTAATAGTTTCTTTTGTGAAACAAATTTCTATCTATGTTCATACTTTTTTCTATTATCTTTATCCAGTTTTAGGATTAGCATGATGTTGATTTCCTAAAATGAGGGGAGAAGTGTTCCTTCTTTCTTCTGCTTTAAATGTTTGATATAATTTATCAGTTAAAATGTATATGAGCCTGTTGTTGTCATATAGGTGGTTTTCAAGCTAGGAATATACTTTCTTTAATAGGTGCTATTAAAATTTTATATATCCTCCAGAGTTAGTTTCATTAATTTGTACTAATTTGTACAAGGTACTTCTTAGAAGTTGTCAAATTTATTTCAAAACATTTTTGAAATATGCTTTCTATATCCTTTTAAATTCTGCTAAATCTGTGGTAATGTCTTCTAGATCTTGATATTGTAATTTTAAAAATGTATAATTCATACTGTGTAATAGGAAGAAAAGGTCTAAAGGAAGAGGGGAAGTGGGAGGGGGAGGGGACAGGAGAGAAGGGAAAAGAAAAAATATGAGAAAAAGAAAAAAATGGAAACAAAGTCTTTGCAAATAGGGAAGGGTGGAGGGGGTGAAGGGAGGGGAGGGGAAGGGGAAAGAAATGAGAACCAAGATACTCATGTAATGGTACAAGATCCCAATGATAAATTTAACTGCATTCTATACCTAAAATGTACCAATAAACTTAATGGGAAAAAACAAAACAAACAAATTCTAATAAAGAGACATGATCAAATTTACCTTTTTTTTTTTTTTTTGAGACAGGGTCTCACTATGTACTTCAGTCTGGCCTCAAACTCACCATATAGTTCATACTGGCCTCGAACTCATAGCAATCCTCCTGCTTCAACCTTCTGAGTTCTGGGATTATAGGAGTGTGCCACCACGCCCAGCTGATCAAATTTATCTTTGAATGGAATATCTGATCGTAACCATTCATTAATTAATCTGATCCTAACCATCAATAAGCAACCATTAATTCTTCTAGTATTAGTAATGCTATGTATGTAATTGTATCATGAACAAAAAGCCGTATTTTTGTACTTCCTATACCACAACTGCTAAAAAACTGATGAAATAACACAAGTCTAAGGTAAATAAGAAAACTTAAATATCTGTTTATTAAGAAGTTTGTCATCACAGGCACCCATGTGTAGGAAGTTGAAATACTATTATTGGCAGTCCCTGGGTTTCACTACGACTGTGCATGACAGGCACAGGAGGCAAAGTCACCACTGCACTGTGCCCACCTCACATGGCTTTTCACTGTCACCTAACCCTGGATAGTCCACACGAGCACACCTGAAAAACATACTAGAAAATCATGTATAATGTTAAAAGTTTACAATCTTGTGGGGCCATAGCTGTGCCTGATGGGCTGTATGCCTAGTTTAAAGCATACAGAGCTTCTGCCTGGAATGATGAAAAAACTAGAACTGGATACTGTGTGATGGCTGCACATCCTTGCAAATGTACTTAATTTCACTGAACTGTACACTTAAAATGGCGATTTTTTATGTCATGTATATTCTATCACAAGAATAGTGTTTTGTTGTTTTGTTTTTTTTGAGACAGGGTCTCACTATGTTGTTCAGGCTGACCTTGAACTATGTAGCCTAGCCAATCCTCCTGCCTCAGCCTCCCAAGTGCTAGGATTAGAGATGTGCACCACCACACCCAGCTAGAATAATATTGTTTTTTAAATGCAAGCTAGGTATGGTGGTGCACACCTGTAATGCCAGCACTCAGGAGACTGAGCCAAGAGGATCTCTGAGAGCTCAAAGCCAGAGCTACATAAGAAGAATCTGTCTTAAAAAACAAAACAAAAAGCCCCCACCCTAAATGGCCCTTTACAGGCAATTTGCTTACCCCTTGGTATACAGCAATGAAAATGGATAAACCATTGCAAAATGCAATGGTTATTATTTAACCTGACAATGCTGAGCAACAAAAGCTATACACACAAAGAATGCATTTTGTATGATTTCATTTATAAAGATGAAGATCAAGCAAAATTAAATGTACCATGTTAGAAGTTAGAGTTGTAGATACCTTTGCAAAGGATAGGGCAAGGCAGTGAGTGGCAAGAGGCACGAAAAAGGCAGGCTGCTGGAACTCTATTCCACTGCTTGGCCTGAGTGGAGTTAGTTGTGGTCTGTTTCAAAACTTGGGCAGTAATACACTGTTCACTCCATGTGTATGGAAGTGCTCTGATGTTTAGTTCTGGCTATCAGCTTGGCTGGCCTGAGGGACGGACGCTCAGATTAGTAAAGCACACTCATGGATGTATGGCTGGGTCTTAGGGCATCAGCTTGGCCTGCCTCAAGATCAACACCAGCCTGGGTTACACAGTTGAAGGATGGCCTGGACTACACAGTGAAAACAACAATAAGGAAGGCTACATAAAGTCCATCACTTTTTTGGGTTTTTTTCTTTTTAGTACCGAGGATCAAACTGGGGACCTTGTGGTTATGAGGTAGGCAACAGAACCACTGAGCTAAATCCCCAGCCCTTTGAGGCAGGGTCTCACTAGGCAGTTCTGGCTACCCTTGCACTCGCCACGTAGCACAAGCTGGCCTCGAACTTGTGGCAATCCTCATGCTTCAGCCTCCTGAGTGCTGAATTTTTTCAAATAACTTTTTCAGATTCTTCCTTCCATATTCTTTCTCCTTTCTTTATAGCCGTTAATTCAGCTTTAAGTAATATCTGTGAATTGTCCAGTTAAGTTTTGGAATTATAATTCAGCCCTTTAACAAGAACAGTCTCGGCCACGCCTCTTCGCAAAATTTCTTCATTCAGATTCATGCTAAAATATCCACCCTTACTTACTAAAAGGTAGCAAAAGACCACTGAATTCTCCTTTCCAAGAAGTTGGAACCATAGTAGTTGGGAAGCTTTAAGCTCTTTTTGTAACCATATCTTCCCAGCTTCAGTGAGTTCTACTCCAGCCAGCTTAACCAGCAAAACACTACACGGCTCTTTTCTCCATAAAGATACAATAGGTAAAGTAATGGGAATATGTTCAATGTTTAAACCATTCTCAGTTATCTGGTGTAATCATCCTGATAATTTAACATTTTTTTCTTTTTGGTACCAGGGATCGAACTCAGGACCTTGCGTTTGCGAGGCATGCACGGTGCCACTGAGCTAAATACCCGGTCCTAACATTCTTTTTTATAAATTCTGGAATATCTGAAGATCTTGTAAATGTTGATGTCAGTCGAACACTTCTTAGAGATAACATTATTCCAGCTGTGGCCATCCCAGTGCCAATGTTCTGGAAGAGGCGCAAGTGATCATCTGCCCACTGTGAGACCTGCGCCACCACGTTGGGGGCTGCTCTGTCTTGGCCAGGGACTGTGACATGGAGCCACCGGGCCACCCCACCATGTCGGTGGCTTCCCACCAGCCACAACTTTTATTTATCTAATCCTTTTTGCTGTTGTTGCTGTTTTGAACTCAAGTGTTCTTCGACAAAAAATTCCAGAGAACTTATATTTTTGGGGGGGGTGGGGAGTACTAGGCATTAAACCCTGGGCCTCGAACATGCTAGGCAAGCACTCTTCCATTGAGCTATATACCGGTCTTTTGTATTTTATTTTTTAATTTTGAAAGTTCTCCTAAATTGCCCAGACTGGTCTTGAACTTTCAATCTTCCTGAAATCTAGGATTACAATCATGTTGTTATCACACCCAGCTTATATCGATTTTCTCTGAACAATTTTCTACTAGCAACTTGCCTCAAATTAGAAAGACAGGTATCTTAAATACTGTATCTCGCAGTAGAGGCCGGGCATGATGGCACACACTTATAATTCTAGTACTTGGGAGCCTGAGGCAGGAGGATTGCCGTGAGTTCGAGGCCAGCTTGTGCTACATAGTTCAAGGACAGCCTTAACTACCTAGTGAGATCCTCTCTCAAAAAACCAAAAAAATTAAAAATAAATGAATATCTCAGTAGATATTAATACTACACCCCCCCAAAAAACTAAGGTCCTATGAAGCATCATGGACTCAACTCAATGACTAATTGCTAATGACTCCCTATTTTTTTCCCTGTTCGCTATTTACAGAAAGGATACTTTCTATTCTTATTTAGCAAATAAATACATAAATAACTTAAAAAATTTGAAGCCCATATTTACTTTTATTTTCCAACTTAAAAAGTTATTTCTAAAATAAAGGCTTACATTCTCATTTAATTTTAGAAGGTTTTGAAACCAACGTAAAGAAATCACTTCAATTTTGTACATTTTTCTGGTGTGTTCGCACATGCATGTGTTACTGGGGCTTGAAGTAAGAGATGCTCAACCACCAAGCAACATCGCTGGCCCTTGTTTGTTTAATTTTGAGACAGGGTCTCGCTAAGTAGCCCAATCTCACTAAGGTGCCCAAGCTAGCCACAAACTTGTTATCCTCCAGCCTCAGCCTCCCTAACAGCTGGGATAACAGGTGTGGGCCATTGTATTTAACTTGATATTTTTTTCTTTTTTGGGGTGTAGGTACTGGCAATCAAACTTAGGACTTCACACTTGCCAGGCAGGTGCTGCGGCACTGAGCTACATCCCCAGGCCCTAACTGGATATTTTCTTTCTCCTCCCTTCCTCCTTATGGAATGCCCTTGCAGGACAAGTACTATATCAGTGAGCTATAACCCCAGCCTCAGACAGATACTTTCTTTGAGCCTGAAGAATGTCAGTTTAGGTGTTGGGGGCTTTATCTCAGTGGTAGAGCACATGTCTAATGTGTGAGCATGGCCCAATATGGCAAAAAGAAATAAAAAATCAATTTAACCCCCTCCTGTCTCTGTTAGGCAGAATCTTTCTTTCTCCCAATAAATTTTTCCTACTCTTAAAATTTTAAAAACCCACAATTTATATTCTTGAAAACTTTTAGATTTATTATGGGTAATGAGTGATTTTAAATTCCATCTGTATATTTTCCAATACTGTCTAAATTCTATACCAAGACCTTGTATTATGCTTGTACATGAGTACAAAACATCCACTTTAAATCTTTTAGCAATAAAAAGCTAGGCTACCAAGTGAAAAGTGAGATTAAGGAGAATTTTCCATTTGATTTTTTAAAAATATAGTATCTAAGGGTCACAATTAACACAAGTATTTTTCTATCACTCTAGACACTGCTTTCCCAAAGATTACTTATGGTGCTACAGCACCCTAAATAACATAACAGAAACAAACTACTACCAAGAATTAATGATTAAAAAAAAAAAAAGATTTAACAATATTCTAACAATCTCTGGAGGCTCTAATTGTAAAAGGTCTGTTGAATTAATAACAATAGTTCTGGGTCAGGGATTTAGCTCAGTGGTTTAGCCGTCTGCCTTGCAAGTACAAGGTTCCGAGTTCGATCCCCGGTACCAACCCCTGCCCCCAAATCACAATAGTTCTCAGTTACTGAGGACTTACTATGCACAAGCACTAAGCATAAATATTATCTTAGCACAGTAACTTGTCGAACATACTACACAGGCAAAATTCAAATGTTAATTTGGACAAGAAGCACTATAAAATCAAACCATCAAAGTTGAGGGAAAAAGCAGCCTTCACATACAAGAGCTGACCTCCTCTATCAGTTAGGCCTTGGTATTACTAGGAGCTAATCTGACATTTAAGGCCAATAATCCACTGAATAATTTCACAGAGTATCAACATCAAACAAGGTCATTCCATAATGGTAATGGAACAAAATCACTCTGTAATAGTGTCTAAATACAAGCTAAATATAAAGACTGGCCAAATCATGAAATATGGAATATCTTTCTTTCAGAAAATGGGTGACTGTTGCTTTTTTTGTTTTTAATTTTTGTTTTTCCAGTACTAGGGATTGAATGCAAGGCCTTCACACTGAACTACATTCCCCAGTCCACTAAAAAAAAAGAAACTTTTAATTTTGAGATAGGGTGTAGCTAAATTGCTAAACTGCCCAGGATGGGCTCAAATTTGAGATACTCCTGTCTGACTCCCTGGGTGCTGAGATTTCGTATAACAGGCATGTGCCATCCATGTCCAAATACAACCCCTCAAGTACATCCTCCTTCAAGACAGGCTTTAACAACTTACTCACAGACTCATTTCCAGTTCCTGATAGCATCCAATTCAGAACAAAATGCTTTCATCCTTACAATCACCTATTAAGCCCGTATCCTGTAAGATCTTTCTAGCACCATAGTTCCATACAGTATGTACTCTGCCTGGCTACAGTGAGTAATACACTTCACTTTGCTATAAGCTCAGCACTCTGGGAGGGCTGAGGAAGGAGGACTGTAAGTTCAAGCCAAGCCTGGGCAACTTAGCAATTTAGGGAAACCCTGTCTCAAAATAAAAACAATTTAAAAAGGGCTGAGGATGTAGCTCAGTACAAACATTCTAGGTTCAATCCCAGGTACTGAAAAAAAAAATCACTCTGCTTGTCTAGCATAGACAAACCTCTGGTTCAGTCCTCAGCATGGCAAAAAGAAACAAAATCCCAAATCACCCAAAAAAGAACCACAAAACAAAAAAATTCTCTCCCTCCCTTATCTTAGCATAAAATATCTGTTATGGCTTATATCTAGACATTCCCCCCCCAAAGCCTTATGCACTCATAGGTGGCACTTTTGGAAGGTAACTAGATCACGGGTATGTGACATTTTATAGCTGGGTATGAAGTTGGGAGATGAAGCCTGGTGGGAAGAGGTGGATTGCTATGGGCAATGGGTTGACATAAATATATATCCCTGCTCCTCCCCTGAGTGCACTCCACTTAATGACTCCTAGGACATGATTCTCCTCTGCAATGCCTCTCTGCCTGCCACCCTGGCTTGGAGCTGCCAACTATGGATTGAAACCGCTACAAACTGTGAGCCAAAATAAACTTCTCTTTTTTGAACTTGTGGATGTCAGGTATTTTGTCCCAGCAACAAGAAAGTAACTGAGACACTCATCTTACGAAAATAGACATAGACATGGATTTTGAATTTTAAATTTTGTTTGTTTTTGTCTTTTGAGGCAGAGTCTCGCTATATATTCCAGGCTAGTCTTAAACTCTCTATGTAGCCCAGGCTAGCCTCAAACTCACAGTGATTTTCCGGCCTCGGCAGGCCCATGTGCACCACCAAGCCTGGAAACAATTTCTGTTCTTGATATCTGATCTTTCAGTCCTACAACCTCCTAAGAAGAGGCTCACTCTCTTTCATGCAAAATATTGAGCTCTTACTACTTGAGGAAGTTGAGAAACTGAACCACACCTTTCAAACCTTCACTACTTTATTACTCCGACTGCATGTCTGTCTACTTGTACAAGCCATATAAAACATGTTAGGGCATGTTCTGGTTAACTCAAGGATCTACTACAGGGCCAGGGATTTAGCTCAGCGGTTTTGCTGCCTGCTACACAAGTGCAAGGACCCGAGTTCGATTCCCGGTACCAAAAAAAAAAAGAAAAAATATAAATAAAAATATAAATAAACAAATAAATAAATAAATAAAGATCTACTATTACAACCTCTTTTTCTCCAAATATTCCCAGAAGCCCTTTACCAGCAATACAGAATAGAAAACTTCATTCAGTATAAAGTCAAAAGTGTAATATTATGAATCTGTTCACATAGACTCTGTTCTTGGCTCTGCTACTCTGAGTCCACTTTTTGTTTCTTTTGAGACAGGAACTAACTTGTTTTGATTTCCTTTCTTTTCTTTTTTTTTTTTTTTTGGTACCAGGGATCGAACTCAGGACTTTGAGTTTGTGAGGCAGGTGGCAGCACCACTGAGTTAAATCCCTGGACTTACAGGAACTAACTTGTGATCCTCCTACCTCTGCCTCAGGAATGAGGGGATTACAGGCATGGACACCATACCCAGCTTTAAATTTCAGTTTCTCCACGCAGCAAATGGATGTCATAGACTGTCAGTCTTCCAAAGAGGTTCAACAATTACAGTATTTAAAAATTATAATTCCTAAAGATAAATAAGATATCTAATATACATTATATACTTATCAATGACATAACAAATATCTCACATCTTTGCAGAGGAAGTGAGTTTCTTATATACCATCTAGAAAGTAAAGCTATGCAAATTAGTTGATATTCAATAAATATTGTCATTAATGGGCCTCACAAATCTTTATATTTGGTAAAACTAATCTGCCATCCTAGTCCTCTCTTTAAAAAGTCTGAAGCTGGGCATAGTGGCATGCACTTGTATCCCCAGCACTTGGGAGGCTGAGGCAGGAGGATTGCCTCAAGTTCAAGCCCAGCCTGGGGTACATAGTAAGTTTGAGGACAGCCTGAACTACATAGTGAGTTCAAGATCAACCTGGACTGCACAGTGAGACACTGTGTCAAAATAAAATAAAATGAGGCCTGGGGATTTAGCTCAGAGGCACCGCGCCTGCCTCACAAGTGCAAGGTCCTTAGTTTGATCCCTGGTACCACAAAATAAAATAAAATAAAGTGAAAAGAAACATAGCCACTATATAGAACACAACATTTATATACTACTTTTTAAAAATAAGAATTTTGCATTTATCATTTGGAGGTTCTAAATGTTTCAATTAATACCACTACAATTTGAAATAGCACACTTTACCTGATGGCTTTTACCAATACATCTAGAAACTACCTGTGATAGCTATGCAGGTGTAGTAAATGTGATAGCTACATATGATCCCTTAACAGTTTTACCAAAGTCAGGAAGGCTTTGAAGATTGCCTCCTCAAGTCATTCTTATTTCTTCACACACATTTTTATCCTGTGGGAAGAGAATTCTCTTGAAAGTAAGTTTTTTTGTTGTCAAGGATAGCTGAGAGGCAATAGATTCTAAATCTAAATTATCAGGGCCAGGGGTTTGGCTCAGTGGTTCCACCACTTGCAAGGCAGGGTCCTGAGTTTGATCCCCAGTACCAAACAAACAAACAAACAAACACCCAAATCTAAATTATCTTCCAACTACTGTACTGGATTAGGACTAAAGAACAAAAATTTCCGGTACTAAAACAATAAATAAATAAATAACAAAAATTTCCAATATGCTTAAGAAATAAATAAGATAGAGAAGAACACTGACAATATAGACTGTTTTATTTTATTTCTAAAGGAAAATAAATGTACAATTTGTTTTATTTTTGTTTTTTCAGTACTTAGGATTATACTCCAGGGCCTTTTTCTTTTTTTAGACAGGGTCTCACTAAAATGCCCATGTTGGGCTCAAATGTAAAATCCTCCTGCCTCAGTGTTGTTACTTTTCAGTGCTGGTGATTAAATCCTTAGCACATGCTGGGCCAGAGCTCTACTGCTGAGCTATATCCCCAGCCTCAAATAATCTACTCATACACACATTCCCACTATCCTAAAACATATTTTGCTCTAGAAGAGTAAATGTCAGAGGACCCTACTGTATCAAGACACTGCAATCAAAGTGTTTTTCTAGGAGGGCATGTTGGTGCCTTCTTCATCCTCCCCAAAGATCCTTAGATGTTCCTTAGAGGTCATGATGAACAAGGTAGTTAAAAAGAAAAGAAAGAAAAAAACCTTTTCCCAGATACACATAGTATTCTTTTCTTAAATGTGTCTACTGTCTTGAACTGAATCTCCACTGTCCTTCACTACAAAACTATGAACGTCCCTGGCTTTCCCTCTATATCCTCCTTTTCACTCCTGAGCCCTACAAAGGAAATAGGTTTCAACGACAGTGAAATTCTAGAACAGGGTCTAGAATTCACAGTGAAGAAAGACAAACCAATGGACCGCAGGCAAGCTGCTCTTGTTTTCTTTCTTTTTTTTTTTTTTGGTACCGGGGATCGAACTCGGGTCCTTCCGCTTGCGGGGCAGCTAAATCCCAGGCCCAAGGACCTTGCACTTTCAAGGCAGGTGCTGTGCAACTGAGCTATATCCCCAGCCCTGGCTGTTCTTGTTTTCAATACAAGACAATGCAAGTAAGTACCTGAGGCATGATGGAAAGATGGATTTCTTTAGGGGAGGAAAAAAAGCAAACTTTCTACATAGTGGAAGTAGAAAAGGAAGAATTTTTTAAAATGTAAGGCTGGGTGTGGTGGCAATGCCCATAATCCCAGCACTCAGGAGCCTGAGGCAGGAGAATCACTGCATTCAAGGTCAGCCTGTATCAAAAAACCAAAGACTTTTCCTAGCTTAGTATTTTGCACAAAAAGTGTTTCATTAACTATTAGCACAGGTTTGGAATGACCTGCTTTCATCTTTTGAGCCTGTTTCTTCATCTTTAAAATACTGATACCAATAGCACCTTCACCTCAAAAGGTTATCGTGAGGATTAAATAAGATAGCACACACAAAGCTCACACCACAATGCCCAGCACATAGATTCTGAACTGCACAGTTAAGACCCTGTCTCGAGGATGAGGATGACGACGATGATGACGAAGAAGAAAAAACTAACTTAAAGTAATTCTGAAGGATGTACTACCCTTTCTTTCATTCGGAAATCTAAATCTTCACTTTGCATTTCACTGTACAATGATATGTGTACATTTATCCAATTCATACATTTAACATTTCAACTTAGCAACTTAAAGACTACCTTGGAATACTGGTTTAATTAAAACCAAAGCACCCTATTATGTGTTATCATTATGTATACCTAAAATGTACCAATAAAGGTTGTTATTAAAAAAAGCAACCAGGGACAAAAGTTTTATGCTAAAAAAAAACTTTACAGAACGATATCCAGGAGTAATCATACTAACAAAATGACTGTTATGAAATTTTTCAAAACAGTGCAAATTCAGCTGTGATCACACAGCTATTCTTTCCAAAACTATGTCTCCATTTGCTTTTTTTTCTTGACACTACAGTACCCTGCTTTCATTAAAAGCCTGTAACAAGGCATAGCTTCTTCGATATCAAACCTTTTGGAAAATCTGGCTCAGAGGAAGCCA
Organism: Heterocephalus glaber; assembly: GCF_053883595.1. NCBI lineage: Eukaryota > Metazoa > Chordata > Mammalia > Rodentia > Bathyergidae > Heterocephalus > Heterocephalus glaber. The sequence continues at coordinate 36,236,398 of NW_028258305.1, forward strand.
CACACTGTTCACCGGGGTAAAAAGGATTCCCTGTGGTCACTCTAGGACAACTGTCACTGTCACCAGCAGCTCTGGGTGTCTCATAGGGACTTGAGTCATACAGAAGTGTGGGGCAAGGCTCGTGCCTGAAACAAAGTCGGTAGCAAAGGCGCCCTCAAAAGGGGAAAGGGCTGAGAATCGTAGATGGGGGTCCCCGTGCTGCGGGGATTCGCGCTTCTGGGCGGGTCGAGTTCGGGGGCGCAGGCCTCTCCCGCAGGAAAGGGGCGCAGGTGGTACCCTCCCCAGCGGCTCCCACGGCTTTCTTCCCGGCGCCGCCAGCCCCGTTACCTTTCTCGTCCTCGTCGATGCGCAGGGCAACGGAGATGTACTCGAAGGCCTGTTTGTGGAAGGCTCGGACGCGCTCGGCCTCCCCGCCCGGCTCCGGGGCCGGAGGCGAGGCCGAGGCCGGCGCCGGCGCAGCCCGGGAGCTCCTCTTGGCGGCCATGAGGGCGCGGGACAAGCGCTGACAGAGCCACACGAAGAGGAGCCCCAGGTGGAAGGCCGCCAGGCGCAGCAGCGCGAAGCCTGCGAACAGGGGGTAGGAGAAGTAATACAGGTTCCGCTTAGGGGCCGAGGGCGGCGGAGGGGCCGGCCCGGCGACGGGAGGGGCGGGGGCCGGGCAGGGGGGCGGAGGCCTGCGAGGCACCGGGCTGCTGGGGCCGCCGGAGCCTTTCTTCTTCCCTCGTCCACCCGGAGAACTCATTCACAGCTCCCACTGCCGCCGTCGCCATAACCCGCCTCCCTCAGACGACGGCAACCAAGCTACAGCAGCGGCCACTGCGGCAGCGAGGGCCACAGACCCCCCGCGGGGCTCAGGCGCAGGGCACCTGCACACGCCGCCTGCTGGACCCGCCCCCTTCCCCTCCGCCGTTTCGAAGCACAACCCCGTCTGCACAGGTCCGAGGCTCCAGCCCCTCCCGCGCTCTCTGTCCTTTTCCGCTGCCCTCTCACGTAGAGCGGCGGCCGCACACACGCACGCGCACGTCCTCTCGGGTCTTTCTTCGGCGCGCTCGCGCCCGACGCTGTCTTTGTTGACCTGGACTCCTGTGCGCATGTGCGGAGCCGCCTCTCTGCCCCTCCCCTGGGGATCTGCAGTTCCCTAGGTGCGAGTCAGCTGGCAAAGGTCTTGGACCGCAAGGCTCTTCTTACTTCACGGCCCTTGGGGGCTCGGAGTAGGGAACCTTGCTACTCACACTACGGAAAGGGGAATTGCAGCTTGGAGTGGCTCGGTTAGTTAGCAGGGCTCTTATCTCCCAGTGTCATTGTTACATTTCTTTCATCGTTTTCTGCCAGTTGACCTAAGCCTTAGGTAAATGACGATTGCAAAACGTATCAATCCGGGAATTATTATCTGAGAGGAAAGCAGTCAGAGAGACAAACTTCAGGTATCAAACGAAAAATACTAGCTCAGTGTGATGAGGTCAGCCACACCAGAGGCTTAAGTGGATTAGTAAGCGTTTAGATGTCTGCTTGCGGAATTGTTGGAGTAAGGTAATTATGAAGTAATTATTTTGCACAGTAACCATCCCATAGTTTACTAAGGAATTTGTGCTCTGTGTGTGTGTGTGTGTGTGTGTGTGTGTGTGTGTGTGTGTGTGTCTCCAAGTCTCTTTCTTTGGGGGACTACCTTTTGTCCCTGTTCCCTGCATTCTAATGAGCTGCAAGCAAAGAACCCGGGTCACAACGGTGGAAACAAACACTAGGTCAGTCGGACTCTCCTGAGAACTTGGATGGAGGCACACTGAAATAGTAGATACTGTAGTTGGAATTGAGAACGCTCTTAAAGAGTTGCTCGATCAGCTCATCCAATTGAGATCCTTAGATCTGCTGTGTTCCTGGACAAGTCACTTCAATAGTAGCCTGTTCAATAAACTGTTCATAAACTATTTCTTCCCTCTCTCTTTTTCTTTCTCCCTTTCCATCTTTGTGTATCACTTTCTTTAAAAAAAAATTCTTTTTTCGTGCGTTAGCAACAATTGTTTCTTGTTGCCTAAAACTAAGAAACGCTAATACAAAGCCCCCGTTGTTTACAAATGCCTCATAAGATCTTGTAAGAATCTCCACATTCCGCCACAACTTTGTTCTCTACCAATACTTTCCTACAGAGTATCATAGGCTATTGCAAAAATGACTATACTGTGATTCTCTCTAAATGCTGCCTCTGTATGTATCCATTTTCCTCAGTTTGAATACTTTCTTCTGAATCTTACTCATTTTAATTTCCCCATCTCCCTCCAGTATACTTGATTTCTCTTTTGAACCCTGTACCAGTTGTTAAGTGAAATCTGTTTTATTTACACATCATAGAAATAAAATGGATGAAATTTAAATGTGCAATTTAAAGGAAAACAATAAACAGTTTCCAGTTTAATGCATGTAGCCAGTTCTTTAAATTCACTCTGTGAGCCCCTCCCTTAATTCCTTCTCCCCCCCACCCAGGAAGCCACTTCTCTGAATTTTGTATTAATCATTCTTATGCCTTTCATTTTGTTTTAACTTTCTACAAGTTTTCTTAATTTTTAAATCTGTATTTGTTAAATTTACTTTCTTAATTGGTAACACCTCTATGAAAGTGTTTGGCAGCTGCTAATAAAAATGGAATAGAGAGCTCAGCTTCGAGCTCCTGCTGGCTTTGGCTGGAGGGGCAGGGCCCGGGGCCAGGCCTAGACCACGTCTCCCCACTTTCAGGGTGGGTGTGGGTGGGTGTGGGTGGGTGTGGGTGGGTGGGGTGTCAGTGCCTGGGGATCCCATCTGCATCCTTTGCAACATCACTGAGTCGTACCATGCTGTGCCCCCCCATTTCCCTGGTGGAGTCTGATGATCCTAACTTGGACAGGCTGGTGGACCATAAAGAAAGGGAATACTAGGGCCGCAGATTTAGCTCAGTAGAGCCACTGCCTGCCTCACAAGCGCAAGGTCCTGAGTTTGATCTCTGGTCCAAAAAAAAAAAAAGAATACTCTGCTCTTGTAGCACCTGAAGAGGATCATTTCTGACTCGTGTAAACTCTACAACCTCCCTCAGCATCCTGATGTGGAGATGCTGGATCAGCCCTGGCTGGCAGAGCAGTGCACACAGGAGGAAGTGTCTTCAGAAGATGAGGATGAGGATGAAGAGATCCCTGAGGACATAGCAGACCTAGATCACCATGAAATCAAAGAGGAAGAGCCAGCTGAGGGCAAGAAATCTGAAGATGATGGCATTGGAAAAGAAAACTTGACCATTCTTGAGAAAATTAAAAAGAACCAGAGGCAAGATTACTTAAATGGTGCAGTGTCTGGCTCCATGCAGGCCATTGACCACCTGCTGATGAAGGAGCTCAGGGGTATATGGAGATCACAGAGTTTCAAAGGTGGAAACTCTGCAGTCAAACCCGCGAATGACAATCTGTGTGATTGGAATGTCAACCTCCTCAAAGTTGACCAGGACAGTGCTTTGCATAATGATCTCCAGATCCTCAGAGAAGGAAGAAGCCAACTTCATCCTACTTAAGGTCTCTTTTAAGGATAACTTTGCCCTTGACCCACCTTGGTCAGGACTGTTGCTCCAGTCCTCTCCAAGGGTATGTTCTGGGTGGAGGTGCCACCTGCATGGAACGTCCCACTAGAGCAGTGCCTACTCCATAGAGTCCGTGATCCTGCAGATCAGTGCCACGCTGGTGAAGGGGAAAGCACAAGTGCACTTTGGAGCCAATGAATCTCAGTACAGTCTGACAAGAGCACAGCAGTCTACAAGTCATTGGTGCAGATCCACAAAAAATACGGCTGGTACACACCCCCGAGAGGAAGATGGCTAACCCGGAGCGCCCCCTGCTCCTTGGCACCACTGGACCAACTAGTAAGCTTTGTTTTGTTTTGTTGTGTACCAGGGATTGAACTTGGGATCTTGTGCTTTCGAGGCAGGTGGGTAGAACCACTGAGCTAAATCCCAGCCTGGACCATTTACCTTTGAATGCTGTATTTGGATCCCTCACTGCCTCTGTGGTTCCCTCCCTCGTTTTTATTCTGGATGGGATAATTGCGTATTGCAGGACAATGATGGCCATTCTAAATGCTAAAGAAAAAAAAAAACCAACAACATACAAACTGTTTCAAGTACTCCAGACTGACTGCAGACCAACCACCGTACTGGAACACTTGCTAGCAGGTTTTTTTTTTTTTGGTACTAGGGATTGAATTCGGGGCCTTGCGCTTGCGAGGCAGGCGGTGGAAGTACTGAGCTACATCCCCGGCCCCATAGCAGGTATTCTTTAATGCTCCAGACTTAGAGCCTCCTTACCTATGCTATGGATTTTAATTTACTTTCTCCTATTTCACGTACACTGCTTTTTTTGGTTAGTGTATGATGGATGGGCATGAAAAAATGAATTGTTGGGAAAGCAATTAGTTTGTTAATTTGAAAAAAAAGGGAGGGGAGCAGGGCTGGGGATTTAGCTGAGTGGTGCCGCACCTGCCTTATAAGAACAAGGTCCTGAGTTTGAGCCCCATAGATGGGGGGGGCACATGACAAAAGGAAAGCATTTATTCTCCTAAAAGTGTAAGTTTGCTTTTATGTTAGCTAATGAATAGATCTCTGTAACAGCACATTTTGCCAAAGAAACAACTAGGACAAACAAAGATTTTTTTCTTTCTGTTCTCTTTTACAGATATAAATGCAATTTGTGCTTGATATTGTAGTTTAGATCTAAAATATCTTCAAAGTTCCTTTTTAATTTTTAATTTTATTAGTACATGTTTGCAGTTCGTGCAGTTTACAGTCATCTCAGGGAGTGGTGACATGTACAGACCACATCTTGTTTCTTTTTTTTTTTTTTTGGTACCAGGGATCAAACTCAGAACCTTGGGCTTTCAAGGCAAGTGGCAGAACTACTGAGCTAAATCCCCGGCCCCCTTTTTTTTTTTTAAATCCCCTTTCCCTACCCTCCCTCCTCCTCCAATTCCCCTATCCCATTTTTCATTCTTGGTGATATTAATCTTAGCTCATGTTATGGCATATAATGTTTGCATTAATTGAGGTTATTAGGTTCCTGTACATGTATACTTTTCATTTTAGTGTTGTGATGTATTTACGTAAGAACCTGTTGTATAGCTTTTCCTGGTCTTGACTATATAAATTTAGTCTTGTTCTTTTTATTTCCTTTTTCATGTGATTTTTTTTTTTTTTTTTTTTGCATTACTGGGGATCAAACTCAGGACCTGGCACTTGCAAGGCAGGCGCCGTGCCACTGCGCAAAATCCTTGGCCCTTTTCATGTGCTTTTTATATGTAGTCCTATTCATAATTTGCTTTTACTGTTCAATACTTGTGTTTGAAATTCCTCCCTATTGATTCCTTTTTTGTAATTTTAATTTTTATTTGTCCATATGCTTGCACAACATAATGATTACATTCATCATGGAGAGTTGGTACATGTACATAACACATCTTAATTCTTTTTACCTCTTTGTCCATTCCCCGCCTTCCCTCTGTGTTGATTTCTATAGCAATAGGACATTATTTTTCCCTACTATGAACTATTCCATTGTATTAATTTACCACAATTTATTTTACCATTCAGCTGTTGGTGGGTATTTAGTTTAGTGCCAGAGTTTTTTTTGTTATTGTTGTTATTTGTTTGTTTTCCTTCGGTAACTAACTTTTGAACCTAGGGTCTTGTGCATGCTAGGCAAGCAATCTACCACTGAGCCTGGTAACTGACTTTTTACCCCAGCCTGGTAACTGTCTTTTCAACATGGCTCTGATATGACCCAATAGTACAGAAGTTAAATGGTTTTGGAGTCAGCTGGTTGCATTCAAATCCCTGCTCTATCACTCTGTGATCTCAGCTAGCGATTCAGCTTCTAGATCTGTTACATAATATTTAGAGTAGAAGGCAAGGCCTACAATCAAGTTGGTGCTTGCTATTTGTTGCATGAAGAAAGGTTCTCCCACATATTTTCTACACTGAAACAGACTATTGGCAAATATCTAAGTATATTTTTTCCATTTTCAGGATCACAGTTATCCTGACATCATTTTTCTTTCACTTACATCACTCTCCTCCTATATCTGCTGTTAAGGATTTTCAAGGCTTTTTCTTTTTCTTTTTTTTTTTTTGGCAGCAGGGATCGAACTCTGGACCTTGCACTTGCGAGGCAGGCACCGGATCCACTGAGCTAAATCCCCAGCCCTCAAAGCTTTTTCTGATATTAACTTCTTGAAAAATCCTTCCTTTATTACTTCCAACAAAAATTATCTTATGTTTTAGAATTTTTATGACAATGTGATTGTGTTACATGTTGGCTCCTATGCTATATTGCCCAATGTGATAGTTAAACACTTTCTCACCTCCTGATATAGCTTGTAAACTGATTGAAGACAGTGGCCACACTTGCTGCATCTAGCCTGATGCCTTTCTTATGGTACTCATGTAATAAATATGAATAATTTGAAAAACAACTCAAGCGTGATGATTATATTAGATATCTATTGCTGTGCAATAAACCGCTCCTAAGACTTACTGGCTCAAAGTAACCGCTGTTTATTTGCAGTACTGGCAGTTACACCTAGGGCCTCATACAGGCTAGGCAAGTGCTCTAACTGACCTAGATCTTCAGCCCAAAATTTTGAGACAGGATCTTGCCAAGTTGCCCAGGCTGGCCTGGAATTTGCCATCCTACTTCTTCAGTATCTGGGATTACAGGTATGTACCACTACACCCAGTATAACAGCCATTTATTTACTCACGTGGGTGGAATGTGGCCATCTTTTTTTTTTTCTCTCTGGTACCAAAGATCAAACTCAGGCCCTGCTCTTGCCAGGCAGGCGCAGTGCCACTGAGCTACATCTCTGGCTTTTTTTTTGGTACTGAGAAGGAATGTGGCCATCTTTGCAAGTAATCTAGTGCAAAGTTTATGTGTAGAATTTTCTTTTACCTCACACTCAAATATTTTCTTATCTAAAAAAATTTTTTCTTATCTAATCATAATTTCTAATCTAGAAAGCATTTCAAAAAAGAAAAAATAAGCAAGCATTTCCCAACCATACCTCTTCATTATAAAAACCTTAAATTGGACCTGTGGGCACATTCCTGTCATCCCAGTCCCAGTAGTACAGGAATTGGGGCTGGGAGACTGCTCCCCCTCCACCTACTTCAGGGCCATTCCCACTGCCATTGTTCTAAGAAAAACAGAAACAAGAATAACAATGCCCCTAGAAATCACTATAGCACCAGGCCAGGGCACTTAATCTTCTGGTCTGAACTCCCATAACCTTTTCTCCACTTGAACTTTGTTAGTTTCCCTATGTAGTTCAGGCTGGCCTTGAATTTACTATGTAGTTCAGGTTGGCCTCAAACTCGCAGCAATCCTGCCTCGCCTCCCAAGTGCTAGGATTATAGGTGTGTGCCACCACACCTAGCTGAAAGTTCATATGTGTGGATTACTGTCCAGAGCAATTCTACATGATTTTGGGGAAAAATCATTTCATAATTATATCATGATGAGGCCCTAGTTTTCCTGCCTCTAGGCCAGCTACGTCATGTCCAGACAAAACTCCGTTTTTGCCTCTGGTCACAGCTAGACCTCAGTGGTTCTGTGATGCTGTGATGCTCCAGGGGAGGATTACACCAGCTGGAGACAACCTGGGAGGAACCCAATCTTCATCTGCATAACCACTGGCTTGACTCTTCTGTCACTTTTGTTTCTCCTGATGTTCTGAATAAAGGTGTGGCAAACTGGGGTCTGGTGTCTTTGCCACCCAGAGCGGCATTGATCAGGTCAAAGCTCAGCTTCTTCTCTAAGTGTTATTTCTGTCTATATATTAATTATTTCACCTTGTGCTGTAGCAGCTCAAAGGAGACTAGGGCCTGATGCAGAGGTTCTAGTAACGACCCCTCTCCCTGTTCCCTACAGATTACATCTCATGTATGTAATATATTTATTTATATTTGGTTTTCTGAGACAGGGTCTCTTTCAGGCTGGCTTTGAACTCACTATATAGCCCAGGCTGGCCTCCATCTTAAAACCTCCTGAGTGCTGCTCCTGAGTGCTGAGATTACGGCCTCGTGTATCATGCCCAGCTCATGTTGTAATTTTTTTTTTTTTGTACCGGGGATCGAACTCAGGACTTTGTGCTTGCAAGGCAGTCGAGGAGCCACTGGGCTAAATCCCCGGCCCTATGTTGTAATTTAATCAGAATGGATTCTGGGACAGGCCTGAGTATATCTTGCCCCTGAGATGACTTAGCACCTTGTCAATCATCCTGTCAGTCACACCTGGAGACCCAGTGGGAGGCACACAGGCTGGGGTGCACACCTTTTTTTTTTTTTTGGTACCTGGGATTGAAGGGTACACATCTTTTAAAATCTGAAAGCCTGATTTATCTGTGTGCTTTTATTTTCCTGTCACCCTGACACCACTCTTAGGTTTCTGCCACTTTTTTTTTTTTTTTTTTGGTACTGGGGATTGAACTCGGGTCGTTGCGCTTGTGCAGCAAGCACAGGTGAATTTTTATTTCTGTTGGCGTAGACTTGGCTTGAGCACATCTTCCTGTTATCCTCAATAAATCTAGCTGCTTTTTATTTTACCATTGGATGTACACTTGGAATTCTTTGCTTGTACACAAGAGCCTGGAATCTGTCAAATCCGTCATGTGGTATCATCAGCACTCAGGAGACTGAGGCAGGAGTTCAAGGCCAATCTGGGCTACATAGTGAATTCAAGGCTAGGCTGAACTCCATAGCGAGACCTTGTCTCAAAAACCAAAACCAAAACCAAATGAAGAAAATAAAACTAGTTTTCATCACAGGGCAAATTAACATACTTAAGTTTAAGGAGATAATAATAACATGATGATTACTACTTGCTAACAGTTATTGAATTTATATGGTGGTTAAGCAGATTAATTTTTACTCTTATTCAATTATGACTACTTGAATTAAGCTTTAGTTTTTGCTATGCAAGGTCCTTAAAGCCTGACATTAGCCCAACATTTTAATAACACATACTGCTTCAGTAATGTAAGGCAAAAATCTCAACTTTCAGTTAGGTGTGGTGGCACACACCTGTAATCCCAACCCTTGGGAGGCTGAGGCAGGAAGACGATCAGTTTGAGGACAACCAGAATATATAGCAAGACCAATTCAAAACAAAACAAGAACAGGGGAGACTGATGCAGGAGGATCACCTTGAGTTTGAGGCCAGCCTGAACTACATAAGACCCTGTCTTAAAAAAACAAAACAAGGGCTGGGTATATAGCTCAGTGGCACCTTGACAGCCTGGCAAGCACAAGGTTTTGAGTTTGATCCCTGGTACTGGAAAAAAACCCCAATGAAACAAAAAGCAAGATGGGGCTGGGGATTTAGCTCAGTGGTGCCATGCCTGCCTAGCAAGTTCAAGGTCCTGAGTTTGATCCCTCATACCAGAAAACAAAAAACAAAGCAAAAACAAAACAAAAAAGAAATCACCTTTCTAGAATATTTTTACATTTTTAAAATTAATTATGAAATAAATATGTCTTTAGCCCCCAGGGCAAGAATGATCTTTCATTCTCAGGCATCTAAATGTTCGGTTTCTGGCCTTTGACCTTCTACTTGCTGAGTCTCTGCTATCCAGTTGAACTGAATTTTGACTGTGTCTTTCTGTCCCTTTGTCTTTTTATTTTATTATTATTTTTATATATTTAATTTATTTTTGAGACAGGGTCTCACTATGTAGCTCAGGCTGATCTTGAATTCATTATGTAGCCGTGGCCTCAAAATCACAGCAATCCTTCTGCCTCAGCCTCCCAAGTGCTAGGATCATAGGCCTACACCATCATGCCTAGCTTTTTTTTTTCTTTTCATTTGAGATAGGCTTTCATCAAGTCTCTAAATTGCTCAGGCTGGGCTCTAACTTGTGGTCTTTCTGCTTCAGCATCCTGGTGAGATAGAAGATAGGGCGTGGCTTAAACCGGCTTGGAAGAGAGGTGTGGGATCCCAGCACTGCCTTCAGGACCCATATGTAGATGTTCTCTCGGGTTTCCTCAAGGTGTGTATGAAAGGCAGGAAAGGACACAGTCACCAAAAGGGCTCGCTATCATGGTTTCCATTATAATAGCCCGTGCTGTGTCCTTCAGGCTGTACTTTTTCTCTTTAGCCCAACCTCGCTCTGTGGAGCCAGTTTTTCCCTCACTCTTCACTTTTAGTTTTTCAAATAAACTTTGTCACTATTTTTTGTTTGTTTGTTTTGCTTATTTTATTCAGTTCTTTGTCTGAGACAAGAAGAACCTAGACTCCAACTCCAGAAAGAGATTCAACACCACAAAGCCCGGTACTGTTTATTTGGTTAGCCATTTTAAAAGGAGACCTGGTAGCATTATTTGGTGAGCCAGTCAGGAGGATACCCAGTAAGGTCTGATGGGTACACTTTTTGTTTTTCTCTCCAATATCGTGAAGGCTTTTTTTTTTTCCCCCTCCTTTCCCTCACTCTTTCCCTAAACCGGGAATTCAGGGGACTCTTCATGGCACACAGAGAGCTATTTGCTGCTTTTCTACCCGTGAGGGATGGGGAAAGGGTATGAGATGCTTTTGTTTTACTTCCAGCTGCAATAGACCTTTTTCTTTCTTTTTCCTTTTTTTCTTTCTTTCTTATGATATGCTTTGTCATCTGCACATTTGTTTACTATCCATTATTATTGGAAATTATCCTGGTCTCCATTTACCTCAGTTTGTAAATATCTTTTCTGTCTCCCTTTGTGTTTTGGTGAGATGCTAGGATTAAAGATGAGATGCCAGGATTAAGGGTGCCCCACCCTGGGTTTGAGTTGCAGCAATTAATAGGCTTAGAGCCTGCACGGAATTATGCGACTAGACATGGGCTTACATCAACTGCCATCATCTCCCCCCCCACTTTCTTTTTTTAACTAACTGGCCTTAGGAGCTTAGTCTCTGGTTTTGGAGAATAAGAGAGAGGAATCTCTTTTCTTTTTTAATTATTTTAACAATCACAGTGGCTCTTCCCCACGTGGAAGAGAAATTTAACTGTTTTAAGAGGAAACGCCCAAGGCTTTTGCCAAGGTACCTGGAGGGCCTGTTCCAGCCAGTTTTAGCTGACTGGCTTCCTCCCTGTTTCAAATCCCACCTGGGGCTATATCTTTCTGGCTGGACTTCTTTATTTAAATGCAGATAATCTGAGCAGAACAAATGAACAGTGTTCAAAATTAAAGAGACTGAGAATAGGAAAGCAGAGTCATCCTCATTCTTAGCCTTTTTACTATCAGAATAAATGCAAGAGACAATGTTCCCAATTGGCTCCATTCTGCTTAAGAAGAATCATCAAGGGACTCAAAATACCAGCTGAGCCATCAAGGGGCCCAAGTGGCTAAGGGAATTTAACCTCTTAGACTTCACCATCATGCAGATTTCCCTGACTTTGACATTAGGCCATATTCTTGATGAGTGGGAAGGATTTGATCTTGACAGTCTAGAACAGAAAGAGCTTATCTACTATTGCAATACACTTTGCGTTCATTATGAACTGTGAAGTGGCAAAAGATGGTACTTTATTATTATTATTATTATTTTTTTTTTGGTACTGGGGATTGAACTCGGGACCTTGTGCTTGGGAGGCAGGCAGCAGAACCACTGAGCTAAATCCCCAGCCCAGGACTTTATTTTTATTTTATTTTTTTCAGGATGGTACTTTAAATTTCACTGTTCTCCAGTTAGAGAACAGTGCTTAAAATATAAAAAGTGGATGGGCCGGGGATTTAGCCCAGTGGTTCCACCGCCTGCCTTGCAAGTGCAAGGTCCCAAGTTTGATCCCTGGTACCAAAAAAATAAATAAATGAAAAGTGGAATGAAATCTCTCATGTACAGGCTTTTGTGACTCTGTCACAGGAAAGGATCAGAAGCTAAGAGGAAGGGCCTGTCCTGGAGCCCTCATTTTTCTCTTGGATTTGTGGATCTCTCTGATCTGTTTGATGATACTGGGAGGTCTCTTCCAGCTCCTCCTCACAGTCCCCAGGCCAATAAATCAGGCCCCCTTTTCAGTTACAGATGTACAACAGGCTAGGACCTATGCTAATGAACAATGTTCTTTAAAAAAGAAACCACCCTGAAAAGTTTATTCTCCTTTCAACAGAACCAAACTTGGTTGTAATACTAGTGGGGGACTAAGAATGATGTCTGATGTGCTAGCTGCTCTTACCTGGGAGATGAAGTTATATTTTGAGTCTTTCATAACTATATTAATCAAGAAAATATAGGATGCTACAAGAACTCGGCCTCATTAGTGAAACTATCATGCTAATCCACCCTCTGGTGGCAGATCTATATACAATTCTCTTCCAAATTCCAGGGGACATTAATTGGTCCTCATTCTTTTTTTTTTTTCTTTTTTGAGATAGGGTCTCACATGCAGTTCAGTCTGGCCTTGAACTCACTATATAGCCCAGGCTGGCCTCAAACTTGCAGCAATCGTCCTGCCTCAGCCTCCTGAGTGCTGAGATTACAGGCATGTGCCACCATCCCCAGCTTGGTTCTTAGTCTTATATTTAAAAGATGCATTTTTTTCCCTATCCCATTACATCTAGACTCACAATTTGTTTGGTAGTAGACACAAGAGAACTACATGTAGTATGGTATCTTTTGATATTATCCACAAATTTCAAATTACTTTGAAAAGTGACCTACCCAGTCTGGAGCATTATTTCTAGGTCTTCTTGAGAGATGTTTGTATATCTCTTCCCACAAACCATGCTCACAGGATCTGTTTACATTCAAAAAGTTCTATATATTTCTTTGCAAACACATGTGTGTGTGCGTATGTGCACCTGTGGCATGCCCAAAAACTGGATCAAATTTATTGTCTAACATTTTCTTTTCTAAAAATTACTTAAAAACAACACCACCAGGGCCGGGGATTTAGCTCAGTGGTTTTGCCACCTGCTGCGCAAGCGCAAGGACCCGAGTTCGATCCCGGGTACCAAAAAAACAAAACAAAACACAACAACACCATGGGACTAGGGATTTAGCTCAGTGGCGTCTCACCTGCCTCGAAAGTGCAAGGTCCTAAGTTCGATTGCCAGTACTGGAAACAACAACAACACCAAAAAAGGTAGAATATTATTATAATGATGCAATGGTTAGGTGAGGATAAAACAGAATGAATTTCACTAGTATTGATATAATTTACATTTAAAGTGTGAAGCATTTTCATCTGTCTTATTTGATCCTCTGTGAGGTGGGAATTGTCTTACATATGTGAAAAAATAGGAAGCTTAGAAGTTTAAACTTTTTTCTTAAAAATACAAAGCAAACAAGTGAAAGAACCATATTTTATTTATTTTTTGAAGTTAAGTATTTTATGGTTTTTTTGTTGTTTTTTTGGTACCGGGGATCGAACTCGGGTCCTTGTGCTTGCACAGCAGGCAGGGGAACCACTGAGCTAAATCCCCAGCCCTATTTTATGTTTCTTATTGTGCTGCAAAGCTGTTGCTCACTGTATAAAAACAGGACCAGTGCCAGGTGTGGTGGTACATGCCTATAATCACAGCAGGTAGGAGGCTGAGGCAGGAAGATCAATGTGCGTTCGAGGCCAGCCTGGGCTACATAGTGAGTTCAAGGCTAGCCTGAACTACATAGTGACACTCTGGCTCAAAAAACAAAACAAAAACAAATAAACAACCCCGCCCCCAACAAATACAGTATATTGTAAAATTAAGAAAGTGTTTTTCCTGCTGGGGATTTAGCTCAGTGGTTCTGCTGCCGGCCTCGAAAATGCAAGGTCCCGAGTTCGATCCCTGGTACCAAAAAAACCAAACAAAACAGTGTTTTTCTTTATCTGACACTGTACAACATACACACTCCCCCACTCCCAGAGAATCATATTTTAATAATAATCTAATCCCAGACGAAATGTTTCTCTACTGCATATATTATACCTAAGTAGTTAGTGCCTGTTGAATAGCTTATCCATGCAATCTTACCTCAAGTCTGTAAAAAGTTCAAGCATAGTAATTTGTCTTCATTATTATATAGAATTCTAGTTGTAGAGTCTATAACTACGATCTCTATAAACCACCAAGAAAGACTGAAGTATAGAGTAGCTTTTTGGTGCAAGTGCTTGTTTCTCTATAAATTCACTTCTTTGCAGGGATTTAGCTCAGTGGCGCTGCACCTGCCTTGCAAGCACAAGTTCCTGAGTTCAATCCTTGTTACAGAAAAAAAAAAATTAACTTCTTTTGAAAAAACATTCATAGAATAAAAAAATTACAAAGAAATACAAAGATGAATATAATAAAGTCTTTGCCTTTGAAGAACTCAAAATCTGTGTTTAATCATAAACACAATGTAAGGCAGAATGAAGTAAGTACCATAATAAGACCTATATGATATATAAGGGATTTACAAGGTATGCTTACGACGGCCACCTGCAGAGTCAGGGGTGAAATATGCAGAAGTGTGGTCTCCCCACTCGATTGGCAAAGGAGCCAGTCAAAAGCTGAAGGCCTGGTGCTCACTGCAAAGTCCTATATGGATCCCCACTGGGAACCTGGAGAGTCTGGGTTGGAAGGCACAATCTTTTTTCTTTTTTTTTGGTACCGGGGATCGAACTCGGGTCCCTGAGTTTGCGCAGCAGGCGGTGAAACCACTGGGCTAAATACCCGGCTGGGAAGGCACAATCTTGAGGCTAGCCTGGGCAATTTAGTGAAATCTTGTTTCAAAATAAAAAATGAAAATAGCAAGGGTGCAGCTCAGCGGTAGAGCACCTCTGTTGAGTTCAATCTCCAATGTGGGGCAAGAGGACGACGACGGGAAACATTAAAATGAGAAGTACTTCCACATATGTAGTCACGATTTTCAGTTTTCATAGCTTGTACGCCATCACAGCAATATGCCACTATTTATTTATTATTTATTTTTGATACAGGGTCTCACTAGGCAGTTCAGACTATTTGCTATGTAGCCCGGGCTGGCCTGGAACTCAGTGACCCTCCTGCCTTAGCCTCCCAAGTGCTAGGATTACAAGTGTGTGCCACCACACCCGGCTAATATGCCACAATCTAGTCCAAAAATATTTAACAGTAAGTTTTCAAATTTTCATACCAAAAAGGGCAAGGATAAACAGAATTGACTCAAAGGCAGGAAGTTAGTATCATTTATATTTACTTACTTTAAAACAATCCAATTTACTAGACCTTGTTTGCTTCTTACAAATTATGTGTAGGGGTCCGATTATCTTTCGCGTATTTTTTCATATATACAAATCTCAATAGTAGCACAGCTTTGAAAGCCAGTCTCAGATTGCTACTGTAATCAAGCATTAACAACTTCATTGTCACAGATTGAAGAGCTTGAAGAAAAACTGTCTAGGAAAGCCCCAAACACAGCTTCTTCCCCCGCCTTTGAGTTTACTTATTTATTTAATATTTTTTGAGATAGGGTCTCGCTATGCAGTACAGGCTGGTCTTGAACATCTATCTTTCTGCCTCAGCCTTCCGAGTGCTGGGATTACAGGCGCCCGCGCCGCCTTTGACTTTAAATGAAACAAAAACACTGACATTCTGTAATAGATCTTTCAGCTTGGACCCAGCCTGGATCTGGATTCAGCTGGTAAGAATCGTCCAGCGAGTTAGGCGGCGTCAATTCCTCCGGGACCGTGGCTCTCAGGCCCCTCAAGGCGGGGCCGAACCCTCGAGAGCTGGGCCAGTCACTGCCTCTCCAGCCGTGGGGAGGCGCTCGCCCTGGGTCGCAGCCTCCGGGTCCAGACCTTGGCCCGGACACGCCGAAAACAGCTCAGACCCTCACAGACTTGGATTCTGGTGACCGAATCTACCGATCCGAGCCCGCTGGGAAGCTCTGCGCAGGCGCGACAATCGAGCGACATCCGTCACTTACGGCCGGAGTGGTTCGTGCCGGGAGTCGGTGGCGCGGTGCTGGGCTCTTGAGAACAGACAGCTTGGGCTCGGGTAAAGAGCAATCTTCCCTCCTTTTCCCAGTTATTCTAGGTACTTGGGACCCCCGCAGAGCTCCTTGACCCGATGCAGGCGCCCAGTCATTTACTGTCCCATCATGCTCCTCTGCTGCTCCGGGTGCTCCCGCGCCCAGGCGGGGGTGAGGGGCGGGGTCGAGGCTGGGCTGGACTGTGTCCTGGCGTCTTCCTGTTGGAATCTCCCGTGTAACTCGTGGTTCTTTTTGTTTTCCAAGACTAGTATCCGGGGACTGATTTTCCGGGTCCACCATGGAGCCAGAGCAGATGCTGGAGGGACAGGCGCAGGTACCAGGAGGCCCTGGATTTAGGGTGGCGGTGTACGGGGAGGCTGCGAGAAACAGTTTGAAATCTCTGTGACTCGTGTTTTGTTTTCTAGGTTGCAGAGAATCCTCATTCTGAGTACGGTTTGACAGACAACGTTGAGGTAACTTGCTTGATTTCTTTTTGTTTTGTTTTGTTTTGAGACAGGGCCTCACGTGTAGTCCAGGCTGGCCTTGAACTCGTGGTGATCTTTCTGCCTCAGCCAGCTGAGTGCTGGGATTGCTGGCGTGCGCCACCATGCCCCGCTATTCGCCGTATTTCTATGCCATATCTGTCCATCTCTTGAGGGCTAGAGAAAATTTGGAATTCTTTTTCACGAGATTACTTTGCTCCAGAGAAAGCTTTGCTATCATGAGCCCAATAGTATCAAATTAAAGGTAGCTTTTTTTTTTTTTTTTTTTTTAAGGTAGCTCGTTTTACTAGCGGTACTAATACTTGTTTAGAAATTAGAGGTACTTTGTAATTGAATGAATAACTACTGGAACAAGTGAATTAACCACAACTATATGTGACTGGTTAAGTGAATTAACCACAACTAAGTGGGATTGGTTAAGAAAATACTATATAGGCTTTGTGAAGATTTATATTTTTTATTTAAGAAAAGATACATGAATGATTAAATTTGGACAAATGAAGACAAGAGTATTTCCAAACAGATTTATAATAGTAACATGCAATATCTCTTCATCTCTTTTGCTGTGTGTCTTGACACACTAGCAATCTGCATGCATTTTCAATCCCATAAGGCTCGAAGAAGTTAAGTAACTTGTCCAAGGTCACTGGGAAGTAAGTGGAGAACGTTTTCAACTTAGGCAGGTTGACTTTTTTTGCAAAAGGTTCAAGCCATATTGCTAATCTTTGTGTATGAGTGTGTGGTGCTGGGTATCAAGCCCTGGGCCTCATGCATACTAGTGGAAAAGCACTTTGCCATTGAGGTACATCCCTAGCCTTATACCGCTGATCTTAATGAATTCCTAGAGTTCACTGGTGTGACTATTTTTTGCCTATAGAATTGCTAGCAGTGTTTATTGGTTTTATACCAGTATTAAAGAGAAAAATCCTTTTTTTCCATAGTGTTCTTGTAATAGAATTGCTAATCTGAATCAGGCGAATATACTCTACTTGTGTTGTAGTTCCTTAGACTTATTTTTAGGCATCAGCACAGTGTTCATGGTGCCTGTGTATACAAAGCCATGATACTTTAGTGATATCCAAATGCTGTATACCAAATCACTGGATCTTCCTTTGTATTTGGAGAAAAAAATGAAAGTAAAGTTGTTTAATATGTCCTTTGGTGATTGGTTTTGCTTCTTGATTTTTTTTTTTTTTGTAGTATTGGGGATTGAACTCAGGGCCTTTGCACTGATCTAAATCCCCAGCCCCTTTTTTTTTTCGGTACGGGGATCAAACTCAGGACCTTGTGCTTGCAAAGTGCAATTGCCACTGAGCTAAATCCCCGGCCCTCCAGCCCTCTTTTGATTTTATTTTTGAGTCAGGATCTTGCTAAGTTTCTCAGTTGTCCAGATTGGGCTCAAACTTGTGATCCTGCCTCAGACTCTCAACCCCCCTTAATGAATTAAGAGTGATAGTAAAATAGTAACTGTGGTTTTTGTTTGAAAGTTTTTGATCTTAGCCAAAAGGCCGAGAACTGATGTTTGAAAGTTTTTGGTTGGCCAAAAATAGTTAACAACTCCATGTTAGTCTTCTCATTCATCTTACTATTGCCCCCACCCCCCAATATTGGGGATCGAGCTTAAGACCATGCACTTGGGAGGCAGGTGTGGCACCACTGAGCAGTATTTCTAATTTCCTTGACCCTATTTCTAATTTTGTGTGATTTTTTTGTTTGTTTGTTTTTTGGTACCGGGGATCGAACTCAGGACCTTGTGCTTGCCAGGCAGGTGCAGTGGCACTGAGGAACTTCCCCAGCCCTGTGTGTGATATTTGAAAGACTGGAAACCACTCTTCTACAGTTGCTACTGCTGCCACTTTCTCCTCTTTTGATTACATTTATTTTCTTTATAAGCTTATTATAAATTTATTTTTCAAGTGTTTGCTTTAGTGTTTATAGTATTCAAATTTAACTTATCATAATTTACCTTCAAGTAATATTATATCTTTTATCTATAATATATGATTTTTAAAAAAAATGGTGCTGGAATTTGAAATAAGAGCCTGCATACAACGCGAGCACTGTATTGCTGAACTACATCTTAGCCTAGTATATGAATTTGTATCTTATAGCAATATTCTAGCTAGATAGCAATATTCCATTTTTATCCTCTCTTGGACTTTTCTATTTAGTATATATTTTACTTTTGCATTTATTATGTTATAATTATTTTTTCCTTAAAAAGTCAGTTGTCTTAGCTAGGTGTCCTGGTGCACACCTGTAGTCCTAGCACTTACTTTTGAGGCTGAGGCAGAAGGATCAAACAATAAAAAAGAGGAGAATTTTACTTTTATATCATTTCTGGGGCTCTTTATTCTTTTGTGTAGATCTAGATTCCTAGATTCTTTTGTGTAGATCTAGACTTCCTGTAGTTATTTGCTTAAAGGAATTCAAGATTTCTTGTGGTGCTGGATGTGGTGGCACATGCCTATAATCTCAGCATTCTGGAGTATGACATGGGGGAATCTTTTCTCTTGGTGCCTTATTTTCTTTTTATCACAGGTCCCTCCCCTCCCCTCCCCTCTCTCCTCCCCCTCCTCTCTCCCCCTTTCCCCCTTTTCCCTTCTCTTCTTCCGGGATGATACTAGGGATTGAACCCAGGACCTTGTGCATGTTAAGCAAGTGCTTTATCATCATTGAGGTACATCCTCAGACCCATTCATTCATATATATATATATATATATATATATATGTGTGTGTGTGTGTGTGTGTATATATGTACATATACATACATATGGAGAGAGAGGGAGAGAGAGAGACATAGACAGATAGGCAGACAGACAAGGTCTCCTACTGCGACAGACTCCTGAATAGTTGGGATTACAGACATACGCCACTGTGCTACCACTGCCTAGTTTTATCATAGTTTTTAAGTAATTTTGATTATTTTTTAGGGGGGAGTTGTTGGGAATTGAATCCAGGGCCTGATGCACGCTAAGCACATGCTCTACCACTGAGCTATACACCTGTTGGACACTTCTGTATTTTTTTACACATTCTTAAATTTTGTTCTAGGACAGCTCCGTAAAAACAGTTTGATCCTTTTTTGTTTGTTGGCTTTTGGTACTGGGGATCGAACTGGGGACCTTGTGCTTCCCAGGCAGGCACTGGAACCACTGAGCTAAATCCCCAGACCCCAGTTTGATCCTTTTAATGGTTGCTTTAACTGTTGTTAGTGGTGCCTGAGCATCCTTTAGGCCTAGTTTCTTTTAAGTGTTTACCCAGTGTTCCATGTATTTGAGGTTTTCCCACTCTGGCTTATAGTCAAGAAAACTCTCCAGCTTGTTTAAGCTCCATGATTGTTCCTCCTGCTGCTTCCGAGTGGTTCTTTTCCTAGTCTCAGGGGAGGTTATATTTACCTGAAGTCGGGAAGGCAGTCTCTTTAGTCTCTCTCTGTGTGATTCTCCTCTCCATGCAGTGTTCTCCTTTCTGGTGCTCTGCACTGCAAATTCTAGTTGTCTTGATTGCCCAGAATTTTCTTTTTTCTTTCTTTCTTTTTTTTTTTTTTTGGTGCTGGGGATCGAACTCGGGACCTTGCGCTTTCGAGGCAGGTGCCAGAACCACTGAGCTCAATCCCTGGCCCTGCCCAGAATTTTTAATTCTGTCTTCTCAACTCAGTCTAATTAGGCTAAGCTCAAGTTTTCTCTCAGAGTCTGCATTCTATAAATTCTTTAGAACACAGTAAACTGGAGCAGTCATAGAACTCATGTCAGTCCCCTCCCTCTTTTGTGGTTATTGTATAATACAGGTTTTAATTATAGATCTCACTATGTAGTCCAGGGTGGCCTTAAACTTACGATGTAACCCAGCTGGCATCAAACTTGTGGCAGTTCTCCTGCCTCAGCCTCCCAAGTGCTGGGATTACAGGTGTGCACCACCATGGCTGGCCTTTTTAAAAGACACGTCTATCTTCAGATAAATTAATTCTAATACTGCAACCATGCTCAGCAATATTAGGTAATGTTTGGGCTGGGGATTTAGCTCAGTGGTTTTGCTGCCTGCCTTGCAAGCACAAGGTCCTGAGTTCAATCCCCAGTACGAAAAAAAATTAGGTAATGTTTGAATGAAATAAATGAGAAGATTTAGTTAAAGAATTTATTATAGGATATTATTCTTATTGGAGGCATTATAATTCATGAAACTAGTTTTCCTTCTGCACAAATTCTGTGACAGAAAGATAGAACTGTTTTTAGAAAATACACTAAGGGTTTGGTAGTCGCCTCATTTTATTTATTTATTATGATTAAGCTGAAGTTTTTTGAACATTGTAGATTCTGGTTTAAAATGGAAGAAAACTCATTCAAACCAATAATGTCAGTTTTCAGAAAGACCAAATTATATAATATTTTCTCTAATGGAAAGATAAATTTTACAGAGCTCAATTAGAATTTCAGAAATGATGGAGGGGCCGGGGATTTAGCTCAGTGGTTTCGCCGCCTGCTCCGCAAGTGCAAGGACCCGAGTTCGATCCCCGGCACCAAAAAAAAAAAAGAAATGATGGAATGCTATGGGTGTTATCTGTTGAGGTTTATTGATGAACAATAAATTTCTCAATCCATGGTTAAATAGCTATTTTACAGATTAATTGAAAAAACAGGTTCCAGAATTAGGTTAAAAGAAGCATAAGAGAAATTGTGTGATATAATTATGAGATGTTGTCTTTCTTTCTTTTTTGTGTGTGTTTTTTTGTTTGTTTGTTTGTTTGTTTGGGTTCTTTGAGACAGGGTCTTGCTGTGAGTTTAGGCTGCCTTTGAATTCACTATATACCTCAGGCTGGCCTTGAAGTTGGAACTTGGCAGCTAAACAAGTACGAATCACCACACCAGGCTGGGATGTTGTCTTTGGAAACCTTGGTATATTTGTTATGGATAACAAAACTTTTTTCTTCTACTTTTACAAGATAAAGTTAGATCTAGAAAAATATTTTTTTCTTTGTTGACTCTTTTATATCCACTTTAAGTATGATTGAATGGAGGTATTCTTAAAAATATTGTTTTGAAGCTGGGCCTGGTGGCACATCCCTGTATTCCTGACACTCAGGAGGCTATTGCATAGTGAGATTCTGTCTAACCCCCTCCCCCCTTAAAAAACCCAGTCATCAAACAAATGAGAAAGGAATACTGTTTTGAGCTCCACAAGGTGGCACATGCCTGTAATGCCAGCTACTTGGGAGGCTGAGGCAGGAGGATTGCAAGTTGAAGTCCAGTCTGGGCAGCTTAGTGAGATCTCGTCTCAAAAAACAGAAAAAGGCCCGGGATTTAGCTCAGTGGTTCTGGTGCCTACTGTGCAAGTGCAAAGTCCCGAGTTTGATCCCCGGTACCAAAAACAAACAAACAAACAGAAAAAGGCACATACAGTTTTGTTTTTTTTTTTTTTTTTTTTGGTACCAGGGATCGAACTCAGGCCCTTAGGCTTTCGAGGCAGGTGCCGGAACCACTGAGCTAAATCCTGGGCCCAGTTTTGTCTTTTAAGAGGTGTTTATTTCTTTATTGTTTTTTTTTTTTTTTTGAGACAGGGTCTCTCTTTGTAGTTTAGGCTGGCCTTGAACTCGCTGTGTGGCCCATGCTGGACTCAATTACAGGTGTGAGCCACCATGCCTGGCCCAAGAGATATCTATTTCAAAAATGGTAGCTTTCCTTTTTTTTAATTTTTAAAATAAATTTTATTTTATCCCATTCCCGCCTCAACCTCCCTCCCCTCCCTATGTACAGAAGGTTTGTTTTCATTTTTTCCTATTTTCACTTTTTTTCTTGTCCTTTCCTTCCTTTCTCCCTCCCACCTCCCTTGTTCCCCTTCCCATTTGAACACTTTATTCCCATTTCCCAACATCCGTTATACATCTCAGTCCTTATTTCCACTTCTGATTTCTCACACCAGAGAAACAGTATGGTATTTAAGCATGTGTGTCTGGTTTAAAAAATGGTAGATTTTTTGGTTTGTTTTTTGTTTTTTGGTACCGGGGATCAAACTTGGGACCTTGTGCTTGCGAGGCAGGTGACGGAACCACTGAGCTAAATCCCTGGCCTGGTAGATTTCTAAAAGGGCAAAATTTTTAGTAGTTTTTGATATTCTAGATGTCAGCGAAAATGTATGAAGGCCTCTAGCTTTGGAAGTTGTTAAATAGTATACAGTGGTACCTCGGTTCATGAATGCTTTTATTTGCAAACAGACTAAATGGTTTGCAAACAGAGACATTACATTTTGTCTTTGTTTGTAAACTGCATCAGGTGACAAACACAGCCGTGGGCATATTTCCCACATAAACATAAACGTGGCCATCTTTTCCCAGTAGGACAAATTAAGTTCATCAAATGAGACACTGCTGTAATTTGTCGGTCCCCAAATTTTATTCATTTAAATTACATTCACTTCTTTTTTCTTTTTTTTTTTTTTTGGCACCGGTGATCGAACTCAGGACCTTGTGCTTGTGAGGTAGGCGCAGGCACTACTGAGCCAAATCCCTGGCCCACATTCACTTTTTTTGTTGTGTTTGTTTTTTGTGGTACTGGGGATTGAACCTAGAGCCTTTGTACTGAGCTACATCCCCAGTCCTTTTCCTTACTTTTCATTTTGAGACAGGGTCTCACCAAGTCCCTAAATTGCTCAGGCTGGGCTCAGACCTGTGCTTCTCTTGCCTCAGTCTCCCAGTCTCCCAGAGTGCTGTGATTACTGGCTGCCTACCAGCCTAGCCTATTCTCTTTTGAAAATCATGGATGTATTTCTTTAAAAAAGAAGCAAATGGAAAAGCATTCTCATTGTTCTACAGAGTAACCATAAAAATAGAAACAATGATAATGCGTATTAGCTAGATTTTGACAGTATGAGCCTGTGAGACCACAGCCTGTCTTCTCTGTTAATAAGGGAGTTTAAACCAACTGGTGGGGAACACCTGCAATCCCAGCCCTATGGGAAACTGAGGCAGCAGGGTCACAAAGTTCAGCCTAGCCTGGGCAATTTAGTGAGACCCTGTTTGAAAATAAAAAAATAAAAAAGGGTTGGCGATGTGGCTCAGTGCAAGGGCCCAAGGCTCAATCCCTAGAGCTGTTTAAAAAAAAAAAAAAAGTTCAGCCCATCCAGGTGGCACAAACCTATAATCCCAACATTTGGGAGGTTAAGGTAGGAGAGTCAAGAGTTCCAGGCCTGCCTGGGCCACGCAGTGAATTCAAGGTCAGCCTCCACTACATAGTGAGACCCTGTCTGAAAAATTAAAATAAAAAACAAGAAAATGCTGGGGGTGTAGCTCAGTGGTAGAGTGCCTGTGAGTTTCATCTCCAGTGCTGAAAAAAATAAAAAAGGGAGTTTAGCAAGTGCTACAGAAGTATGAAAGACATACTAACATCAAACAGACTTTGTCCTTGATATTATCTATAATAAAAGAATTAGAAAAGAACTAGCTTTCTTGTTGATTTTTAGTGCTATTTAATGTCATGTCCATCGTTTTGGAAAACACTGTAAGACAGTATTCTCATAAAAAAAAGGAAAAAGAAGAAGGGCTGTATTTACTCCTAAAAGGGAGAAGAAATGGGAGACAGTAGCATTTAGAGATGCGACATTTAAAGGTAATATGATGTCTTTGGAGAGAAGAGTCTTAAATGAAATTTAGAGATAGGTCTGAATTTCTTTTGGCAGAGATGTTTGCAGTTTCTACTCATTGATTTGTAGTCATTGATTTGGAGATTCTAGTCATTGTTCTGTTAGTATCATTCATTTTATTTAACACTCAAAATAATCTAGTTATTTGGAATATTCATGCACTGTGTTTTGAATTCACTAGAGGATAGTAGAAAATGAGAAGATTAATGCAGAAAAGTCATCAAAACAGAAGGTGGATCTACAGTCTTTGCCAACTCGTGCCTACCTGGATCAGACAGTTGTGCCTATCTTGTTACAGGGACTTGCTGTGCTCGCAAAGGAAAGGTAAGGTCATAGAGTCTGCAAAGGGTAGCAGCAGAGGAAGAAAAGACTTCCTCAAGGGAAATACCCTTAGTTTTTTATTATAGTTTCATAATTTATGGCTATTAAATTTCTTAAAAAGAAGTCAGGCATGATCTCAATTCATATATTTTCATTTCTTCTAGCAGTCTTGGATCATATGCATACTTGTATGGTGTGCATGTGATTTTGTATCTTCTTTTTACTTTTTTTTTTGGTACTGGGGATCCAACTTGGGACCTTGCGCTTGCGAGGCAGGCGGTGGAACCACTGAGCTCAATCCCTGGCCCCTGTATCTTCTTTTTTACTTAATGACGTAAAATTTTTCTGTATGGATCGATTTCCTTCATGATCATAATTTAAATTGCAATAGTACCATAATTAACCTAGCTATGTTCTCTGTTACTGAAGATCTAGGTTCAATTTCCTTTGTTACTGTAGATCAGTAGACTTTCATGTCTCTTTTGGCTTTGTTTACTGTTTTTAAACATTTTTTTATTTTTCATTTTTTCTTGTACTGAGAATTGAACTCAGGACCTTGCGCTTGCCAGGCAAGAGTGGCACCCCTGAGCTACATGCCTGGCCCTTTGTTTACTTTTTTTTTCTTCCAGTATTGGGAATTGAACTCAGAACCTTGTGTTTGCCAGGCAGGCCCCGAGCCGCTGAGCTAAATACCCAGCCCCTTTCTGTTTACTTTTTTTTTTGGTACCGGGGATCGTTCGGAACTTGGGACCTTGTGCTTATGATGCAGGCAGCAGAACCAGTGAGCTAAATCCCTGGCTGTTTACTTTTTTAAAAAAAATTCTAAAGAGTTGTTTTACTAGTTCAAAGGATATTATTTTTATAGTATTGAACATATATCGTATTTCTAGCCTAATGCTTGTTAAAATTCTTCTAGTCACTGTAGTCTCAACAATGTTGTAAACTTTTTTGCCAAGTTTTAATTTATATTTCTTCATTAGTACAGTTATTAACTAATTTTGAGCAGTAATTCTCATCGAGATTTTTTTGTGTAAGCAAATACAATGAGGAAATTTGTTTGGTAAATTAGTTAACATTTGTTACATGCATATTTTTTATTTGAAGGACAGTAATAACTCGTAGCAAATGACATAACTGGGTAAAAAACTTGAACATTACATCACATAGTAAGAGGAAGTCATGAAGAAACTTCATAGACTTAAAATAGCTGTATTAATTTATGTAAAAACTATGTATGAAGTCTGGGAGTGTAAGTCAGTATTAGAGTATGTGGTAAGCATGCACAAGGCCTAGGTTCAGTCCTTTGCAACACCCATCCCAATTGATTAACAAAGAGGAAGCAATAAATATTTGTTGTTTTTTTTTTCTGGTACTGGGCAT
This sequence comes from Heterocephalus glaber, assembly GCF_053883595.1. Lineage (NCBI taxonomy): Eukaryota > Metazoa > Chordata > Mammalia > Rodentia > Bathyergidae > Heterocephalus > Heterocephalus glaber. Next base: position 36,262,176 of record NW_028258305.1, read on the forward strand.
CGAACTCAGGACCTTGTGCTTGCGAGTTAGGCGCGGTGCCACTGAGCTACATCCCCGGCCCTTGGTTTTGATTGTTATATTTGTACAGTAAGATTTGTGACTGTGAAATACATCTTGATTCTACCACTGAGAATTAAAATGTGAGTGTCCTTTTTTTTTTCTGTTCTTATATAGGAGTCTAGCCAGGCATGGTGCCACACAAGTGTAATCCCAGCACTCTGGGGGCTGAGGCAGGGGATTGCCATGAGTTTGAGGCTGGCCTGGGTTACATAGTGAGTTCAAGGCCAGCCTGAATTACATGATGAGACCCTGCCTCAAAAAAAAAAAAAAAAAAAGAAAAGAAAAAGCCAGTATGTTATAAATTCTAAATACTACTTTTAACTGTTAGAAGAAAAAATTCAAAAAAATTTTAAGTAACAAGCTATTTGTAAATAAAACTTTTTAATAAAGTGTCCTCGCAAAATAATTCATTAAATTAATCGTAAACGTTATGTAAAAAATGTTGACTGTATGTAGGCAGCCCAAAAGGTTGTTTAAAGTGCAAAGGAAATGTTTTGAGATCACTGTAAATTAATGTCCAATATGTCCTTTCATAGTAGAATTTAAAACAGGTATTTCCCCTAATTTCATCTTTGGACTTGTTTTCTCAGCAAGAATAACTTCTATAAAAATGATAAATATGAAATAATACCTCAATATTATAAATATGCTCAACTCCTCAGGTATGCTGTGTAGTTGCAGTATTAGAATGAATTTGAATTTTTTTCTCGAACTCAGGACCTTGTACTTGACAGGCAGGCACGGCGCCACTGAGCTAAATCCTCGTCCCTTAAATTTTTTTTTTGAGACAGGGTCTCACTATCCAGTTCAGGCTGGCCTTGAAGTTATTATGCTCATTATGTGGCCTAAAACTCACAGAGATCCTCTGCCTCAGCCTCTGGAGTGTTGGGATTACAGGTGTGTACCACCATGCCCGGCAGGATTAATTTAAGTTATTTGAAGATAGAAGTGTCTTTCAAAAAAGAAATGTAAGCCGGATAATCCCAGCACTGGCTGAGGCCAGAGGAGTGCTGTGAGCTAGAGGCCAGTTTGAGCTAAATACAGTTGAAGGCCAGCCTGAAATACATAGTGAGACCTTGTCTCAAAAAACAAAAGAAAGCTGGGCATAGTGGCCCATGCTTGTAATCTCAGCACTTGGGAGGCTGAGGCAGGAGGATCTCTGCCAGTTTGAGGCCAGGCCTGGGCTACATAGTGAGTTCAAGGCCAGCCTGTACTACAAAGTGAGACCTTGCCTCAAAAAACCAAGTAGAAGACAAAAATAATAGAACTTGTTTAAATCAGTGTTGATTCTTTTGATTATTCACGTGAGTTTTTCAGCTGTATGTTGTGGTAATGCTGCAGCCATTGTCTTAAATGGTTTTTGTTGTGTATAATACCTATACAGAGAGTTACATTCATAGGTAGGAACTTCATAAGCAACATATTTATGTACTGTATATTCAGATCAAGAAGCCAAATACAATCCTGTAGCATCCCATTAGTCTCTCTTGTGACCCCTCTACCATTATTTTCCCTGGAGCAGTCCATTGTTAGTGTTCTTGTTCTTCAGAATCATGTTCATAACTAGTTTCAAGGCATAAAAAATTTGTCTTTTTAAAACTATATTGGTTGGTTGTCTGTCTCATTTACCATCTATACTACAAATGACCTTTGACTGTAAAATCAAAATTAAAAAGATGTGCTTTCTCTGTGAAATAATACACTTAAATTAACACATTTAAAAATACATGTTTCTAAACTTTGGATTTCTTTTCCCTTACAGACCACCAAATCCCATTGAATTTCTAGCATCTTATCTTTTAAAAAACAAGGCACAATTTGAAGATCGAAACTGACTTACTGGAAGAACAGAAAAGTTTGGTTGCTACTGTAGATTTATATGATTAACAGGCAACTTTAATTGCCATAATTTTTTCTCCTTTTTGGAATTATAAGAACCTTCAGGACAAAAAAAATTATTTCTGGAATTGCTGAAGAGAACATATTTCCCCCTATTTTGATTTAATTGCCATACTTATTTAATGAGCAATTTCTGTGTAGTTTTTTTTCTCAGATTGTCTTTAACTTTGTTTTTAAAATGACCTTCAAAATAAATTGTCAAAATGCCAGTATTTCAGAGTAGTTTTTGTTTGGTATGAAAAATACTTTGTTTGCTTAAATTGTTATTATGAATTGCTTCTTGTTCTGAATGCTACAGAGTTTTACAGCAGAGTGAAAATATAACAGAATCAAGTATAATATAAAAAACTTAGCCAATTTTTCCCAGCATGTCATGGACCTTTCTGAGGGTGGCTTGTGGGCATCTTCAGTGTCTAACAAGTCTCACTGGTGTTTCTAATGTACAGTAATGTTGGGGTTTGGAAAAAAGTACTGCCTAGAGAATACAGTATCCTTCAATGCCTTGGGGTAATGATGTACAAATAGCCATCGTTTATTGCAGTCCTACTTGTCAGCCATTACACTGTTTTCTTTAACACAGCAAAATAGTTATTCCCATTTTGCAGATGAGGAAACATACTTGGAGAGGTTAAGTGACTTGTTCAAGAAAACATTACTGGTAAGTGCTTAAGTGGGAATTCATCCCAGTTGTTTTTCTTTTTTGCTTGAGACAGGGTCTTGCTATATAGTTCAGGCTGTCCTTGGCTGGCCTCAAACTCGAGGCAATCCTCCTGCTTCAGGCTGCCTGGCATTTCATCCCAGGCCTATGAATGTGTTGCTGATAGCTAGCGAGAAGTACTTGTGTCACTTAATGTAATTAAGTCTCTTTGCAATAAAGATTAGTAGCTGAGGGCTGGGGATCTAGCTCAGTGGTTCCACTGCCTGCCTTGCAAGCGCAAGGACTGGTGTTCGATCCCCGGGACCAAAAAAAAAAAAGATTAGTAGCTGGTGGGTGTTTTTGTATTCCTGTTGTCCCCTGTGAAGAAATTAAGATAGCTTACTGAGTCTGAAAATAGAGAAAATTGTCTGAAGAGAGTGAGGAAAAACATTCACCAGATAAGTGGTTCTCAAATTGGAGTGATGTATTTAGCCCCTCCCCACTATCCCCTGGGATATTCGGTGATCTGGACACATTTTCGTTTTCACAACTGGAGTGAGGTGGGATTCTACTGGCATATAGTGGGTAGAGGCCAGGGATGTGCTAAATATCTTAAAAGACACAAGATAACCAGTGTGCCCATCCACTTCCCCCCTAATCTTCCAGTTCAGGGTATCATTAGTATCAAAATTGGGAAACTCTGCATTGCAAATATATTTAATTCATGTGCCTCAAAGAAAAAATGTGAAGACCTTTGCAGAGTTAGAAATTTAATGTTGATGATGCATGTGTTACAGTTCTCTTTAATATAGGGAACACTTAGTAGAAATACTATTTTGATTCACATATGCAGATCTTTGTAGTTATGTAGTAAAATCCTGTTTAAGTAGGAAATATTGATATAGTCCACTTACACATAGTTATCACAAATACTAATTTTATCAAATTTATTTTGGCTACTTGGCTGATTCATTAGTTAATCCACTGAAGGGTTTTTAGCGGTATTTTAACATTTGAGTTAATTGTATAATTTCTAGTTACAGCATCCAATAATGTACACGCTAGGGAAGTGCTCTGCCACTGAGCTACATCCTCAGAGGCCAGAGTGCTATCTTTTTTTGCCAGCTATTCACATAAGAGCTACTTGATGGAACTTTTCAAATATTAGTATGAACAATAGTGTATAAATATCAAAATAAATATTGATATCTTGCTTAAAGCGTGGAGACCATGAGTCAGTTGGGATGGGGCCTGGATTTATGACTTTGTGATTTTGATTGAAAACTCTAGTCTGATGCATATGGTTTTGGAAATGTAAGTATGTAGTGCTCTGCCTAATGCTTCATTACTGTTAGTGTTATATTGAATTATCTTCAAGATAGGGCTTAAAATTCTCAATTTTGAATTTGCTACTTTTTCCAGTAAGAGCTGAGCGTAGGTACATCTTCTGCCAACAGTTGACACGCTCCTTAGTATTTACTATGCCAGGGACCCTGGGAAATACTTTGTCATTTCATCTTCAACCCTGTGTGGTAGACTTCATTAAAAAGTTTTATACCCACTTTATTTATTAAAATATTATTGGTATGTTAAAATATTATGTATGATTTACATGTAAAAAGCTGTATATAGTATTTACAAGCTGGTGAGTTTCAGAATAGGTATATACTAGTGAAACTATAACCACTATCAAGGCCATAAATAAATGTATTTGTATTCATCACCTCTCAAAGTTGGAAGTAGATTTCTTTTATTTTTGTGGTAATGGGGATTAAACCCAAGGCATCATACATGCTAAGTACACTCACTATCAGTGAACTACACCTGAAAGCCAGAGGTAGGTTTAATTTCGATATATCATTTTTAGATAAGGAAACATTTAGATTTGCTTAACTTGCTCAAGGTTACAGAGGACTGAGTTTGGGCCAGTGAGTCAAACCTAGTTTAATACTATTACTTCTCAGGTATGCCTATGATTTTTCTTTGGAGGAAAAGCAACCTGGACTACATAGTGAGCTCAAGGCCAGCCTCAACTGCATAGTAAGACCCTGTCTCAAAAGAAAAAAAAAAGAAAGAAAATCTAGTAATATCTTGATTTCTGTTTTTTCTTTGGAAGTGGGTTCTTTGATTAGAAGTCTGTATTATCTTCCATAAACCATATCAATAATGTATGATCTCTGACTTTGTTTCAAAGATTTTGGAAGATTTTACACATGTAGTTTGTAGAATGTTATATTTATTTTTTCTCCAGTCTTCATCTTGTCTGTATCTAATTTGTTTTTACTGAGTCCACAGCTTTCAGACTAACCTGTACAAACACCTTGTCTTAATCCTTTTGGGCTGCTATAACAAAGAAACGTAGACTGAGTGGCTTATAAAAAACAATTATTTCTTACAGTTCTGGAGGCTGGGAAACCCAAGATCAAGATAGTCTGGTGAAGACTTGATCTGCAGTGGTGTACAGATGGCACACAGAGCTGTGTTCTCATGTGGTAAAAAGGACAAGCTTGCTATCTGGGGTCTCTTATAAGGGCATTAATCCCATTTGTGAAATGACCTAATCACCTCTGAAAGTCCCCATATTTCTAATGTCATCATTAGATCTGGTGATCAGGAGTTCAGCATGAAATGTTTTGGGACCACAACATTCAGAGCATAGCAATCCTTTTGGATTATGTTTATATTTCATTCATTTATGTGGTAGTTAATCATGTGATGGCAGTATCTAGTACAGTTGGTAGAAATAAGTTGCAGAACATGATTGATCCTCATTAGGCATGCATACCACTTGGAAGGACAGTGCAAATGTATAAGTTTCTTAAAATTGAGTGTAGTCTACCAGCTTCAAGGGTTTAGTTTATGGTTGGCAATACTCAATGTATTATACTGAGGGAAGGGAGAATATCACTTCTTCCAGTAGGTTGGTTACATAGAAGTTGGTTTAAAAGCTTCTATAATTTGGTAGGGAGTATTTTATGTGTACCCAGCAACGGTAGTATATAAACAATTCCTATCTGTTGACCACTTAATGGAGAAAATATTGTTTAGTAAACAAATGCAAAAATAGAATAAAATTGCCTCTATTCTCTAAGGGTGAGTTGTTTCTTTTGTGTGTGAGTTCTTGAATTCTGTTGACGGTTAGGTTAGTGAGAGGACCAGTAGGGTAAATCAGGAATAAATTCCTAGAGGAAATAGACACCATGAATAGAAAAAAAGAAAAAAAGTTTGGTTAGAAAGAGATCATCTGTAATTCTGATGAGGTTATAGAGGAAGAATACTGAACCTTGTGTAAATCTCATTTATGAGGTACAGTGAGATTTTAAGATTAATAGCTTCTCTTAGAAACATGACTAAATACTTGTAGGAACAGAATAAAACATTTTACCCAGATATTTTCCTGGACTAGATTCAAAAAAGACATTACCAAGTTGAAAGACTGACACATACTATCAAACAGTAGAAATAAAACAAAAACTTTTAAGTGTAACAATTTACTTGTTAAAAACTCTCTAAATGTAAATTAACAAAGAAGAAAAGTAATATGATAATGAAAAATAGGCCACTGGAGATTAAAAAGGGCAGTTGGTAATGAATGATTGTCTCTTTAAAAAACTTGTCAGCTTTTAAAAAAGATATCTTTTATCTTGTTTATTTCACTTCTGGGAAACCTAAATAAATATGAAAAAAGTTTTATGTACAACATTTCATTTCAGTACATTGGAAATGCATACATTTTCATCATAAAGAAATCACTTAATAGCCAGGGATTTAGCTCAGTGGTTTTGTCGCCTGCTGTGCAAGCGCAAGGACCCGAGTTCTATCCCCGGTACCAAAAAAAAAAAAAGAAATCACTTAATATATGAAGTACTTAGTCAAGTGTCAGCTATACAGTATTTAATAAATGTCACTTAAGTTTTGTTCCTACAGTAGAAAGGAGCAAAGTTGACTGATTTTAGGTTAGCACTAGTTTTTTTTTGGTACTGGGGATCAAACTTGGGACCTTGCACTTTCGAGGCATGTGGCAGGTGGCGGCACCACTGAGCTAAATTCCCACCCCTTAGAGCACTAGTTTTAATTGAAATCAAAATAGCGTCTCTATGCTGAACTCTTAAATCTCGATTTGTTCAAAACATTGTGGTTTCATTGTAGAATGTTTTTCTTATCCATAGGGCTTTCAGTGGTATAGGGCTCCTAAGGCTGTCAACTGTGGATAAGTAAAATCTAAATAGTCAATTTAATATTGCTGTGTAGGTTCAAAAACAAGCCTGAAGATGTAAATAAATTAGGTATGTTTTGGTATAGGTGGTAGTATACTTTACACATTCTACATTTTGAAGCTTTTTGTATACCAGTACAGTATATTATATCACCTTATTCTTTTTTTTGTTTGTTTGTTTGTTTTGAGGCAGGGTCTCGCTTTGTAGTTCTGGCTGGTCCTGAACTCACTGTGTAGCCCAGGCTGGCCTCGAATTCACCATGTGTATCACCTTATTCTTTTAACAGGGGCATACGTATATCCTCCTAATTGAATGAATCTTATATTGATGGGTGTTGTGATTATTTTTTTTTTTCAGTTTTTTGCTAGTGTAGGCTGCTGTGGTGAATATCAGACATATTGTTTTTTTATTTTTAAAATTCTTTTGTTGGTACATTTTAGGTATACAATACCTTTACATTTATTATTGGGTGCTTGTACCCGTACATGATGTATCTTGGTTCTTATTTTTTTCCCCATTACCTGTGTGCCCTTCACCCCCTCCACCCTCAGACATACTGTTTTAGAAGACATGTGGATTAATGTTGGGTTCTGGGCCTTGTAATTCCTTATTTCTTGAGGGATTTCATAAGGACTCTATGAATGAAGATTTCATCCTTCTACTACAATGTTTATAAAATGTCATACTCAAATCACAGCTGGATACAATAAAAATTGTTGATAATAACATGAGAATTGTACAAGACAGCCAAATAAGCTTCTCCTGGAATACAGAGTATTTTGCATTATATAAATCTTTCTTAATTTAGGGGAGGTGGGTAAGTGAATGGTTTCAATTTATTTCTTTCAAGAATCTATGCTTGAATAAGACAGGAAGTAATGGGTAGAATATGTTAAGCGCATTCTGCAGATTAACAGAAGATCCTCTAACCTTTCATTTCCTTTGGCATTGTGGCCTTTGCAGAAGATTATTAAGAAAGAGTTTGGCTGAGCATGTAACAGGGAAGGAAAATAATTTTGAGTACAATTAGTAGTTTGGAATGAAATCTAGGATTGTTGCTAAGGAGCAGGGGATAATAAATATACAGTATATAAAGAACAGCTTGTAAACTGTTTTCATATACTTTAATGATTCTCACAGCAAGGATGTGTGATATTACTGCTATTTGTATTTGCCAGATGAGAAAATGAAGGCTTGAAATGTGAAGTTTTTTTTGTCCATTCTATATCCCCCTATAGAAACAAAATAAAAAATAATTAACCACAAGAGTCGTCACCATATCAGTGCTTGCAATTTACAATGAAAAGTTTACCTTTTCATTAGTTAGCCTGAATTTTGGAAAGAGTACCATGGCATTAGAGCTGCAGTCCTTTTCTGTTCCAGAAGTGGCTTTGGCTATTAGGTACTGTAACTCCATTTTTTTCCTCCTGCTTATTATTTTGTCAGGTTAGTGGTGGAGAGGGTAAAATTCGAGTTATGAAACATATACAATCAGTGGACATTTTAGTCTTAATAACTGAAGAAAAAGGTGTGAAAGTCAGAAGTGTTACAGTTATACTTGGCTTTAGTGTATCACTTAAGGGCCCACTAAAGGGTTTAACTCAGTTGTTGGAAAATCTGGGCTCTAAAGCTAGAAAAGGTGGGAGAAGGAACGGAATTATGCCTTAAAAAGTCTTAGAGAAGTACAGTGCATTAGAATGGCATTAGGGAAACCTAATCTTGGAATCTTAGCCAGTCATGTACTTTGGACTCTTACCAGGGAAGTTTAGTATGAAACTAGGATAAAAATAGTTTATGGTTTTTACAGCCCTAAATGTTTTATTTATTTTTGAAGATATGCAACTTTCTCTCTCATCTGTTTTGGACAATGATGCACTTCACAACAGTAACACTTCTTGGAGGTCCAAGGTTCTCTGGGGCGATTCTACCACATTTATAGGCCCCCCCCCCCATTTACCACTAAGCTGCACCCCCAGCCTTTTTGTTTAAATTTTGAGACATGGTCTCACTAAGTTGCCCAGTCTGGTCTCTTGCTTTCATCCTCCAGAGTAGCTAGGATTCCCGGCCTAAGCTACCACGCCCAGCTAAAGGAATTCTTTGTTACTGACACGGGGAGTACTGGCATATCTAAGACATAAGTGAAGGGTGACACACTTGTATGCCCACCTTGCAGGCCTTTTACATTAACTCTTACAGTCCTAGGTACAGTGCTTGAGTGTTATCCCCATTTTACAGTTGGGAATTACTGAGGCTAGCTCTATTGCGCTTTAGTTAGGAAGACAAGGCATGCACCTACATAAATGTAACATGAAACAAACGTTTACAGTGGTAAAGGTGACGCTGAGAAGCAAAAACTTCACTTGCATGGTCGCGGCCACACTACCATGTGCCCGCTTGTACAAGCGAACTTCCCGGCGGCGCGGCCGCAGACGCGCACACCTAGGGGAAGCCGTGAGGGTGCGAGCCCAGCGAGGACGCGCAACGACCGGGAAAGGCCGGACTTGGGCAGAGGCGCGGCTGCGTGCTCCGGGAAGGGAGCAGGCTGGGCGAAGGGGCTGCCTCGCGGCTGCGTCCTGCCGCCCGCGCCCAGCCCCCAGCTTCTGCTGGCGCTAAAGCCTGGAGAGCGGAGCGCGCACGTTCGGCTCCTCGGCGGGCCCCGCAGCGGTGCTGGGCATGCTCAGTGGGCCGGACCCGTGAGAGTGGCGAGTAAGGCGGCGTCCGCGGCTCTGGGGTTGCCTTCCCCGGTTCAGGCCCCGGCCCTGGGCTTTGTGCGCGCGGAGCTGAGGCTGCCGTGCCTCCTCGCGGGGAGGCCCGACCCCGGAAGCTGTGCGGCCTGTCCGTGTCCGCTGATAGCCTCGCCGCGCGGCGGGAGGTGCCGCGGGGCGGGGCCAGCGGGCGGCAGAGGCCCCGCCGGGGTGGGGGCGGGGCGGGGTGGGTGCGGGGAGCCCCGCGGGGCGGGGGCGGGGCGGGCGCGGAGTCACGGGGTGGGGTCACCAGCGGAGGCTGGGAGGCTCGGGCGGCCGGCCGGGCGGGGAGGGGTCCGTGGGGGCGGCTCGGCGGATCCAGCCCCGGCTGGGAGCAGCGGCGACTCCGGGCCGGGCCAGGCTTTCGGCTCGGGTGAGGCCGCCGCGGGCCCCGTCTTCCGGCGGCCACCGGAGTTTATGGTGATTGTTGCTGCCACCGCCCCGGCTGCCATCTCCTTCTCCTGGGCCGCCTCCTCCTCTTCTTCCTCCTCCTCCTGGGCCGGGCCGCTCCCGCCGCTGCCGCCGCCTCCTCCTCCGCCTCCTCCTCATTCATCCTCGTGCACCATAGGCGGCACAGGCACCAAGATGTCCAACCGAGTGGTCTGCCGGGAAGCCAGTCACGCCGGGAGCTGGTATACAGCCTCAGGTAGGGCCCCAGGCCGCCCCGCCGGCCGAGGTCTGCAGCCCGGCCCGCGGGCGGGACCGGGGCGTGGACCGCGTGGGGAGGGAGCTGGCCGGCTGCTGTGCCGCCCCCACCCGGGCGCAGGACGGGCTCCGGCCGAGTCCACTTGTGGCCTGCCCGGCTCGCGGGCCCGGCCGGCCACTGTCCTGGAAAGGTTGGAGCCTCCGCGCCGCCCGGAGCCCGAGAGGAAGTCTCTCGAGTCCCCGGCACTTGGGGGACTGGCCGCGTCTCCCCTCTCCGCCGCGGTGCTCTGCGTCCCGCGAGGACCGGAGGGCAGTACTTTCTCACGTTAGCCAGTAGACTGGAGGTCTCCGCCCGCGAGAACTGTCAGGGAATTTGTCGCTTTGTATGGAAGAAGTACTGCCAGGCAGGGACTTGGGTGTCCTCCCAGTTCTTTTGTCAGTGTTTGCATTGTTACTGTCATTCAGGGGCAGCTGGAGACGGCATCAGCACTTTTCCTGAGTGGCCTCTCCAGTCTCTCTTGTCGCTCAGCACCAAGCAGGTACTGGAGCTACCTAGTGAATTAGTTCAGGTTTTGAACGAATTTTGTCATGTCTACTACCTAAAGACCTTTTAGAGTTTGTTTGTTTTTTTAAATATAAGAAAGTGTGGGCGCTTATCTTTTAATAAAACTTTGTTATAATGACTTTTCTGGGATCACATTTTTGGTATGTTAACAATGAAGGTTCCTCTGTGATTCCTGATCGTCTTCATTGATTTGGTGTGGGGTTATTAATATCTAGAGCTAATTTCTTAATATGAGTCGGATTATGTTTCTCTTAGCAAAAGGTTGGATTGGACAATGGCATGGTTTTTGAGAAAACAAAGATTAGAAGAAAAATTCTTTTCTCGGAAGTTGTTAAACCAGCTTACTAGTAATACATGAACCTTCCTAACATTTGCTGTAGGATACAAAAGAATTGTGATGTCTGGATTTGCAACTACTGCTAACAGGTAGCTGTCGTTTTGGATTAAGCAAATATGGCATTTTATGGTTACAGTGGCTTTCCTTCATGGTCCTAAAGTGTACTCCATAAACAATCAGGTCTTACAGCCTGAGAATGTCAATTCAGCTCTTCTTGTTCAATGTATGGAGAAACATGTAGAGAATCCAAGAACTAAGCCGGCGGTGGTAGAACAGGAATTGAAAACTGGGAGTCCTTGGCTCCTGGGTTTGTCTTCTAATCAGTTATTAATATCAATGAATAATAATGCCCTTTCTAGATTGTAAACAAGCTTTTTCTCCAGTGTGTTGAAAATTAGAGTAAAAAAGTCTGTTTTCAGCTTATTTTTTAATTTTTTTGTGGTACTGGAGATTGAACTCAGGGCCTGGCTAATGTAGGCAAATGTTCTGTCACTGAGCTCTATTTACAGCTGAAGTGTTTTAAAGTTTTGTTATAGTTTGTCTTGGAATGTGGGCAAGTATTCTGAGGAATTTTTATAGATTCTTGAACATTCTTTGGGTAGTAAAATTGGTAATAGCTCACACTTTGGACTTAAATTTCAGTATATGTTCGTAAATATAAGATTAGCTTTAGCTCAGAAAATCCTGTGATTATAGTTATTTATCAACAGTGAACTAAGATGGATTATTGCCTTAAAACTTTTATGTAATATTAAGAATTCTAAAAAAAAAAAGGAATTCTTGTATTGTTAAGTAATGAATGCACTCAGTAATGCCATTTTGGCACTGTGAACTGTCTTACAGAAGAACCTTATTACTAAAATTCAGACTGTGACTTTTTGGGGGTGTACACTTGAAAGAGTTTTTGTTTTATTTTGTTTATTTATTTATTTATTTTTTGAGACGAGGTCTCATTATGTAGTTCAGGTTGGGCTTAAACTCACTATGTAGACCAGGCTGGTCTCAAAGTCACTGTAGTCTCCCTGCCTCAGCCTCCCAAGTGCTGGGACTACATGTGCACCACCATGCCTGGCTTGTAAGAGCTTTTAAACTTGAGTAATAGTTGAAGAATTTAAGGGGAAATTTAAAGCAATGTCACTGTAAAAGCTTCTTTGTATTTCAAAAATATATGAAGTAAAAAAAAAAAAAAGTAAGCCAGGTGCTGTGGCTCATGCCTGTAATGCCAGCACAGGGTCGGTGTGTGTGTGTGTGTGTGTGTGTGTGTGTAAGGCAGGAGGATGGAAAGTTTGAGCCCAGCATGGGCAATTTAATAAGACCCTGTCTCAAAACAAAACAAAAAACCAAACCTATAATTAAGTGAACTTTGGATTGGTCTAGTAACTAATCCTAAAAATGTGAAGAATAGGAAAGACGTGTTTGTGGACTGTCATTCTTTGTTTCTTGCAGTGTTCAAGTTGTGTCCATAGAATTAAAGTGTTCAACTATTGAGAGAAATAAGATTGAAACCCTATTTACTTTTAGATATCTAGCTATTTGAGAAAAAAGTGTGTACATATATGCACACATACTATTTTATTTACTGCCCCTTGTATGCTACATTCATCAATAGACAGTAGTATAAATTGTTGCCTCCCCATAAGGAATATAGATAAATTGAATTAGATAAATTGAGATAGTGCTCTTTAGGAGTTTTGAGAAAGGTGAAATCAGTTTAAAGTAGGATTTGAATTGTGCTTTGAAGGAAGGGTGTTTTGGTAAGTTTGGACCTGGGGAAGGAACTGGTTTGAGAAATTTCACAAAGACATATAGGGAAATATAAGTAATTCAATTTAGTAAGAGTGGAAGGTTCTGATGTATATGGTTCATGAGCCTAGACTAGTAGGTTGGAACTAGAGTATAGATACCATGGATGCTAGGCGTCATAGGGATTGGATTTACTCATTGGGCAGAGAGGAACAATGGAGATTTTAGAGTAGGGAACTAATAACTGTGCAAGTAGCATTTTAGGAAAATTAATCTCATAAGAAGGTTAATCTTCACTTTACCTGTGCCTAGCAGGGATCAGCAAACTGTGGCTCACATACCAAATCCAGCTTATGGCATTTTATTTTGTCATTTTAAATGGTTCCCTAGCTAAGTATAGGTTTAATTTTTAAAGGATTGTTTAAAGAACAAAGAAAAACAGATGTAATAGAGACCATATGTAGAACATAAAGCCTGAACTATTTATTATTTGGCTCTTTATAGAAAAAGTTTTCTGACCTCTAGTGTAGATTAGTAATTCTAAGATTGTGACGAGTAGTAGACTGTACCTGTAGTCTGTTTTCTTAAGATTTGGTGTAGCTTCCATTATTTCAGGTCCTTTATTGTTTTTTGTCAGAACATTTACAACTGTCTCCTAACCAGACTACTACCCCCCCCCCCCCCCCCCCCCCCCCGCAGTGCTGGGAATTGAACCTAGGCCTCTGAGCATGTTAGGCAAGCCCTTTACACTAGTCCTGCCTCTTTCTTTCTTTTTTCTTTTTTTCGGTACTGGGGATTGAACTTGGGACCTTGGCTTGTGAAGCTGGTGGCAGAACCACTGAGCTAAATCCCCAGCCCTTCCTTTTTTTATTTTAAGGCAGAGTCTTGCTGTGTTGTCCAGGCTGGACTTGACATCCTCCATCCTCAGCCTTCTGAGTAGCTGGGATTACAGGCATGGGCTGCTGAGCCTGGCTTATAACCAGACTTCTTTCTGCCAGCTTTATCTTCTGTGCATTGCTGTCTGAATAATCTATTGATTGAATATTCTTTTGATCATTTCTGCCCTGTTCCATCTTGCCTTTTGTATAAACTCTGTCCTTTCATAACTTGATATCTTCCTGTCTCTGAATGGCTTCCCCCACCCCATTCCAGTTCTTGATTTCACTAACCTTAAGCAACATCTGGCAGGTGTTCGTTTTTTCTTTAAATGTATCATTCTGTTTCTTACTGCCTTCTGTTTGCTCAGGCTGTTCCCTCTGTTGACAAGCTCTTTGCCAAGGTAATTCCTGTTCATCTTTTTTTTTTTTGGTACTGGTGATCAAACTCAGGACCTTGTGCTTGCAAGGCAGGCGCCGAAACCACTGAGCTAAATCCCTGGCCCGTCCTGTTCATCTTTTAAAGACTTACGTGTTACAGGGAGTCTAAGAAACTGAACCCTGATGACTTGCCTCCCCCACACTGTTTGATATTCCTTTATGAGCCTGTAATACCCTGTGTATATCTCTATACATTTCCCTTACTATCTGTATATGTGAATTCCTAGAAGCTGGGGACTGTGTTATACTCATTTTTTATACCCTAAATACTCAGCATAGTTTTGAACATAACAGTATTTAAATAAATAAATGTTAAAAGTGCTTGGTATGTATAGTAGTAGATAATTAATGAGGATCAGTGTTGGTAGCATATGCACAAAGATATTGATGTTTAACTCCTGAGGAGCAGTGGGGATGTAGGGCAAGGATGGCGAACCTTTTAAAGGTTTCAGTAATAAACAGCCCTCTGGGGCATGCATATGTGCCATAGGCTCACCACCACAGAGGTAGCTAGATCTACTGTCAGTCAAGTCTCAGCGTAGTATGGGTGGTAGGAAAGGACTAGAACACCTAATACACCCATTTGGGGCCCATTTGTTTATTTATTTGACACTTTTTTTTCTTTTTGGTACCAGGCATTGAACTCAGGACCTTGTGCTTGCCAGGCAGGCACAGTGCCACTGAGCTACATCCCTGGCCCAGGGGCCCATTTAATGTAAAATCTTAAAAATGTACGATATGCAGATAGAAACGTGTATAGCTAGGTGAATTTTTACAAAATAAACACATTCATGTGATCAGCACTCAGCCCAAGACATTTATTAGCACCAGAACTCCACCTCTCTCTCAAGTTTCTTATAGAAAACTTTTGTCTGTTTTTGAATTCTGTGTAAGTGAAATCATTTACATATTCTTTGAGTTTCCTTTGTGTACTCATTTGTGAGATTAATCCATGTTATGCTGTTAATCCAGGTTGTTCATTCTCATGCTATATTCTGTTGTGTGAATATACCACAGTTTAATTCTATTCCTGCTTTTTTTCTTGTTTTAAATTTTGAGACAGGGTCTTGCTTTGTAGTTCAGGCTGGCTGGGAATTTGCTACGTAGCTCAATCTGGCCTTGAACTCATGGTAATCCTCCTGCTTCAGCCTCCCCAGTGCTGGAATTATAGGTGTTAGCCACCACACCCAGCTTGCCCTTTTTTCGGTTGGGCTGTTTGCTTTTTTCATATTGAGTTGTAATGTTTTTATATGTGCTAATGTTTTTTTATATAACCTATAAGGTTATTCGTTTTAGAGAAGTTGAGTTTATCAAATGGCTAGTGTTTTTTTTTTGAGACAGGGTCTCTTGTTGTAATACAGGCTGGCCTTGAACTTCTTGAGTAGCCCAGGCTGGCCTCAAACTCAGGCTGTCCATGGCCTGGGGATTTAGCTCAGTGGTTCCAGCACCTGCCTCGCAAGTGCAAGGTCCTGAGTTCGAGAGTTCGATTCCCAGCACAGAAAAAAAACAAAACAAAACAAAACAAAAAAAACCTCAGGCTGTCCTCCTGTCTCAGCCTCTGAGAGTGCTGGGATTACAGGCATGCACCACCATGCCTGGCTGTAGTTTTTTTTTGTAATGACATCTCTACTTAGCTCAATGAATGAAGTTACTTTCCTTTTTTTTTCCGTAAGAGCTCTGTCTTTCTACCTTTCATATTTAGATATCTGATTAATCTCAGCAGCATTACATTACATTTTAAAAAGTAAACATAGGTGTAGAAAATATATGCAAATCCAGAGCTTTTATACATAGGGGAGGGGGTTGGGGGGATGGGATAAAATAAAATAAACTTTATTAAAAAAATTAAAAAAGAAAATATATGCAAATCAGGTGTACACTATGGTGAATATTCACACTTAATATACCTTACGTAACCAGTTCTGAGATTAAGAAATAGAACATTTTCCGAATCCCAGAAGGACGCATTACATTTCAGTGTTTTCTGAAATAATGTGTAATTGTCTGTTTTACAAGTGAATACTTAATATGGAGGATTGCTTTTTTCTCTCGGAAAATCGGTAATGCATCTCATAATTGATAGTGTCATGGAATTGAGGATTTATCAAAGTCTAAAGATTTCAAAGAACATTTTTGAAGTGTTTATATGCTATATATCTTTTTTGGGGGGGTTGTGTTTTGCGACAGGGTCTCACTATGTACTTCAGGAGGGCCTTCCAACTCACTGTGTATAGCCGAGGCTCGCCTTGAACTTATGGTGATCCTCCTGCCTCAGCCTCCCAAGTGCTGGGATTACAACTGTGCACCACCATGCCTGGCTGATAGATATCTTAAATGCAGGTTTTCTCTTTATGTGGTTTATGTTGTTTTCCTTCAGTCTGCTGAATTTTTTTTGAGGTACAAGGGATTGAACTTAGGGCAGGTTAACCACTGAGCCATATCCCTGGCCCTTTTTATTTTTAATTTTGAGACAGGGTCTTAGGCTAGCTGAGAACTTGAAATCCTCCTGGCTCAGCCTCCTGAGTAGCTGAGGTTACAGTTGTTTGCCACTGCTGTTTCTTAACATATTTAATAAAATTATATCAGGGTTCTGTACTTGGGTAACCACTACTTAATTTTTTTTGGCATGTACTTTGAGTTTTAGAGTGTAAAAGTAAAATATATTGATGTGTGAGATATTTTGATTAATAAAATGTTCTTTGAACTGATTATATAATTTTATTTATTATTTATATATATTTAATTAAATTAAATTTTTTTTTTTGGTACCGGGATCGAACTCAGAACCTTGCACTTGTGAGGCAAGTGGTGGCACATTGAGCTAAATCCCTGGCCCAATATATATTTAATTTTAAAGTGAATTCTTTCAGGTTATTAAATATGGTTTTCCTTTTTTTTTTTTGTGGTACCAGGGATTGAACTCAGGACCTTGCTCTTGTGAGGCAGGCAAGGAACCACTGAACTAAATCCCCAGCCCTAAATACGGTTTTCTATATGCTGATTTTTCTTTGCATTTTATCCTGTTATTTTACCTTGGAGAAAGGCAAGAAGGAAAAGACAGATTCAGTAGACTAACTGTTGATGCTACTTGTTTACTGCTAGTTCTCATTTTCCTTCTTGTCCTTCACATACAATCTGTAGGTCAAAATCAGGTCCTTCTTGCCTCCATCATGTGTGTGTGGTCTACTTTTTGAGTTTTGTCCATTTGAAGAAGATGAAAATGGCAAAAAATAAAAATGTTTTTCATTAAATGTATTCTGTAGGTACATTTTATACAAATGTATATAACAGTGATGGTGAACATTTTGGAGTTTTCGGTGATACAGACAGCTGCGGCATACATGCCATAGGTTTGCCACCACTGCTATGTAATGGCTGATCTTCAAAAGAATGCTACAGTGTGGCTATTATCACCATTTATGTATGTGGAAATAATGACTCAAGAGGTTGAGTAACTTCTTTAAGGTATGACAAGTAAGTGGAAGAGCCAGTCTGACTCTAAAACTAGAGTTTAGTATTATGGGCAGGGAAGTATGGTGAGATGCTGCCCAAATGCAGAAATTTTTCTGTCTTATTTCAGATTTTTCCCTAAACTACCGTGTGAACATTTAACTTGTACATATCATTTATTGCTTATAAAGCATTTTATTGAATAGTTTTGATTTTTGTAATAATCCTATGATTAGGTATAGAGTAAGACAAGCAGGACTTTGATCCAGCCCTATCCTGTCATTTTATAGATGAGAAACTAAGACTTGGAGGAGGGTTCATTGCCTGAGGCATAGTACTAGTAAATGGTATAGCTAAGATTTTAAAGTTTGGACTTCTTGTAACTGAAGCAAGAATAAAGAGAATAAGAAGGTTTGTTCTTTTCTTTTTTTCTTACGGCACTGGGGATTGGATCGAGTTTTCACACTGAGCTACATGCCCAGTCCTTTTAAATTATTTATTTATTTTTTTGGGGTACCGGGGCTCAAACTCAGGACCTTGCGCTTACAAGGCAGGTGGCGGAACCACTGAGCTGAATCCCTGGCCCTAGCCCTTTTTTATTTTGACACAGGGTCTTGATAAGTCACCCAGGCTAGTCTCAAACTTGCAATCCTCCTGCCTCAGCCTCCCAGAATGATGGGATTATAGGTATGTGCCACCCTGTGCAGCAAAAGGGAGAAGTTCAAGCTATGTGGAATCAATAAGCATCTTTATAATTGTCATGTGAATGTCTTGGATTATAAAATAAAAAAGCATAACGAAAACACAAGTATTGAATGGTATTAATATAATAAGAGTGTTATTCTTTTTATTTAAAAGTAAACTGGTATATTTTAATTAGACTAGTCTTAGAGGTTGAATTGGGCCTAATAAGCTTGGCACTTTTGAGGAGGCTTTATTTAACATTAAGTGATTCAATAATGAACAAATTGACTTTTACTTTATGAAATGTACTGCTTTAGGGATTAGAGGTGTATGACAGACATTCCCAGGGTTTACATTCTAACTGGGGGAGACAGACAATAAATGAAGTAAATAGGTAAAATATAGTGTAATATGCTAGATGGAGGAAAGTGCTGTGGAGAATAACTAAGCAGGGCTGGCATACAGGGAATACTACGGGCTGGGGTGGTAATGTGGTAGAGGTTGCAATATTAAATATCATGGAAAGGGAAGACTTCACTAAGATTATATTTGAGTGAAGAATTGAATTAGATGAAAGAATAAAAAGTCTTGCAGATTATCTGGGAATGGATAGTTTTAGGTAAGGGAGTATAGCGGGTTCATAGATTCTCAGGGTGGAAGGGACATAGAGTGTTTGAGGAACAGCAAGGAGATGAAACTTGTATCTGGATGGAGTAGTGTGATGAGTCAGGTGGCTAGAGCGTCGGCACACATGGCTGTGGTCAGATGATATTAAGTCTTAGGCACTGAGTGACCTTTGACCTGAGGGAGATAGTCATTGGAAGGTTTTATAGATTTTATAGTCACTTGGCTGTTGTGTGAAGAGTAGACTAAGGTTGAGAAGAGGTAAAGGCAGTGCCAAATGTAGAACCAGGGAGACCAGGTAGGAGGAAAGCAATCCAAGTGACAGATGATAGTGATACTAGTGGAGATGGGAGAAATGGTTGGTTTCTGGATATATTTTGAAGGTAGAGCTGAGGGAATCTGTTGATATACTTGAAATGGAATAAGAGAGAAAGAGAGGAGTCACAGATACCTCTTAAGTTTGTTCCTTGAGGAGTTGTAGGGATGGAGTTACTGTTATCTGAAATAGGAAAGACTTTAAGAGGCACAAATTTGGAGGGGGAAAGTTAGGAACTAAATTTTGGTTTGTTTACTACATAATTCAGTGGATATGTGAGTCTGGAGTTTAGGGGAAAGGTCTAAAATGGAGAGATAAAATTAGGAATTATGATGTAGATGATAAAGCCATGTGTTTGGGTGAAGTCACCATGGGAGTAAGATTAGTTAGATAAAAAGATGACTTCAGTGATGAGGCTTAGCACATTTCTCACATGAAGAGATTGGGGAATTATTCTTTTTTTTTTTTTTTTTTTTGGTACTGGGGATTGAACTCGGGACCTTGTGCTTGCGAGGCAGCCTCAGAACCACTGAGCTAAATCCCCGGCCCGAGTTTGGGGAATTAGAGATACTATAAAGAGAAAGATTAAGTATCTCATTTCAACACAGTTCATATAGATTTTGGGCATTTTTCTTTGACAAAACATATGTAAGTTTTGCCACCCTGGTCTTATCCCTGCACTGCCCTCCCCTCCCTTCCCTTCTTTCCTTATTTTCTCCTTTCTTTCTTCCTTTCTCCCTTCCCTCTCTTTCCCTCCCCTCCTCTCTCCTCCTCTTCTTTCTCTCTCTCTGTCTCTGTCTCTGTCTCTTTTTGAGACAGAATCTTTTCACGATCGATAACTGCATTCTTGTCTTCTATGTCTGATATTCTGTCCTCTTATTGGGTTATTCTGCTGCTTATACTTTCAATGGAATTTTTAATCTCCTGAATATCTGTTTGAATCTCTTTCATGAATTCCATTTCTTTCCTATGTTGGGTGTTCATGGTTTCCATTATTTTTCTAAGCTGCTCTATTTTTTCACAGCTCTAGAGTCACTCACCATGTCTTTCATTATGGTCACGATCTCTGTAGTTATCTGAGAAACTATTTCTTTTCTTTTTTTTTTTGGTACTGGGGATCCAACTCGTGACCTTGCGCTTTTGAGGCAGGCGTCAGAACCACTGAGCTAAATCCCTGACCCTAAGGAACTATTTCTGATTTGATTTTTTTCTAGAGCCTCATTCATCCGCTTTGTTACTTCCACTGTTACCATTTCAGAGAGCCTAGGTGGGTTTTGAATTGCTCCACCTCATTGCCCCCTGGGTTTGCCTTTGGTGAGCTGGAAGTTTGGGGTTGCATCTTGCTTAAATATTTTTTCATTTTCTTTCTTTCTTTTTTTTTTTTTTAGTTTAATTCCTGGGTTGATGCTTGTAAATTGTTTATGGAAAATGGCTTTATTGCTAGTATTTAGAACCCTTAGGAAATGACTCTTCTCATAGATGTCTTCCAGGTATAAGCTGGCTTTTGGGTTTTGAGTCTTTTGCAAGATCCTACCTTTTCAATTCATTGGGAATGAGAAGTTGCTGCCTACTTAGCCTAGCACTTGGTTCTTTGGCACTGGCCTATAGTATTGTTTATGACCCTTAGGCAATCAAAGTCTTGGCATACCAGAAAGGACAACTGATTAGAACAATATTGTCACCTTGGCTAAAATAGTACAGTCAGCAATAACAGTAGCATCAAACACAGTCAAAACATGTCAAACTGTGATAACTATTAGTTTGCCACCTTTAACTGTATGAACTAGATTCATGGTTTATAACAAAACTGTACAGAAAATCTATACAGAAAACTGTATATAGTACATATACCCTCAGTATGATGATTTTACCCTCGGGAGAAAATTTTTAAAATGTTGGGGAAAAAGTACAGAAAAAGAAGGGGAAGAGATAAAAAAGCAAAGTTGGAGAAAAAAGGAAGATTACATAAACTTTGGGAAACTGGTAAAGAAGATGTATGTAGGAAAGAGAAGCAATAAAAACAAGAACAACAGAACAACAAAACTAGAAACAACAAAACAACAATTAACAAAAAAAACAAAAATGAGAGAAAAGGAAAAAAAATAAGAAAAAATAAAGTTCACTTCAAAGCATGTCTCAGCTGTCACTGGTAGACAAAGGAGGCAGACAGAGTTCATATCTGTGTTGAGTAATCCCAACAAGCCAGCCTTAGATTTACGGCAGGGTAGTGGGTAATCCAGCAGGCCTGTACCTTTACTTCTGAAGCTCAGGCTGTTTTTTGACTGTGAGGCTGGAACCCATTTTGTTCAGCTTGCAATACTCTGCCTCCTGCTGGCCCAAACTTGACTCCTTGCCCTCTTGCAGACTTAAACTCTGTTCTGCCTCACCCTGACACTGGGAGCTGCTAGGTGGAGGCAGCCCGAAGCTGCTGTGAGATCTGAGCTCAGTTGGCCTCTCTCCAAGATGGCTACTGGCCAGTTGCCCTCTACTGGGGGACGTCTGAACCTAAATGACACCAGCCACTGCAGACTGCTGCATCTACTGCTCTGTTCCACTGGTGTGTTTCTCTATGGAGGCCTCTTGAGTTGCCACTAGTTGCCATGTGTCTGCAGGTTTGAGCCACCCCTCTTAGGCTGAAAGCAGGGGCTCAGGGAGAAAGCACCACTTGCCAACCTCCTTTGTTGACATCTCTCTCTTCACGCTCCCAGTGGGCTTCAATTTGCATTTCAGATCCTTACTGGGTTCGCGGGGAATCCACTTCGTTCTCTTCCTCATGTTGCTATATTCCAGCGTCTGGACAGCAAATCTTGGAGAGACTGTTTCTCTGCTGTTCACCACTCCACCATCTTCCCAGAAATCTGCCCTTGAGACAAGATATTACGGTGTAGTCCAGGATAGCCTTGAACTTGCTAGGTATATGTATGCTGGGTTTGAATTTGTGATTTCCCCTGCCTCATCCTCCAGAGAATTGGGATTATAGTTCTGTGCCGTAGCATCTGGCTTTGGCCATTTCTTCTGTCACTGCCAGAACTTGTTACTTGTTGCCAGTTTCCTGTATTTTTCACAGAGGCAAAGATCTTTTGAAAGTACAGGTCAGATTAATACTCTTCTCAGAGTGCCCCGTCATAGTCAGAATCATGTTCAAGCTTCTTATTAAGATACAAAATCTCATGTGCTATGATTTCTGCTTAACTTTTTTTTTTTTGGTACCAGGGATTGAACTCAGTACCTTACACTTGTGAGGCAGGCGTGGTGCCACTGAACTAAATCCCGGGCCCTCTCTGCTTAACTTTTTGATTTAATCTCCTCCCACTTTTCCTTTCAGTTTTGCTATTCCACTAAACTGGGTCCTTGCTTTTCTCCAAATATGTTAAGCTTATTCTTGCTTTAGGACATTTTCCATCTACTATATAAAATTGACAAATCCTAGCTGGTGGACAGAAAAGAAAATTTTTATAGGTTCTCATATTCTGATAGACACGCTTAGGAGGTAGGGAGAAATATTAAAGATGTGCAAGTAGCTTTTTCCAAAGTGTTCTGAGAAACAATAGCACTTTTGCATGAAGGATTTATGGTCAAATAAGTTTAGGAAATGTTACATCTGTTTTTCTTCCTGGCCCTTAGCAACTCAAAATAGACTTGTGTTAAGGCTCATTCCATGGTCTATTTTGGTGAATATTTCCCATGTTCATTTGGAAATAGTGTGTGCTTTCTTTAATTGTATGCTGGAATGCTCTGTAAATGTTTAAGTTGGATTATTGTATTTAAATCTATGTTCTTGTTGATTTGCATTTTATTATTTCTATTAGTTCCTAAGAGCAGCGTTGAAATTTCTAACTGTAATTGTGGGTTTGTCTGGTTTTCTTTTAGTTTTATTGATTCATTGCTTCATGTATTTTTTTGGGTTCTTTTGTTTGTTTGTTTGTTTTGGTACCCGGGATCAAACTTGGGTCCTTGTGCTTGCGAGGCAAACGGTGGAACCACTGAGCTAAATCCCCAGCTCTGGTTTTGTTTTTTGAGACTGGGCTACATGGCGAGACTCTGTCTGGTTTTGTTTTTTGGAAGCCCAGCTGGCTTCCAACTCACAGTGACCCTCCTGCCTCAGCTTCCTGAGTGTGCTGGGATTGCAGGTGTGCACCACCACACCCTGCCGTCTTCATACTGTCTCCCTGTGTTCCGTGTCCCCTGTCCCTCCTAGAGGCCGTTTTTGCTAACTTGAGTGTCTGTGCAGTGTTTATGCACATCCAAGAGAGTGTGAGCACACGCACCATTGCTTCTTTCCCAGCGCTCAGTAGCATTTGTGTCATTTCGCCTGTTGGAACTTAGCAAGTATATTGATTGAAGACCTTGTCACATTATAACATAGAGAGTAATTCTGCCTATGACCCTTTTTTCCTTCCTTATTGTTCTTCAAGTGAGGTGATCCAGAGGTGCATAGCTAAATAAAATGTAATTTGATTTCTAGCAGTTATTTTCAAAACTTTTCAGGCTCCGAATCTCTTTATACCTTTCAAAATTACTGACAACTCTAAAGAGGTTTTGTTTTTGTCAGCTATATCTATCAGTAGCTGTCCAGTTTAGAAATAAACTGAGAAAGTTAAAAGAACTTTTTTTTTTCTGAGAGGATCTCACTATTTAGTCTTGGCTGGCTTTGAACTGGTGATACTTTTGCGTCAGCCTCCGAGATGACAGGATAGTGCTGAGGTTACAGTCTACCATTCTGGGCAAAATGTTTACTTTTAATTCATATAAAAGTAACACTAGAGCCAGGTGTGGTGGTGCATGTCTGTAATCCCTGTGGTCTGAGAGGCTAAGGCAGGAAGAATAAAAGTTTGAGCTTAACCTGGGCAATTTATTTTTACTTTTAATTCATTTCAAATTAACAGTAGAAGCTGGACATGGTGGCATATGCCTAAAGCCCAGCACTTGGGATGCTGAGGTAAGAGGATCACCATGAGTTCCAGGCCATCCTGAACTATATAGTAAGACCCTGTCTCAAAAAACAAACAAAATAAAACAAAACAAATTAACAGTAGAAGTAGGTCTGGGAGGCTATGGTGGGAACAATGTAAATTTAAGCCTAACCTGGGTAATGTAGTGATTTAGTGAAACTTTGTTTCAGGGGGGAAAAAAACAAAAGGGCTGGGGATGTAGCTCAGTGTGAAGGCCCTGGGTTCAGTCCCTGTACTGGGGGGGGGGCGATAGACTGGGGTTATAGGTGATAAAATGAATGCTTAGCATACAGGAGGCCTGTGGATTGGTTCCTCAGCAGCAGAAAGCCAGCCAGCCAACCAGCCAACCAACAAAAAAATAAATTAATTGTCTATTAAAATAAGTGACATTTTTAATGAAAATAATTGTCTTCCCAGATAAGGATTACGAGAACGGTGGCATTTATTACATTTTGCAAATATCTTTAAATGTTCTAGCTTAATAGAAAACAGCTGAATTCTTATGTCTGGTACTGCATTCACTGCTTTGTGACATTGTTTCGCTTGAAGCATTTTAAGACAATCTGGCCTATACAGATACAAATTTGAAAAAGGGCAGAATGTTTTAATAGACTTTTCAGATATTGTAGATATCTTTTGCCCCACTGAAACGAAACAGGTGATGGTTTCCTATTTCTAATTGTTTTTATTAGGATATAGCTAACATGTATTAAGTTGCACAGGGTTTAGTACACCTGTGAATCTGTCAACACAATCTAGATGGTATATACCTAAACATAGTTTCTTAAAGATTGATTACAGTGTAGAATTTGAAACCATAGCAGGGAATTTTTTTTTTTTTTTTGGTACCGGAGATTGAACTCAGGATCTTGCGCTTGCGAGGCAGGTGGTGGAACCACTGAGCTAAATCCCCGGCCCTAATGAAGTTTTAATTCTCTTTTTTTCCTACAAGTTGGTCTGTCCTTTACTTTGGATCTTTTATCTATGCAAGATTTTTTAAATACCATGCATTAGTCATTTGGGAAATATTTGTTCCTTGGGTTATGCAGATATACCAAATGTTTACACATTACATTATGCATTATCAAAGAATCACACCATTTTCCTCAAAAAAGTCTTTTTGGTTTGGGAAGCTGTTAAACCCATAGTGGTAAAAACAGGGTGCACAAAATTCTAATTTTTTCAAAGTTTGAATTTTATAATTAGTAAGAAATATTGTTGGTTGTTGTCCCTTCTCTCCTGCTGGCTTTTGTTTTGTTTTGTTTTGTTTTTGAGACAGGCTCATTATGTAGATCGGGCTGGTCTTGAGCTTGGTGTGAACCTTTTGCCTCAGGCCTCTGAATGTTGGGATTACACGTATGGGCCATTACACCTGATTTAGTTGTTTTTCTTGATGTGACAGGCTCACTGTTCATTTTCGAGGAAATAGTTGCCAAATACCCAAGATTGAGTAACCGGTATTTGTCAGTTATTTTGTTCTTTGAGGAAAAATTACATTCCATAAAAAGGTGGTCAGTTCATTTTGCATCTCAGTCTTATGAATCCTTTTCCTTGAGGTATCCATTTCAGTGTGGAGAACATGAAAAAGTTGGATTTTAAGAATTAAAAGGATTGAGATTTATTGTGTAATATTTATAGTTATATCAAGGGCATTCTTAAGTGAAATTGGCTTTGTTTTAATTTTGGTAAGTGTGTAGTGGTGAAGAATGTAGTGACTACTGCTGTAGTTTGTTAACTCTGCTAATAAGTCACTGATTGTGCCCAAAGTAATTTTTCCCCCTTTTAGAGACAGGATCTTGCTATGTAGTTCAGGTTGGCTTTGAATTCACTGTGTTGCCCAGGCTGGTTCTCCTGCCTCAGCCTCCTGAGTACTATAGGCATATGCTATCAAGCCTGGCAATAAATACTTTTGACACTCTAATTCAAACAATAACAACTTAAATTTAAGAAACCTTCAAAGAAGCACTAGCACTTTTTTTTTTTTTTGGTACCGGGAATCGAACTCGGGACCTTGGCGCTAATGAGGCAGGTGGTGGAACCACTGAGCTAAATCCCCGGCCCTAGCACATTTTTATTTCAGGTTATTTCAACATGCTTCACTCCTTGCCTGACAGCCATTTTACTCCCTGTTCTTCCTCCCTAGACATGTTTAGTTTATTTATTGAGTATCTCTTTCTCTAATGTATATATGCACCGTGAGAACGTAGGCTGATAACCATTATATCCTCTAAGCCAGAAACAGCCCTGGTACTAAATACCATAGGCATTTTGCCAATTTTGTTAAATAAATTTATTATAAGTTGATGAATGAGTGAAAAGAATGTATGGAAGAAAATGATTTTGGTTATTCAAGGTAATGAGTAGAGCCTTGAAGTGCTGGGCCTGTGAGAGGAAGGTGGGAAATGGGAGTCCTGGGGCCCAGCGCAGGGAGGGAAGCCTTCTGTGGCTGGGCCAAGCACCCCCATTGGCTCCAGGGCCAGAGGAAGAAGAGTACAAGGTGGGAGAGTGGTGGAGTCTGCCACCTACAGTGCACAAGAGGAAAGCAGGCAAGAAGGCCCCTGGTGCTGATCCCTCTGCGGAGAGGTGATGGACGGCGTGAGCAGAGCCAGCCCCCTGCCCAAGGGCACCACAGATGGCAGCTGAATAGGGAGGAGGGGACCTAAAGTCCACCTTGCTGGAGTGCACACCGTGCCACCTTACCTGGCCCTCTCTGCC
The DNA here is from genome assembly GCF_053883595.1 of Heterocephalus glaber. NCBI lineage: Eukaryota > Metazoa > Chordata > Mammalia > Rodentia > Bathyergidae > Heterocephalus > Heterocephalus glaber. Next base: position 36,289,080 of record NW_028258305.1, read on the forward strand.
ATTCACGACAAAAGCATGGTCAGGAAGACACCACAGTTAGAAAAGATGATGTTCAGGAAAACCAAGCCGACTCCTTTACAGCCCTGCAGAGAAAGCACCTAGATTTGCCAGAAGTGATGGAGATGGTGGTGTCCTGGACATTGTTAGGGTGGCTGGAGGAGAAGGCTGAAGAGCCTGTTTCCTTCTGTGCAGGGAGCAGGAGTGGCTGTAGCAGAAGGCGCATGAGCTGAGGCTCAAGATGCTCCTCGGTCAGAGGAGCCAGGAGCTGGCAGAGGGCCTGGACGCCCAGATGGAGGCACCACGTCCCTTCGAGGTGGTGGCCAGGCTCTTCCAGGAGGGGTATGGGATGCTGGCCATGGTCCTGGACACCACCCAGCGAGAGCTGCCCTTGAGGGCTATCCACCAGCTCCTCGTTGCCCTGCTGGCCAAGCCGACGACCACCCACCGTCTGCTGGCAGAGCTGGGCACCAGTGTTGCCTAGGAGGATGGGCAGGTGCCGGCTCTGCTGGGTGAGCTCAGGGATGCAACCCTGCGCAAGGATCACGCACTGAGGAGGTGTAGGGCGCCAGGACCACCCTCCACTGGTACTTCAGTCTCAGTGGAGGTGCAGCGGGGCACTCAGGGACAGCTGAGGTGCAGTCTCCTTGGAGACACCCAGCCACATGTGGTGAGGCCCTCCTTCACACTGTGGTGCTTCTCAGCTAGGGAGGGCTTTGTGCTGACTTGAGTATGACGTGGGGGCACTGGAGCACTTTACCGCTGCTTAGCAGTGTGGCTGTTTTTGTCTCTTATTTAAAAAAAGAAAAAAAAAGAATGAATAAAGGTAATAATTATATTTATGAATAAATACTTTATATAAATATTTTGTTCTATTAATAGGGATTTTGGCATATAAAATCACCTATGGAATATGAAGTTTTCGTTAACAAATGAATAATGATTCTAAACAGTTGTTAGGACCAGTGTAGTAGAAAACAGCACTAATTTCTTTTTAAAAATTTTTTTGCAGTACTCAGTGACCTGTAGGTTTAGTGAGGAGGTTGGTGATATTGGCCCTTATTCTAAAAACTGTGATTTCTGTGCTAGTTATGTTTCTGTTAGTAGCCTTTTTATTTTGGAATAATTTTAGATTTAGTGAAAAGTTGCAAGGAGTTTATATTTATCTCTTACTCTGTTTCCCTTAATGTTTACATCTTTTTTTTGTTTTGTTTTTTGGTACCAGGGATCGAACTAGGGACCTTGCTTACATTACTGCCAGGGCCCGTGTGGTTGAAGGGTCCACAGAGTGAGAAATCTGGGTGGAAGATTAAGAAAAAACAAAGACCAAGAGATGCAAAAGAAAAAAGTTGGGGCCAGGTGGAGCCTTCTTCCTGATGGGAGAAAAGGTCTGGCTGGCAACTGCAGCGTGTTTCTGTATAGTGTAGACCTAAGGGAAGTGCAGGGGGAGGTCAAAGGGGAAGCCTGTGATTGGAACAGGGACAGCAGCTAGGGTCTGCAGGACATCATGCTTGATGGTTCTCTGGTGAATGCACGGAAAGAAAGATAGTCCTCTTCTTGGCCAGGCCTTGCTTCACCATGCCCTCTTGTTGCCTCTTTTCCTCCTGAGGGGCCCTGCCTCATCCGAAGGAGGAAGCGAACAAGATGCATGTTCCTCGTTCCATGCCGGGCCCTGGTCATCTGTGGGAGGAGGCGAGAGGGCCTGGCCATAGTGATCTACAGCGCAGCACCATGACAAATTTGTTAAAAACTAAAAATAATTGGTCAATACTGGCAATTCCAGACTGTTTGATTTCACCACTATTTATACTGATATCTTTTTTTCTATTATAGAATCCAATCCAGGGTACCACATTACATTTCTTTCTTTCTTTTTTTTTTTTTTTTGGTACCGGGGGTCGAACCACATTACATTTCATAATCCTGTCTTTAGTCTACTCTGATCTGGTTTTGTTTTTTTGTCTCCCAGAGAGTTGTGAGGTATTTTATAGACTGTTCTTCAGTTTGAGTTTTTTTTTCTCTCTCTCTCATGATTATACTGGGATTATGGGTTTAGGAGATGAATACCACAGATGTGAAATGTTTTCATCAAATGTTGGGGGTACATGATATAAACAATGAGGTTAAACCTGATCATTTGTTTAAGGTTGGTAGTGTTTGTCAGGTTTCTCTGTAGTAAAATTACTATGTTTTCATTTCCATATTCTGTTCTTTGTATATGAGTCATTGAAGTTCAGCCCACACTTTTGTGGGAGGAAATACCTACATATATTATTTGAGTTCTTCACTAGGGAAGATTTGTTCCTACTTCTCACTTATTTATTCAATCATTTATTCATTTGGATATATAGGAACAAAAATCTGTATAGGAACAAATATCTATATATAAACATAAACTATATATAAACATCTACATATAAACAAATATGTATAAATATAAAATATAAAAATATAAATGTCTATATAAACAAATATCTATATAGGAATAAAAATATGTAGGAGCAAATGTATGTAGGAATATATATATACATATATATATGTAGTGTTTGTGTACTGTATATTTTCTGCTTCACAAAGTAATCCAATCCCACACTATTTTGTTGCGCAAATTTTTCTACCTTTAGCCATTAGGAACATTTTCATTTTGATTTTTGCATCCTCTTTACTTGCCTCTTTTGATTTTTAATACTTCTTGATGTGTACAAGATGCTCCAGTCTTGTCTTGTGTTTCACTGCTCTGTCTGTAGAATGTACCATTTTTCCTAGGAGTCTTGCTTTCTTTATAGGGAAATGTTATTTAGAAACTAAGATCTTAGCACTGGCTGTTTATAGCTACTTGGTGTCACTGCTTCTAAGCCCTGACAGTGAAAAGTTACTTATTTATACTAACTCATTTCTTTGTTCATTTATATATTAGAAACGAGTTTCTACTCATTTCTCCAATTCTGATCCCCTTATGTATTTGTGACTTCCTTCTACACTAAGAAACCTTGTTCTCATCTACCATGCACTGTTCCTTTATACATGTAAAGCAGGCTTAGAATTGTTGACCCATACCATTGTGTGAAACAGATTTACCAACTAGAATATAGGTTTATGTATAGTTTCTTGTGTCTTTAGCCTTACAATTTTGTTTTTTCACAGTTAAGTAACTTTGGAAAGATACTGACCTTTATAGCTGACTCCCCCCCTTAGAATTTTTTATTTGTAGTACAGTTAGACTTGATATGTCATCATCTGTATTCATTCTGGAATATCCTGACATTATAAAATTTTTGTTTGTTTAGCTTGTACTTATTTAAGTTCAGTTTTTAAAATGATTTTCGCTCTTTGGGTACAAACTTTTATTTAAATAGAAGGTCTGTTTATTTTAAAAAATTACATGTGATATCTTTGAGATGTCTCAGTATCTATTTGTAACCATCTGTCTCTTTCCACCTTCTGATTTGTTGTGTTCATCTATTTGGTTTTTGGACAACATATTTATTACAGTCAAGTTAAGTCTCATATTGAATTCTCTGGAACTTTATTTGGAATAAAATGTGTGAGTTTCGCATGTAGGTATAGGCATTAATTTTGTTAATGTAGATGCTGTTGCTTTTTGGTTCTTGTTTGTGGCTTTATCGGGCCAAAAATTTGAAGTTTCAGTACAAAATTGATAGATATCACAATATTTTATAAAATTATGCCAAATGTGGCAAGAAAGAACATCTGTTTGGTGATTTTTTTTTTTTTTTTTTGGTACCGGGGATCAAAGTCGGGACCTTGCGCTTGCGAGGCGGGCGCCAGAACCACTGAGCTAAATTCCTGGCCCTGGTGATTATTTTTAACATCTGGAAAAGTGGCTTTTACCACTAATAAGTTGGTATATTATACAATTATAAGACAAAGAGACAGGTTTAGGTTACTTTAGGTAATGAAGATTTATTATGGGAATGTAAGGGACACAGATCTCAACTGCTGCATACCAGTGAGTTAGGAAGAGAGTATGGTTGAAATGGGCAGTCATTTAGGAAATCAGGGAGTTCAAGGTACCTTTTACTGCGATGGTTCTCAGCTGTGTTAAGTAGTCTGTGGAGCCCTATATCAGATCTGTCAAATCATTAAACTTCTCTAGAAATAGTGATTCAGGGCTTGTGTATTTTTTCTGAAGCTCTATTTAGATGAGTCTCATGAATGCTTTTACTCTAGTGCCTTGGCATTAGTTGATAGGAGGTATGCTGCTTCATAGGGCTATTGACTTAATTTAAAAATGTGTGAGGGAGATAAATGGGATGGAAAGTCAGACACTGAAGATTAGTTTATCTTGTCACCATGTCTGTTTTGTGAAGAACTTTTTGGTTATTGAGGTTACTTACTGCCTGCTGGCCAGCCTGTGAATTGGCTCTCCTGGTGTTCAGTCTTTCCTGATCTACTCAGCATTTATTATGGTTTATATTATTATTTTTTTGATACCAGGGATTAAACTCAGGTCCTCGCGCCTGTGGGGCAGGTGGCGGAACCACTGAGCTAAATCGCCGGCCCACTATGGTTTATATTATTGTAGTAGTTGCTTCTGCTTCTCTCTATCCTCCTCCCTCTCTTCCTCTCTCTTTTCACTCTTCTCCCTCTATCCCTCCTCCTCTCCCTTACCCACCCACCTGGTTCTCCCTCTTCCTCTCCCCCCCTTCTCTCCCTCCCTCTCTCTCTCCCTCTCTCTCCCTCTCCCTCTCTTTCCCTCCCTTCCTGTCCCACCCTTTAGGGAATTGAAACGGCCTCACACAAGCCACGGAAGCGCTTTACCATTGAGCCACACCCCCAGCCTTTGCCCCTGCATTTGGTTATGTGTAAGAAATAGATTTTCATTTAATTTTGGATGGAAATTACTGACTGATCCATAGACAGTTAAGGCAGTTATTTCGAGCAAGAGAGCCTAGCCACAAAGAATGACCTATCCCAGAGCAAGGTGTTAGAAGTAGAGAATTGATAAGCAACATTCCACAATCAAAAGAATGCACAAAGAGGGGTGGGTTTACTGAATAACCAAGGAGAATTTATTTTGGCAGTTGAGCAGATTGTACCCCTCTGATCTCAGACAGTGAGAAAAAGGGGAAAGGACCTTGTAAGGTAGGGAAATAAAAGCCATAGCTTGTTTGAATCAGGTGTACCTGCCTCTAGACAGACAGCTGTTTTTGCAGAATCACCATTAGTTTCGCTACTGCTGTACTTCATGTCTCTGAGTCTATAATTTTGGTGTCTGGACAGTGGGCTTTTACTATGGTTCACAGGTAATGCAGAAAGGACTAAGGAAATAATTACAGTAGATAGGTATCAGAAGTGGCCCCTTTGTGGCAATAGAAGTGGCACAGAGAATAAAAAAAAAGAATAGAACTTAATTCATATATTAAAAATGCTTATAATGAAACAAATGTTGAGTGAAGAGCCTTGATTTAAAAATCAAAAAAAGTTCTCAAGGGCCAGGAATTTGGCTCAGTGGTTTCACTGCCTACTGTGCAAGCGCAAGGACCCAAGTTCGATCCCTGATACCAAAAAAAAAAAAAAATCAAAAAAAGTTCTTAAAGTATTAAAAATATTACATTGTTAATGACTTGACGTTAATATCTTTTATCCATCAGTTTCCCCTTTGTTTTTGGAGACAGGGTCCCACTATATAGTTTAGACTGGCTTTGAACTCTCTGTGAGGCCATGGTTTGGCCACAAACTCATGGAGATCCTCCTGACTCAGCCTTCCAAGTGCTGGGATTACAAGCATGTGCCACCATGCCTGGCTCTCTCATTCTTTTAATATTTAAAAGTATTGTTTTGGGGCTGGGGATATAGCTTAGTGGTAAGAGTGCATATTAATTTGGAGACCCTGGGCACTACAAAAACAAAAAACCCCTGTGTTTAGACAATTTTTCTTTTTCTTTTTTTTTTCAGTGCTGGTGATTGAGGCCAGGGGCTCATTCATTCTGGGAAGTGCTCTACCACTGAGCTACATGCCCAGCCTTTTTTGTTTGTATGTATGTATGTATGTATGTATGTATGTATGTATGTATGTATGTATGTATTTGTGAAACAAGGTCTCCCTAAGGTCCCTGGAACTGGCCTTGAACTACCTTAGCCTGCAGAGTAGCTGGGATTTCAGGTATGTCCCATTGTACCCAGTTAAGACGGTATCTGTTTTGGACATAAGATACAATCCATCCACTAGTTTTGTCCATCATGTAGTGTATCAATAAATGATTGTTTCCTCATATCAGTTAATCAAGAAGTATTTACTAAGTACATGGTAGTATTTCACTAAGAATTTGGAAAAGTAGGAAATAAGTACCATGAGCCCTCATGAAGTTAGGATGAGCTAAGAGTTGGAGGTTTATTCCATATTCGTCTTTCAGTTGTGACTTGGCTGGCAATCATCAGCTACAGCAGTGGCCTGGCGTTCTAATACCACAGTGTCTTAGCTTGCTCTTTGTTTTTGAAATTCAGGTGGTTTTTTTTAATGGTTTACTACTAAAGTTGACGTTTAACATCAATTTCAAGGTTCATCAAGGTTGTAATATGTTACTTCATTCCTTTTTATAGCTGAATTGATACTGTGTTGTATGCATAAACCAAGTATTGTTTATCCATTCACCTGCTGATAGATGTTTCAGAGGATTCTTTTCACTTTTTGACATTTGTAAATAGTGCTGCTATGAATGTTTATTTGTAAGTATCTGTTTTCAAGTCTTTAGGATGCATACCTAGGATTAGGTAATGAATCATTGGTGATTCTGTTAATCATTGAGGTTTTGAATCATTGGTGATTCTGTTAACTTCTTTAGGAAACACCAGACTGTTTCCTGTAGTGTCACAGTCACTGTCCTTACCTCTGGGGCAAATACCTGATACTTGCACCTTAAGGCAGGAGAGGTTTATTTGGCTCATGTTGTACAAGTTTCAGTCCATGTTTGGCACACTAGAATATAGAAACTGGGCCTGGGGAAAGGAAAGCTGTTCACCTCATGGTGGCCAGGAAGCAGAGAGAAAAGGAGGAGCCAGGGAAGGAGATGTACCCTTCTGGGTTGTGCCCTGGTGACTTACCGCTTCTAAACCAGGCCCCACCTGCTAAAATCACATTTACCCATAGAGCTTCTATGATTCAGTCACCTATGGGCACATGAAACTCTTGGGGGACATTTAGATGTAGACTGTAAAATACAGTGGCTACATCATTTTATGGTCTCACGAACAACATATAAGGGTTCTAGTCTCTATATGCTAGCTATCATTTGTTGTTATTTTTTAGTAGTCATTCTAGAATGTGTGAAATGGTAACTCATTCTGTTTTGATTTGCATTTCCCTGTTCACTAAAGACATTGAGCCATAGTTTCATGTGCTTATTGGCCATTTGTATCTCTTTGGGAAAAATGTCTATTTAAGTCATATGGCTATTTTTAAATTGGATTGTCTTTTTGTTGAGTTGTAAGAGTTTTGTATATAATTTGGGTACTGATTTCCTGTGAGATTATATGAATTGCAAATATTTCTCCCATTCCACAGGTTGTTGTCTTTTTTTGGTTAATATCCTTTGAGGCACAAAGGTTGTTAATTTGTTTTTATTTGTTTTTTTGAGACAGGGTCTTGCTGTGTAGTTCATGCTGACCTTGAACTCATAGTGATCCTCTTGCCTCAGCCAAGTGCTGAGATTACTGACACGTGCTACTACACCTGATTAATTTTAATGAAGTACAGTTTTATCTGTTTTTGTTGTTTCTGCTGCATGTGCTTTTATTGTTATATCTAGAAACTATTGCCAGATCCAAGATTAAAAAGGTTTGCTCTTTGTTTTCTTCTGAGAATTTTATACTTTTAGCTCTTATATTTAGGTTGTTTATCTGTTTTGAATTTTTCTTAATATGGTATAGACTGAAACTTCATTTTTTGCCTGTGGATATTGACCTGTTTCAGCACCATTTGTTAGAGACTTATTCTTTGCTCACTGAGTGTTTAAATCAACTGAATAAATTTAGATTTATCTTGAATTCTCAGTTGTATTTCATTAATCTGTCTCTGTCCTATACAAATGCTACACTGTTTCAATTATTGCTTTGTAATGTTTTAAAATTAGGAAGTATGAATTCTCTACTGTTGTTCTTTTTCAAGATTTATTTAGGGGCCCTTGCAATTTCATAGGAATTTGAAGACTGAATTTGAGCACTGGCTCATTCATATCTGCAGAATAGGCTGTTGGGCTTTTATTTTATTTTTTATATTTTAACCAGACTGGTATTAGAACCTAGGGCATTGCACACTGAGCTACATTCTTAGCCCATTTGTTTGGATTTTTAGCAGGGATTGCATTGGATCTGTATCATTTTGAGAAGTATTACCATTTTATCAATAGTAAGTCTTTCAATTGATAATCTTATTTGTTTAGGTCTTTATTTCAACACTGTCTTGTGGTTGTTAGTGTGCAAGTCTTTCATTATCTTGGTTAAATTTATTGTGAAACATAATATTTTGATTTTAGCACATTTGGAGTTTTTTCTTCAATTTCTTTTGGATTGTTTTTTCTAATAAATAGAGATAAAACTGATTTCTCTTGTATCTTGTGTCCTACACCATTGCTGAATTCCTTTCTTAGCTTTATTTTATTTTACTTTTTGAGACAGGGTCTCACTATGTAATTCAGGCTGACCTTGACCTCACGGCAGTCATCCTGCCTCAGCCTCCTGAGTGCTGGCCTTACAGGCGTGTGCCACCATGCTTGGTTGATCTTAAGATTTAGCTAACATGAATTGTGCTGCTATAAGCAGTGTGCATGTATCACTGTAATATGATATTTTTAACTGTTTTGGTAAGATACCTAGAAGCGCTATAACTGGGTCAAATAGAATTTGTAGTTTTAGTATTTTGAGGAATCTCCATACTGGTTTCCATAGTGGTTGTACTAGTTTACATTTCCACCAACAATAAAGAAGGGTACCTTTTTTCCTGCAGCCTCACCAGCCTTTGCTATTATTTGATTTCATTTCTTCTCTTTCTCTTTTTTTTTTTCTATTATTTGATTTTTGAATGATTGCCATTCCTTCTGGGGAAAAATGAAATCTGTGTTATTTTAATTTGTATTTCTCTAAAGGCCAGTGATACTGATCATTTCTTCATGTATTTATTGGTCATTTGTACTTCTTCTGTGAAATATGTATTCATTTCTCTTGCCCATGCTAGATACTAGTTCTCTGAAGAATAGCTGGTGAAAAGTTTTTCCCATTGTGTAGTTTTCTTTTCACTCTGTTGGTTGTTTCTTTTGCTGTGCAGAAGCCTTTTTTTTTTTTTTTTTTGGTATCAGGGATTGAACTTGGGACCTTGAGCTTGCAAGGCAGGCAGTGGAACCACTGAGCTAAATCCCTGGCCCCTAGAAGCTTTTTTTTTTTTTTTTTTTTTTAAAGGGGAAGGGGTTTATTTGGCTTACAGTTTGTAGAGGCTTCAGTCCATAATCAGCCAACTCCAAGGGAGGGATGACAACAGGCATGGCAGAACAGAAACAACACGCCACACACAAGGTAGCAAAGGTAACAAGAGTTAACTGCATCTCCCTCCCTGCCCCTTTTATTTTATTCAGACTACTTAGGGTAGGTAGCACTCACACCCATAATCCTAGTGTCCTTGAGCCTAGCATTGCATCATGAATCAATTCCAGCTTCACAAACTCTAGATCAGTCCTATGACCACATGAGGCTTTGGGGGGACATCTAGACCCAAGCCATAACATTCTGCCCCTGGCCCCCCAAAGACACCTGTACATTCCTTTACACAAAAAGCATTTAGTCCGTCTCTAAGAGTTGCCAAAGTCTTAACAGTTTCAGCATTGCTGAAAAGTTCAAATCCCAGGATTTAAGGCAAACTCTTTAACTGCAGGCCCCTATACAAATGAAAAGAAAGTTAAACATTTCCAACAATGGCTCAAGATAGACATTACCATTCCAAAAGGTACAAACTGGAGGATACAAAGGCATGGGACCAAAGTAAGCCCAAAATCTCGTAGGGGAAACACTAAATCCCACAGTTCCATTTCCAGCATCTGAGGCAATCTGTGGCAAGATGTGAACTCCAAAGGGCTTGGGTGGCTCCGCCCCTGTGGTACTTCTGGTGGTTGTAGCTCCCATGGCTTTTCTCTTGGGCTGGCTCTGCTCCCTCCTTGGCAGCTTTCCTCAGAAGATCCGTGCTCCTGGCTTCCCCAAATTTCTGGGGTCTCCAGTGCACCTTCGGCTTCATACTCACAGCTTCACACACTGCCCTCTCGGGGGCATCCTGCCTGGCCTCCCAGGCCTTCTTCTGAGATCTGAGTGGAAGCCTTCGTGACCCCACAACTCTTGCATTCTGGATGTGCCTAAAACCAGCACCACGTGGATGATGCCAGCTGGAGCACACCTTCCCTCTGTCTTGGCTGTAGGGGTCGAGTGCCTGGATTGCTGAGCGCTCTGAACCCAGTCCTGAGGAACAAATCCTCTAGGCTGCCACCATTTTGGAACAGCTTCCCTAGGCTGCCATTTTGCAAGAATTTCCCTAGGCCACCACCATTCTGGAACATGGTGTGGCTGTCACCATTTTGGAACCTGGTGCTCTGGGGCTTTTTTCTCAAAGGAAATTCCTTCACCTTTATAACTCTCAGGCTGCAAAGTGTGGAGTCCTGCTGCTTCTGTGATGCTGTCAAACCATCTTTTCTATTTTCCTGTTCCTTTTTAGTAATCAAGATCTGTTCTGCTCTATCTTTGCAGTCCACAGCTTTACTGGAGCTTCCTTTCTGGTCCAACTCAAAATGTTTTAAATCATTCTGCTGGGCTTTTTGCTCCTGATTCTCAACACAGATCTGGCTAAAAGTCCCCAACAGTAGCCATGCCACTGCCTCAATATTTGACTGCCTTGAAATTTATTCTGCAAGATTAATTAGTCCACCACCCTTAATCTCAGGCAAAGTCTCTAGACATGAACAAAATGCAGACAAACTTTCTGCCAAGCCATAACACACATCATCTGGAGTCCAACAGCCATTACAGGCCTACTTCCTAGCAGAAACCTTCCCACCCTGATATTTATAAGCTTTCTGGTCTTCTGATCTCTGACCAGAATCTCCCATACAGGATAGCCTAAGGCATGCCAGCCCTACTTGAAAATATGGAACACTTCACAAATTTGCATGTCATCCTTGGCCGGGGGCCATGCTAATCTTCTCTGTATCTTTCTAATTTTAATATATGTGCTGCCGAAGCGAGCACCCCTAGAAGCTTTTTAATTTGAATCCTATTGATCTCACTTATTGGTTCTTGGTATTTCCTGTGGAACTGGGGTTCTGTTCAGAAAGTCCTTGTGTACACCTGTGACTTCAAGAGTTTCATGTGTTTGATCTTCCAGCAGTTGAAGTGTTTTTTTTAATATTTAGTTCTTTGATTCAGTTTGATTTTAGTTTAGTACATGGTGAGAAATATGGACTGTTGAGACACAGTGGTGGCAGACCAATGGCTTGTGAGAATCATCAGGCTATGTCATTGAAAGCTCTAAAAGGTTTGCCATCACTACTCTAGAGTCAGTCTTCTGAATGTGGACAACCAGTTTTCTCAACACCATTTATTAAAGAGGTTATCTTTCCTCCAGTGTATGTTTTTGGCCCATTTGTCAAAAAATGGAATAGTTCAATGTGCTTGGGGTTGTTTCTGGATCCTCTATTCTATTTCATTGAACCTCATGTCTTTTTGTGTCAGTACCAGGCTATTTTTATCCCACCAACTTTGTCATATAACTTCAAATCCAAGATTGTGAGGCCTCTTGGTTTGTTCTTGTTGCCCAGGATTGCTTTTGCTATTCTGGGTCTCTTCTGGTTTCATATGAAATTTAGGATTGTTTTTTCTAGTTATATGAAGAATGCTCTTGGTATTTTATTGGAATTGTATTAAATCTGTGTATCAGTTTGCAACATAAACATCCAAAAAGGAATTAATATCCACTATATATCAGGAATTCTCAAAGGTCTGTATGTCAATTTGGAAAGTATGGTCGTATTGTCTGTATTGGTTTTCCCTATCCAGGAACAGGAGCTATCTTTCCATTTTCTCATAATCCTCTTCAGTTTCCTTTCTCAAAGTGCGTTACTTTTCATTGTAGAGGTCTTTCACTTCCTTGGTTATGTTAAATCCTAAGTATATATTTAATTTTTCATGGTGCTATTGTGAATGGTATTTTTTCCCTTGATTTATTTCTCTGTGGGTTCCTTATTAGTATACAGGAATGTTACTGATTTCTGTGTGTTGTTCTGTGTGTATCTGTGTGTTGTATTGTTCTGTGTGTATCTTGCTACACTACTGAATTAGGCTATTATTTCTAAGAGTCTTGCAGTAGATTCTTTTGGGGGAGGGTCTTCTATGTAGAGGATTGTGTCATCTGCAAATAATGACAATTTGACTTCTTCCTTTCCTTTCCTATATATATTCCTTTTATTTCTCTTTCTAGCCTAATTGTTGCTAGTATTTTTTTTTTTTTTTTTTTGGTACCGGGGATCGAACTCAGGTCCTTCCGCTTGCAAGGCAGGCGGCGGAACCACTGAGCTAAATCCCCGGCCCTGTTGCTAGTGTTTCAAGTACTATGTTGAACAGAAGTGGTGATAGTAGACATTCTTGTTATGTTCTCATTTTAGAGGGAAAACTTTTAGTTTTCTTTTTTGGTACCGGGGATCAAACTTGAGACCTTGTGCTTGCGAGGCAGGCGGTGGAACCACTGAGCTAAATCCCCGGCCCAGCTTTCAGTTTTTCTTCATTTAATATGTTGTTGGCAGTAGGTTTGTTATAAATGATTTTTACCTAATTGAGATAAAGTCCTTCTCTACCTAATTTCTTCAGTGTTTTTATTGTGAAAAGAAGTTGGATTCTGTCATAGACTTTTTCTACAGCCATTGAGATGATCACATGATTTTTGTCTGCTTCTCTTTATGTGATGTAGTACATTTATTGCTTTGTGCATTTTGAATTATCCTTGCATCCCTGGGATGATGCCTGCTTGGTCATGATGTATGATCTTTTTTTTTTTTTTTTTGGTACTGGGGATCAAACTCGGGACCCTGTGCTTGCGAGGCAGGCGCCGGAACCACTGAGCTAAATCCCCAGCCCGATGTGTGATCTTTTTGATGATCCGTTGGATTGAGGATTTTTGCATCAGTAGTCATTAAAGATATTGGTGTGTAATTCTCTTTTTTTGGTTGCATCTTTGTGTTATTTTGGAATTAGGGTAATGATACTTTCCAGGAATGATTTTTAAGTCTCCTTTGCGTTCAGACTCATTAAAAAGCTTCAGCACTATTGATGTTAGAACTTCCCTGAGGTTTTTTGTAGAATTCATTACTAAATCCACCTAGACTTGGGCTTTTCTTAGTTGATAGGTTTTTTTAAAAAAAATTATTGCTTAAGTTTCATTGTTTGTTACTGTATAATTCAGGGCTTAAAAAAAACCTGTTGGTTCAGTTTTACTAATTCTTATGTATCCAGGGATATATCCATTTCTTTTGAATTGTCCAGTTTATTGGTGTACTGTTTATGAAGTAGATGTTAATAATAATATATATATACATATATATATATTTTTTGGTACCAGGAATCAAACTCAGGACCTTGCGCTTGTCAGACAGCACGGCGCCACTGAGCTAAATCCCTGGCCCTGTTAAATAATAATTTTGATATTGGCAGGGTCTGTTGTGATTTTACCTTTTTAATTTCTAGTTGATTTGGGTTTTTCTCTCCCTTTTTGATTATATTGGCTAAAGGTTTGTCTATTTTGTATGTTCTTTCAATAAACCAACTTCCTGCCAGGGATGTAGCTCAGTGGCACAGGGCCTGCCTGGCAAGCACGAGGTCCTGAGTTCAATCACTGGTACCAAAAAAAAAAAAATCAACTAAAATTTACTAGAAATGTTTGCTTGCCTTGTAGAACACTTGCAGAACAAGTTACTTGCAATACAAGGTTTTACTGTATTTTTTTTCTTTTTTTTTTTTTTAATACCGGGGATCAAACTCGGGTCCTTGCGTTTGCGCAGCAGGCGTTGAAACCACTAAGCTAAATCTCTGGCCCTTACTGTATTTTTTTCAAGTGGCATTGTGAGGTCAGGATTTAAAAGATACTCAGATGGTTCCATGTTTAGCCAGTTAGGAGTCCCTTTAAAGTTGGTTCTGAATTCTTTTGAGAATAATCCTATTAATCTGATAACTTTCTTTCATCCTGGTATATTATTATGCGTTCTTTAGAGAAACAGAATCAAAAGGGTGTGCATGTATGTGTGTGAAAACACAGAGAAACACACACGTGCGCGCACGCACACACACACACACACACACACACACACACACACGGGCCAGGGACAAAATATATCCTTTGAATGTTTGCCCCCAATGACTCGTTTACAAAATTTCTACCACTTCTCAATAGCCCATTCAGCTATGACTCCATTATTAGATTAATGGATTCATGAGGTAATAGGAGCTAGTCATCTTCCAAAGGGCCACCTTTGCATTGGGTGTGGTCCCCTGCTGCACTGGGGAGCAAGAGTTCAACACATTAGCCTTGAGCGGGTTGGGAAGGGTTCATATCCCAGCCGTAACACCTAGGAAGGGACACTTTCCAGTTTGAATGTGAAGGCAGGAAAAATTTGATGTTCTACCTAAAATAGGCAATTGGGCAGGAGGGGGTCAACCTTTATTCTCTGTTCCTGCCTTCAACAATTGTGGATGAGGTCCACCCACATTAGAGAGGCAAAGTGCTTGACTCATTCAACTCATTCAGATGTTAATCTCTTCCAGAAATACCCTCACGGTAATGCTTGACCAAATGTCTGAGGACCCTGTGACCCAGTCAAAATTGATACATAAAATTAACTGGTACCTCTGGTATAAGATGTTCTGAGCTTGTTTTGTACAGTTCCTGTACCACATATGGGACTCACCATTTTTCATTGATTTTTTTTTTTTTTTCTTTTTGGTACCAGGGATTGAACTCAGGTCCTTGTGTTTACGAGGCAGGTGGCAGTGGAACCACTGAGTCAAGTCCCTGGCCCGGAATTTTGATCTTAAATAAATACGTAAATAAATTCTTAGAAATATTTTTGTCAGTTAATGCCTTCTGATGGTTATTTTGATGATCAAAACATTGAGATTAGTAATTTTTAAAGCTATTCTTCAGAGTGATTGATTTTGGATTTTCATTAGGAAAAGTAATTTAAGAGTCATGAAATTGGCTTATGTTTTATATAGTTACATCTTTTTTCACTTTGGGAAAGATTCTTAATGGCCTATGTTTACATGTTGATATTTCTTTGTTTCTTTTTTTTTGTGGGTTTTTTTTTTTTTTTTTGTACCGGGGATCAACTCAGGACTTTGCTCTTGCAAGGCAGGCGTGGTGCCACTGAGCTCCCCAGCCCTTTTTTGTGTTTTTGAGACAAGGTCTCACTATGTAGTTGAGGCTGGCCTTGAACTCATTATGTAGTCCAGGCTGGCCTTGAACTTGTTGTAGCAATCTTCCTGCCTCAGCCTTGACCTTGCAGCAGTCTTCCTGAGTGCTGGGATTATAGGCACCTGCCACCACGCCTGGCTTAGTTTCTGATAAAATTTGAGAGAAATACAAAATGAAAGGTGACAGTACAGACCTACCTGGTAAAATGCTTATATATGTTTATAATTCTTTTTTTAAAAGCATAAATACAAATAATTCTACCTCTTAGCATATTTCAATAACTTAGACTTACTGATATGATTGAGTTTACCATATTGAATTTCACAAAATAAATTGAGGCTCGGATCTGGTTAATAGGAAAGCTAGACTGGACCCTGAGTCACTTGCCTTTTAGATTAGTGTGATTTAGCGGGAGAATCCCAGTTCCAAATAAGACCAACATGGCCCAGACTTTTGGCATTGCCATTCATTAGCTTTATTCCTTTGAGGAAAGTTCATATTTTTATTTATTTGTAAGCTAGAGATGATATCATAAGGTTATTATGAGTTATCCATGATAATATGTGTGTGTGTGTGTGTGTGTGATGCATGCAATGCATGCTAAACACATGTTCTACCATTGAGCTAGAACCCCAGCCCCTATAAAACTATTTGAAAAAACCCAGTGATGTACCTGAGTCATTCTACGTAAACTATAAAGTTTGAGTTTTCTTGTCTTCCCACTCTCAGTCTTTTCTGGCATATTGTTGCCACCTTCTTGAATCAAACATTAGGTATACATAAATTAGCTGAAAATGGTATATGCTTTTGTTGTATTGGTTATCTTGTACATAGTATTTGCTTAGCACACTTTTTCCTTAGTAGAATAAAAAGTTGATACTTTTGAGATTTTCTGCATGACACTTACTGAACTTTAAATTGAAATTTTGCTTTGCTTTTCATCCTGAAATTCTTTTTTGGTACCCGGGATCAAACTCAGGACCTTGCGCATGCGAGGCAGGCAGTAGAACCACTGAGCTAAATCCCCGGCCCCTGAAGTTCTTTATGTAAAGTAAATTTGCTATTCCAATTTACTGTAATTATTGAATATTGAACATGTATGTATGTGTGTATGCATGCATGTATTTATGCTGTGGCTGATTTTGTTGATGTTCAGGGCATTGTACATGCCTCTGAACTATATCCCTAGCCCCACAAATATTTTAAATTATATTTTGTGTGTCATAATGATCCAGTGTACTTGTGTTCATACTTGTGTCCTGCTGCAGTAAACAGGTTTAGAAAGGCCAAAATTAATAGATGTTTAGAAGTTGCTTTTGATGTTCTTAGATGAAAGCTGTGCTACCATACCAAATGCTAGTATTTTTAATTACATGCTCCTGTTTCTTTCTATGTGTCTGTCTCTCTCTGTCTCTGTCTCTCTAGTGTTAGGGATTGAACCCAGTGGCTTGCTCATGCTTGGCAAGTGCTCGACCACTGGGCTACACCCCCAACCCCTACACTCTCCTTTAAAACATGAAATACTGGTTTGAGTTTTGTAGAGTGAGCTGTAGGATTATTAGCCTTTATGTTTTAATGTGAATATGTACAAAAAAATCTTAGAAACTGTTTATCTTTCAAAAAATGCACTTTCAAATATAGGTTATTTGTTACCTATTTGGCTACAGTTTCAGAAACATGTTACTGAATATTGACTTTCATATGAAATTAATAAATGGCTTTTTTTTGTTGTGAGGTATAAAACATGATTACTAATGTCTAAGGTTGTATTTTATAAGGTTAATGAATTGTATTTGAGGTGTTGTGGACTTCAAATTGGGAGACTCAGATATGAAAAAGGCAGGGTTTTTTGTTTGTTTGCTTTGTTTTTTGGTACCGGGGATTGAACTTGGGTCCTTGCGCTTGCACAGCAGACGGTGAAACCACAGAGCTAAATCCCTGGCCCGAAAAAGGCAGTTTTAATTGGCTTCATTTTCTTCCTGAAGTAGTTTCATTTTCTTTCTCGGTTTTCTTATAACTCAGTTTGTCTGTAGCTACTTGTAAATTCAGCTTTTTAAAAAAAAAAATTTATTTATTTTTTCTTTGTAAATTCAGCTTTTACCTGCAGCCACCAAAAAGCGAAATCTGTTCACTGCCATTTTCTCTCTTCTCATTGTGCTCATTTGATACCAAACATAAATTCTGTTAACATTCTTAAAGATCTCATCTCTTTACCTCCTTTGTACTGTACTTTCCCTTTATCTCCTGAGTGGCAGCTCTTTTTCTCCCTCATTGGCTCATGTTCTACATTGTCTCTGTATCAAGACTGTTTTAACATTTGTGCTGTCATCAACAGTCCATTCACCTTCAGAAGGGTCTTTATTTATTTTCCTCACTTTACAACTCAGATTACTCTGATATCTATGTTTGAGTCTTTGATCTAAACTTAAGGCTCTCACCCCCCCCCCCATTAAGTTTATTGGTACATTTTAGGTATAAAATACATTTACACACATCATTGGGCTCTTGTACCATTACATGAGTATCTTGGTTCTCATTTTCTTTCCCCTTCCCCTGCCCTCCCTTCACCCCCTCCACCCTTCCCTATTTGCAAAGATTTTGTTTCCATTTTTTTCCTTTTCTCATATTTTTTCTTTTCACTTCTTTCCTTTCCCCTACCCTTCCCACTTCCCCTGCTCCTTTAGACCCTTACTTCCTATTACATAATATCAATTATACATTTTTAAAATTAAAATATCAAGACCTAGGAGACATTACCACAGATTTTACAGAATTTAAAAGGATATAGAAAGCATATTTCAAAAATGTTTTGAAATAAATTTGACAACTTCTAAGAAGTACCTTGGAAGACAAATTAATGAAACTAACTCTGGAGGATATATAAAATTTGAATAGCACCTATTAAAGAAAGTATATTCCTAGCTTGAAAACCTACCTATATGACAACAATAGGCTCGTATACATTTGAACTGATAAATTATATCAAACATTTAAAGCAGAAAAAAAAAAAGGAACACTTCTCCCCTCATTTTAGGAAATCAACATTGTGCTAATCCTAAAACTGGATAAAGATAATAGAAGAAAAAAGTATGAACATAGATAAAATTTGTTTCACAAAACAAACTATTAGAAGTCAGATCTGGCAGTATGTAGAAAGTGGTTTTATTATAGGGATGGCAGTGTTGGTTCAGCATTGGAAGATCCACCCCCCAAAAGTCATCATTTTAACAGAGGAAAGGAAAAAGCCATATGATCCTGTCACTAGTTGGAGAAAAAATATTGGACTAAATTCCACGGCTGTTCATGGTAAAAGCTATCAGGAGAGTAGAAGTAGAACAGAACCTTCTCAACAGATAAGACATGTACTCCATACTTCCAGCGAGAACGCCTTACGTCAATGGAGAAGATACAATGCTTTCTCCTTAAAGTGGGAAACAAGGGCAGATAATCCCTACTCTTCATCTGTCCATTAAACTTTGAAACCTAGGCCCAAAACAAAATAGTCTGGCAATAAAATGACACAATTAGGATAGGATTGGCAAGGTAGAAGCAAAATCTTTATATGTAGATGAAATGATCATCTACAGAGAAAATACTGAGAAATCTCTAGGAGCCCCTAGAACTTGTATTTGAATTTAGCAGGATTAGAAAACACAAGGTATATATAAAAATTCAGGTCTGTATATACTTGCTATAAATGAAGAATTGGATATTGAAATTTAAAAGTCATGTAGGAATGCAAAGGACCTAGGAAAGTAAAAAGAAAAAGAAAAAAAAAGGGTTGGAAGACATTTAGTACGTAATTTTAAGACTTCTTCTAAAGCTGCAGTAATCAAGGCAGTGTTGGTGTAAGGAAAGACATACAGATCATTGGAATAAAACAGAATGTAGAAATAGAAACACACATATATGGTCCACTGAGTTTTGAAAGATTATTTAACATGAACATTTTATAGAATATAAACTCAATTCAGGAGCCGAGGAAAAGATAGTGTTTTCAGCAAATGGCAGTAGAACACCTGGTATCTGTATATAAAAAATTAGCCTCAACCCTTTATTTCCATACATGAAAATAACTTGAAGGGATCTATGAACCTAAATATGAAAGCCTAAAAGTATAAAACTTTAAAAGAAATTAGAAGGGAAAAATGTTTATGAATTTAGGATAGGCAAGAACTACGTAGGATACAAAAACCATGATGTATAAAAGAAAAAAATTGATAAATGAAATTCCATTAAAATTTAGAACTTTAAATGACATTGCTAAAATGAAAAGTAGTCCTTAAATTGACCGTATTTACATATGTGCATATAACCGATGACCAGAATATATAAAGAACTCTTACAGCTTATTCATAGACAACCGAATTAAAAAGTAGACACAGGAAGATGATAGCCAGTACAGCACAAGGAAAGGTGTGCAATTCTAGAATCAGAAAAATACTAATCAGTACAATAACAAGATTGAATTATACACTCATTAGGGAGATGAAGTTAAAAGCCTTGTCATGACTTTTTCTTTTTGTTGGATTCTCCCCCTTTGCGTTTAATTTGTCACGCCCAATAGATTCATTCTGCTGGGCTTCCTGGGGTCCTGGGGTTGTGATCCTCATTGTCTTTTCTTAGGATAGTGTCTAAAATTTTTTGGAGTGCTGGTTTGGTATTCATGAAGTTCCTAAGGTGCTCTTTATCATGAAAGTATCTTACTTCTCCATCAATTTTGAAAGATAGTTTTGCAGGGTGCCTCAGTCTGGGTTGGAGGCTGTTTTTCTTTAGGGCTTGAAATCCATCACTCCAAGCTCTTCTTGCCTTGAGGGTTTGCGTTGAGAAGTCTGCTGTGATTCTGATGGGCTTTCCTTTCTATGTGATTTGTTTCTTTTCTCTCACTGCTTGTAGAATTTTGTTCTTCTGTTGCATTTCTGGAATCCTAACTATTATATGCCAATGTGTAGATTTTTTTGGATCAAGGCTAGTTGGAGACCTATATGCCTCACTTATCTGTATGTCAAGTGCTTTTCCTCTCCTTGGGAGGTTTTCTGCCATCACTTCTGTGAACAGTTTTTTTTTATGTCATCTGCACTCTCTCCTCTTTCTTCATTGACTCCAATCAGTCTTATGTTATTCTTCTTTGCATCGTCTAGTAGCTGCTGGATTGATTTCTCATGGTCCCTTACAATTTTAAAGCAGTTTTTCTTTTCCTGGTCACTAATAACAATCTTATCTTCTGTATCTGAAATTCTGTCCTCATATTGGTTCATTCTGCTGTGTAGACTTTCGATGGAGTTTTTTAATCTCCTAGAAATCTTTTTGTATCTGTTTTATGGATTCTATTTGTTTCCTATGTTGGGATTCCATCATGTTCCTCGGATCCTCTATTTTTTTATATGTGTCCTCGCTAGATTTATTAATCATGTCTTGCACTGTGAGCACAATCTTTGCTGTTATCTGAGAAATTATTTCTGATTTCCTTTTTCCCAGATCCTCTTTTGTTGCCAGTTCAGAGTCCAGGTGGTTGAGTATCAGAGTGTTCCATCTCATTTCCCTTTGGGGTTGCTGTAGGTGATCTGGAAGTCTGTTTTTGAGGCTTGTTTACATGTCTTCTCAATTCCCTGGGGGTCGTGGTGGTGGTGGTGGTGGTGGTGATGCTTCTGGAGCTGCGAAGCTCACCTTCTCTGGCCTACGACTGTGGAATGGCGGTGGGGCAAGGTTGTCACCTTTTATTAGCTGGACATCTTTATTTGATAGTGTTGTTATTTCTTGTAACTTTCAGTTTGTCTAAATTAAAAGTTTTTATCTTAGAAATTTTATGGTTTTCCTTAATATTGTTTTTGGTGCTGATACTATCATTCATCTAGCCCCCTATTGTATTTTTATGAATGAATGTGTTTCTAGAGACAGGGCCTATTATGTTGTCCACATTTACCTTGAATTCTTGGGCCTCAAGTGATCCTCCTGCCTCAACTTCCCAAGTAGCTGAGTACAGGTATCTAGCTATTAGCCTTCAATTTTTGTTAACACTGACTTTTTTTGTGTGTGTAGTGCTAGGGATTGAATTCATACAGTGCTGTATCACCAAGCTATATTCCAAGCTGTTTCTTTTCTTTTCTTTTCTTTTTTTGGTACCAGGGATTGAACTTGGTCCTTGCACTTGCAGGGCAGGCGGGGAACCACTGAGCTAAATCCCAGGCCCTAAGCAACTTGTGTTTTAGCAAGTGCATGAGAAATACTACTTTGTGTTGCAAGTTATTTATCATAGTCCTGCTTCTTTCCAATAAGGCAGACTTGTTTTATTTTCTCAACAATTATGTTTTAGGATTTTGTATGAAATTATCTAGATTAACTAGTTCCAACTGGTTGATTTTAACCCAAAGAAAGAGAAAAAAGAAGCATGCTAGCTAAAATTGAAAGAAAATGTTGAATCTTTTTTAGATCTGCATTAAAGAAGTATTATGAATCCAACTTTAAGCATTTGTATTACTTGTATTATCCAGATTCATCTCTCTCCCCCAGATCATTTGGCCTTGTGTCTGAAAGTGAACATGTTGTATTTTCTTGAAGCCTCTATTTAAATTGTAAAGAGGAACATGGAGGACTGTGGAGGGGTTTTGAAATAAACATGAATATTTTCCCTGTACAACATTCTTATTAATTTTTAGACTAAAACAAGATTTAAAAATAATTTTCAACTTGAGCATCACTTATTTTCTAAGAATCTGGGTTTATTTTCGTTTGTTGTCAAGGTTGAGAGACAATGATAGAAGTGAGAGGCCAAAACACTGTTGAAAATAAACTTATGTAAATTTTAAGAAACTGGAGGTCCTTCATGGGTTAAAAATAGTTTGAAGGTTAAACTCATGATTATTTATTCCTAATTTTAACTTACGTGGTTTATATTAATTACAGTGAAAAATCCTCGTCACACATCTTCAAGAGTCTGTTAGTTATATTTATTGTATATAGTGAAAACAAACTCCTTTTAGGTAGTCAGCCTCATATTTTAGTGTTACATAAAGTCACATGGAGAGCTTATTAATTCCTGATGCCATCCCCACAGATCACGATGATACAGCAGTGGTGTCATACCTGGGGTATCTTGAATAAACTCATCCAGGTGATTCTGGTCTATGGACCACCTCGTGACTATTAAGAGGAGTAAGAATTATGATTTCTAAAGGGATAAATCATATACCATAAGATAAAAACCTCAATGGCAAGTGTATATAAAAATCTTCAGCAGTCCTGCGCACAGTGGTGTGTGCTTGTAATCCTACTTGGGAGGCTGAGGCAGGAGGATTGCCAGTTTGAAGCCAGCTTGGCCAACTTAGTGAGACCCTGCCTCACAAAGAGCAGGGGATGTAGCTCTGTGGTAGAGTGCTTGCCTATGATGAGCAAGCCCTTGAGTTCAATCTGTAGCAAAACATAACACAACACAACACAGCACAACAAAATAGCCTGAAACAAGCAGCACCATAACACAACATAGTAGGCTTGGTTTTGAACTTGACTTGCCTTCTATAAGACTAATTAATAGTAGTAGTCCTTCCTTTCCTATTAGTAAGGCATAACTTCTTGTTGGCAAGAGGATTCAACAATGTTGATATTGCATGGTCCAAGTAGAAAATAAATATCTTAGAAGTCAAAATTCCTTTTTCTTTTTTTGTGTGGGGGATTGAACTCAGGACCTTGTGCTTATGAGGCAGGCACAGCACCACTGAGCTAAATCCCCGGCCCTAAAATTTCCCTTTTTAAAAAATTCCTTTTTATTAGAAATTAAAATTGCCTTGATGCGAAAGTCAGAATATTTATCTTAAAAGTCAAATATTATTGAGGAGTAATACATTAGATTTTAATTTTCATCAAGTGAGGACAAGGGCTGAAATGGGTTAATCCTTTAAAATATTTTGAAGAGAGTGGTAAAATTATGGTAAAGCAGGCATTGTTATTCATGGTGCGTGAGTATAAGTGGATGCGATTTTAGATGACATTTTAAATATATAAAATTCCGATCACTATGTCCAATAAAGACATAGTGATTTACATAGTAATTCTGTTTCTGAGAAACTCACAAGGAAATAATTGTAAATATGGAAAAAGCTTTATATTGTTAGTAATATTTAAAGAAGCAGTGATCCATTCATACAGTGAAATATTCAGCAGTAAAATATCATTGAAGAGTTTAATGTAGGAAGACGTTTATGGCATGTTTTAAGTATGAAAGTAGACCCAAAAAATTATGTATAATTTTAAAGATGGGGTAAAAATTTAGAAAATGTTAAATTTGGTGATTTGTAATTACAGGATTGTGGTTTCTGCCTTTCCCAACTCCTTACCCTCCATAGTTTCTATACTGAAAGTGTAGGGTTTTTTTGTTTTTGTTTGTTTGTTTGTTTTGAGACAGCATCCTGCTGTGTAGTCCAGGGTAGCCCTGAACTCACTATGTAGCTGAGTTGAACTCATAGAGATCTTGCTGCCTCAGCCTTCCAAGTGTTGGGATTACAGTTGCTCTCCACTACACCTGGCTCTGAATGTGTTTTTCTATTGAAATGAAAGTAAATGATGGGCTGGGGATTTACCTCAGTGGTTCCGCCGCCTGCTTTGCAAGCACAAGGTCCTGAGTTCAATCCCTGGCACCAAAAAAAAAAAGTAAATGAAAATTATTACTTTAATTTTTAAAATACTTTAGATAAGGTACTGTAACTAGAAATTATTGAGGGATTTAATGACATAATTTGACAGGAGTAAGAAATTGTTTAACAGTAAAATGAGGTGGATATAAAAGACCCAAATTAATGGACTATACATGGATCATTGCTAAACCTATTTTCAGATGACAGTTTTGTAAATGATCTGGAGAAAGAAGTACACTGTGATCCTCCAAATCTGTAGCTCTTTTAGGTGTGAAATTCCAGTAGAATTGGTACTCACTATATGAAAAATTTGAGATACTGAAAGCAGGAAGAAAGATGGAAATGACTTCCAGTTGGCCAAATCAGAGAGCTTGTTGTTGCACATTAACGTTAAATACTCTTCCTTGGGTGGTTAATTGTTCCATGTGGTAATATTCTGAACTATAAAGTTTAGTCAAAAATGTAAATGAATTACTAAAATATTTAAGTGAATGGAAAACAAAGAATCCAAGATAGGGGCCAGGGATTTGGCTCAGTGGTTTTGTTGCCTGCTGGTCAAGTGCAAGGACCCAAGTTCGATCCCCGTACCAAAAAAAAAAGAATCCAAGATAATTGAATTTGGTGTGATCTTTGAGGTTTACATTAAGATTAGGAGTGTTTTTTTACAGCAAATTAAAAAAAATTTTTATTTGCTAAGGTATTGCTGTGAATGAATTGTGGGTCAGACTTAGTATGACAGGTCTTACATTCTTGTGTTCCCTAGGATGTTACACCAAGTGCTTGTTGTTACATGAAGAGTCCTGTCATGGATAATAAAAACCAAACAAGCATCCCTTGAGATGTTCCTAAAAACAAGATAATAGTTTTGTAAATAGTATGGCAATAAATTCTAAGTATATAATCATAGTCAGACATCAGTAATGAAAGGATTTGGGGGAGAACTGCTGAAGTGTTGTTTGGAGGGTGCTGGAGATCCAACCCAGAAGCCTGGTACATGCTAAGCATACATGTGCTCTACCACTAAGCTCATCCCTAGCCTCATTTCCTTCATTCATTTATTGGTGCTGGGAATTGAACTTGGCTACATCCTTAGATCCTATTTATTTCTAAGATTAGGTATTTGTAATTGGTAAGGCTTCTCAGAAAACCTTTTTTTTTTTTGCAGTACTGGGGATCGAACTCAGGACCTTGGGCTTGCAAGGCAGGCGTGGTGTCATTGAGCTAAAGCCCAGGCCCCAGGAATACTTTTTGTTGTAAGTGAGAAACAGTGGTTCCCAAATACTGGTCTTTGCGTTTTTACTGTTCTGCATTGAGTGATGGAATGTTTTTTTTTTGGTACCGGGGATCAAACTCAGGTCCTTGCGCTTGCAAGGCAGGAAGCGGAACCACTGAGCTAAATCTCTGGCCCCTGTTCTGCATTGAAATAAAAAATAGCAAAACATTGTAGTGAGTGAGGTTTTCATAGTGCTACTATATTTCATAACTTTTTCTTGAGTTAATGAGATTAGATAAGATTTCTTGGTAAGTGTTCTTAAATTTAAAATTTTAAGATAAACTCCAATCATTTAATCACTGAATCAGTCTTTTTTTCTTTTTTAAGTCTTTAAAAACTTTGGACACTTTCAGATAATGCTATCCATTTTAAACTTGATTTTTTTTGAGTGTAATTAAGTGTGTACAGAAAGAGTTCCAGTTCAGTAGAGACTCAATCTCAGTGGATATTAGTGAAATACAAATTTAAAAAATACTCTTTTTACCCATCACGTGGGCAGAAATTAAAAATTCTGATCGTTTCAAATGTTGGTAACTCATTTTAGAGAAATAGAATTAACCAAGATCTACTCTTCCTAGAAAGTATCTCTTCAAAAGGATAAGAGAAAGTAAACAGTTTATTATTTGAATAAGCATTAAATCAGAATGAGATGTGCATCACAAGCAATCTGCTAAAAGAGGCAAAGACCAAAAGAGAGTTCACTCTTATGTATAGTGAAGCAGACACAACTCCTTATATTACATGTTCTCAAGAGAAAGAATAAATAGTACAGTACTCAAGCAGATTGGATAGCAACATTTGTCACACATAGCTCATCTCATAGTCACTTGATAATTGAGATGACCTTTTGTGTTAGCTAATTGGAAGGGAAGAATAAACTAATCCTTATGACAGGAAATTTTGCAACTTGAAGCTGGATGGCCTGCTGTTTAGGTTGCTGGTTAGGTCTTCCCACAGAAACTGGGATATAGGAGGTGCCATCTCCTGTGATGTTTTAGAGAGAGAACTGACTAGGTCCTGGGTTGCTGGCTAGAGGCTTATTTAGCTTTTAAAAAGTTCAAAAGACCTCTAACGGCCCAAGAAAGAATTTACAGCTGTTCAAAAGAAAATCCTCTAAGAAAAGAGATGGAAAGTATACAAGTAGAATTAAATCTGTTTTGGCTGGGGATTTAGCTCAGTGGTGCCGCACCTGCCTCCCACGTGCAAGGTCCTGAGTTTGATTCCCAGTATGGGGGCGGGTGGTGGTGGAGGGCAGAATTAAATCTGTTTTTAGTTTTTATTTGCCTGTACACTGAAGGATAAATTGATCCAGCTGCTCTCAAGGGCAAATTAGCAATGCTGTAGAGTTAAAGATGTGCACATTCTATAATTTAGTACTTATATTTCTAGCAGGATCCTAGAGAAATTCTTAACATATGTTTATATGATACTTGAAGCATTGTCTGTTAACAGTGAAATATTGGAAACAACCAAAATGTCTGTGAACAGGCATTTGAATTTTGGTATATTCATACAGTATCATACTATGCAGCATTGAAAATGAATGACCTAGTATTACTATATCAGTTTTAATAATTTTCAGAAACACTGTTGAATTCTAAAGCAAGCTGCAGACATGTGTATTTACAGTATATTTATTTTGTAACATGTTTGTATTTTAACATTTAAAAACATACAGAATAATACCACATATTATTTTTGGATACATACGTGGTATAAGAATAATGAAATGATAAAGACCAAAGTCAGAAAGTGATAACCTCTGAGGAGAGAGGTGTATAAATGGGGTCACTAAGGGTCTTACTCTGTAGTTCAGGCTGACCTGAGATTCACTGCATAGTCCAGGCTGGCCTAGAATTTGTGATCTTGTCTCTTCTTAAATGCTGGGATTATAGGTCTGTGCCACCATACCAGACTTATTTCTTAAAAAGTAAGGTATTACATAAATAAGGTAGAATAGGTACTTATTATATAATTATCTAGATTCTTATGTAATGTTTCATATTTAGTGATTAAACATTTAAAATGAAAGCCAGACATATGCAGTGACTTGGTGTAGTCCTAGCTACTTGGGATCCTGGGGGAAGAAGATTGATAATATTTCCTGTGCTATTGGAGTCCTATTCGGGAAGCCTTTGCTTGTGCCTATGACTGCAAGTGATTTATATATCTCAGTTTCAAAGTTTCAAGTCTTGTATCTAGTTCTTGGATCCATGTTTGAATTGCTTTTTGTACAGAATGAGAGATAGGGTTCTAGTTTCAGTCTTCCCAGCACCATTTGGTGAAGAGGCTGTCTGCCTTCCTTCCTTTTCTTTTTTTTTTTTGGTACTGGGGATCGAACTTGGGACCATGTGCTTGTGAGGCAGGCGGTGGAACCACTGAGCTAAATCCCCGGCCCAAGTGTTTTGAAATCTTCATTGTAGAGATGTTTTACCTCTTTGGTTGGGTGATTCCTAGGTATTTTATTTTATTGGGTTTTTTTTTTGATGCTGCTGTGAGTGGAATAGATTTCCTTCTCAGCTAGTTCATTATCAGTGTATAGAAAAGCTTTTAATTTTTTTTGGTACCGGGGATCGAACTCGGGTCCTTGTGCTTGTGCAGCAGGCAGCAAAACCACTGAGCTAAATCCCCAGCTAATTTTTTTAAAATGTTGATATTTATCCTGTTATTTTGCTGAACGTATTTATCACCTCTAAAACTTCTTATGGAGTGTTCAGGGTCATCTAAGTATAGGATATATTGTCTGTAAAGAGGAATTTGACCTCTCCCTTTCCTGTTTGTATCCCTTTTATTTCTTTCTCTTCCCTAACTGCTATAGCTAAAATTTCAAGTACTGTGTTGAACAAGAGTTGTGAGAGTGAACACATGTTGTCTTGTTTCTGACTAAAAGCACAGTGCTTTCAGTTTTCCCCACTGTGTTTAGTATGATGTTGGTGTTTGGTTTGTGATAGGAGCAAGGACAATTTGCTGGTACAGAAGGTAAAGCAGAACAAGTAAGAGGTGAGAAGATGAAGTATTTCTCGTTTGAATTGAGGATGGCTAGCACCCAGGTTTGCTTAGGATGAAGTTTTCCAGGATGCAGATTTTCAGTGCTAATATTGGAGAAGTCCTTGGCATACAAGAAAAGTTGGCTATACTGCATCTTATTCTTTTTCCTTTATAAGATGAAAAAATGATTATTTCTCAGAAGTGAAAAAGAGGTGATGGTGGTATTTAAAGTGTAAGGTGAGTAGCTTACATGCATGGTGGTTGGTGCATGTCTATAGTCCCGACATTTGGGAGGCTAAGGCAGGAGGATCGCAGCCTGAGTTACATAGTGAGACCCTGTCAAAACAAAAAAACAAAACCCCACAAAACAAAACAAAGAATAAACCCAAAATGATGAAAGGACTAGCTGTAATTCTGTACCTTAAAGAGGAGTAAGCAAATTCATTAAGTTAATATGATTTCTGAGTATAACTGGTGTTCTGCTAAAATTTTTGGTTATAATTTGAAAGGTTATATGGTTGATGTTTTTCATTTTCAGGTGTTCAGGTAGGGATACTATGTTAATTAGAAAGTTGATTTTAAACTGTGTTTCGATTTGATGGAGGGAGAGAGGAGCAGAGGAGTGAAGCCCCAGACAAGGGAGTAGTTACGGTGATGGATTAACATTTCTAAAGCTTTTTGAGATTTTAAGAGAGTACAGTAGAAAATGTAGTATCTGAGAGTGAACTGTGAAGATGGGTGAAGACAGTAAGATACTTGAAATTGAGATTTTTGAGATGATGTAGTTATTGATTATTTGATCATGGGAGCAGGAATTGGAGAGGGATGGAAATGATAGAATGTGGGAGTTGTTTCTATGAATGTCATTTCAGTGGTCAAGTTGAGGCAAGTTTTGGTGCTTTTATACATACTTATTTCCTCTTTTGTACTTAAAGTGTTCTGCTTTCTGTTCTGTTTTGTTTACATACAGAACAGAATCACAGTGTGAATCACATTGTTTTTGGTCTGGAAGGAAGACAATTGTAAACAGTAAATGGATACAAAGGAATTTTGCTTAATCAGTGCTCAGCCTTATTCTATGGCTTGGTAGAGACCCTGTAGTTGGTAAGCTCAAACATTAGTATCCAGTGCTGTGGTGGCACATGCCAGTAATCCCAGCACTCAGGAGGCTGAGGCAGGAGGATTGCTCTGAGTTCGAGGCCAGCCTGGGCTACATAGTGAGTTCAAGGCCAGCCTGAACTAATAGCCGAGACCAACAACAAAAACTTAAAAAAACCCAAACAAACATTAGCATCCAAATTGATGATCTCACTACACTGAGCTATTTTAGTATTGCAGAGGTTCAGTGAGGGCTTTGTATCATGTGCAGTTATCTGCAGTACATTGGTTTACTGGCTCCAATTTTGTTCTTTGTTTTTTTTATAGGGCCGCAGCTGAATGCACAGCTAGAAGGTTGGCTTTCACAAGTACAATCTACAAAAAGACCTGCTAGAGCCATTATTGCACCGTAAGTTTTAAGTGTCTTCACCAAAAAATCGTTTTTTATTAGTAAATTATTAATTGTTCACCAGTAAATTATTTATCATAACAAAAAGATGAGTATAAGTTGAACTTAAAAAACTAAATGCTATATTGAGCTGAAGAACTTAATTTTCGCAGTTCATGTGCTTTTCACTTAAAGCAGTAGGCTTCATGATTTCCTCAAATGTAGTAATTTGAAGTTAATTTTGGTAGTATTTTGATCAGCTTTCTTCTTTTTTTCTGGTACAGGGGATTGAACCGTGGGTCCTTCTGCTTGCAAGGCAGGTGGCAGAACCACTGAGCTAAATCCTGGGCCTTTTGATCAGCTTTCTCATTACCAGTACAAAATTTCAGTACCTGAACTTAAAGAAGGAGAGGTGTATTTTAGCTCAGCTTTAGAGGTTTTGGATCCCTTCAGGGAAGGAATGTTATGGTTGGAAAGGCATGGTAGAGTAAAGCTTCTCACTTCTTGGTAGCTGGAAATAGAGTACATACAGGGGAAGAAGGTCAGTGTGATATTGATATACACCCTCCAAAGATATGCCCTCACTGACCTACCTCCTGCATCTGGCCCCCACCTCCAATAGCATATTCAGCTGTGAATGACAGTGGATTGGTTGGCTGATGAGTATAATGTCCCCATGATCCAATCCCATCTGCATGAGTCTCTTAATCCAGTTAAATTGACAGTTAAAATTAAGCAGCACAGGTAACAACACTGACTTTTAAGCAAGGGGTTGTTTATATTAGGTAAACTTCATGAATTTATTTAAAAAGATTGACTTTAAACCCCCACCCCCACCCCGTTTTTTTTTTTTTTTTTGCAGTGCTAGGGATGGAACCCATGGTCTTGTGCATGCTAAACAAGTGCTTTACCACTGGGATATATCCCTAGCCCCAGATAATTTTTAACTTACAGTTAATATGGTACAGCATTAAGTAGCACCCAGCTTTTTGGAGAGGGGTAGATTTTAATTCAGAAAACCAGATTATTTCTGCAGTAAATATGGGGATGAAGACTTTTATTTTTTGGTACCAGGGATCAAACTTAGGACCTAGGGCTGGCAAGGCAGGCGCTGGAACCACTAAGCTAAATCCCCGGCCCCTAAGACATTTCTTATGACATTGATTTCAGATCTTTTGGATAAATACCCAGAAGTGAGAGTGCTGAGTCTGTTCCATTCTTGTATTGTTTCAATCATAGCTTGATTGTAGTTCAACTAAAATTGTCACAGAGTGATAATGAATTGGCTATGTTGAATTTACAACAGAGTATTGCATTCATGTATATATGTATGTGCATACTATTTTTTTTCCCTGCAGAATCAGTTTCAAATATTTGCCAACATACTGTCAGCCACATACTAATAAGTAAGCACTAAGAGAAGTGGTTCCTAGACGCATGTACCTAAAATGAATCAAGAAAGAAAAATGAGGTCAGGAAACAAAGTAATTTACAGGTGATAGGAGAACTGACTATTGAAACCAGAGTATAAACAGAAAGAGCAGTATTGAAAGAAAATAAGAGGCATAGTACATTGAAGACCAAGAAGACAGAGAAAGAAGTGAGGTAGTTGTAGGGTATTTGGTCTGTGTCAGTGGTGGTGAACCTAGGGCATGTGTCCTACAGCGAGCTGTTTGTATCATTGAAAGCTCTAAAGAGTTTGCCTTCACTAGTCTATTTCAACTAATTTAACTTCTTCTTGGGTCTTAGAATTCTACTGTAATAGTCTGCTGATTACTGCTAGTTACTAGAAAGGATTACCGAAAACTCATTGTTATTAGTGCTAAGTCCACAACTTCAAGTAAACCTGAAATGTGTCCAAGTTTGTCTTTCAGACCAAAAAAAATTTTTTTTCCCTTATAACTGCAGTTTGTTGGGTTTTTTTCAGTTTTTTTTTGTTAGTATATGTTTGTCTAACATAATGATTATACTCCTTATAGGCAGTTGGTGCAGGTACATAATACATTTCAGCTCCTTTTTTCATCCCCTTTCCCTCCTTTCCCTTCCTCCTACCTCCATCTCTTGATTCCCTTTCCATTTGAAAAAAATCTTATCTCCCTGCTTCCTCTTATCTCTTTTGTTTTTATTTTTTAATTAAAACATTTTTTTTGTTACCGGGGATCGAACTCAGGACCTTCCACTTGCGAGGCAGGCGGTGGCACCACTGAGCTAAATCCCCGGCCTTCTTTTGTTTTTATTTATATTTTGGATTTCTCATATAAGAGAAACCATGCAGTGTTTAAGCTTGTGTGTCTAACATATATTTCATTTAACATTATGGTCTCAAGGTGCATTCATTTTCCTATAAATGACTTGGGTTTATCCTTTATTGCAGAGTAGTACTCCATTGTATATAAATACCACATTTTCTTTATCCGTTCATCTGTTGAACATACAGGCAGCTTGCAAGATTTAACTATTATGAATTGTGTCCCTGTAAACTTGGGTATGCATGTATCCCTGTAATACAATGTCTTTAACTCTTTTGGGAAGCTACCTAGAAGGAGAATAGCTGGGTCAAATGGAATTTCTAAGTTTAGTTTTTTTGGTACTGGGGATGAAACTTGGCACTCTGCACTTGCAAGGCAGGCGCCAGAACCACTGAGCTAAATCCCCATCCCCCTAGTTTTAGTTTTTTTGGGAATCTCTGTACTTATTTCCATAGTAGTTGTACTAGTTTACATTCCCACTCACATCGTAGTAGGGTTTCTTTTTCCTTGCAGCCTATAGCATTTGTTATTATTTGATTTCTTTTTTTTTTTTTTTTGGTACCAGGGATCGAACTCGGATCCTTGTGCTTGCAATATTATTTGATTTCTTGATAGCCATTCTTTCTAGAGTAAGGTGGAATCTTAGTGTTCTTTTAATTTGCATCTCTAATGGCCAGTGATGTTGAACATTTTTTCATGTGTTTAGTGACCATTTGTACTACTTCTGAGTTATTGTGTCTTAGAGAATTCCATCTTAGTTAAATATGACTGGAGACCTCTTTCTGTTTCTAGTTGTTGGCGTATCTTCTTAGATTAGGAAAGTGTTCAGCCATAAATTTTTTTTCAGCCATAAATATTAAAAAGTGACTGGATCTTAAAAATTTCTATTATTCATAAATTGTGTCTCTCTTTTTTTTTTTGGTACCTGGGATTGAACTCGCGACCTTGTGCTTTTGAGGCCGGAACCACTGAACTTAATCCCCGGCCCCGGATTGTGTCTCTTGATAGCAAGATTTATTTTTGTTCATTCTCTTCTTTTTGCTCCCCTGATTGAATAATATCAAATATTCTGTGTTTCTGCTCATTAATCCTATCTTTAGACTGATGAGCCTGATTTATTTATTTTTCTGATTTATTTACATTTGTAGTACTTAGGCCTCTTACTTTCTCCGCCAATGAGCTACATTTCCAGCCCATTTTAAATTTGTATTATATTCTGTCTTAGCTCCTTTCTCATCACTGAAACTCAATCCCCAACACCCTTTTCAACTCTGAGGAGGAAAGGTTTATTTTGGTTCATTTTTTAGTCAAGTGGCTCCAAGGAAGGGTTGCATAGCACTGGGGCATGCCAGAGGAGAAACAGCTCATGGCATGGCTGGCAGGATGCAGAGAGAGAGAGACAGGTCAAAGAAGATACTCCGTTAGTCCATTGTTGAGTTTCACGTCCTCGTGACCTAATCACCTCACCAAAGCCCCACCTATAAGTGTAAGAAACTTTGGATGGGGCCGGAGATTTAGCTCAGTGGGTCCGGCACCTGCCTTGCAAGCGCAAGGTCCCGAGTTCAATCCCTGGTACCAAAAAAAAAAAAAAAGAAACTTTGGGTGGGGGACATTTAGATGTACACCATAACATTCTGCCCTGACCCCCAAAAGGCTCATGTGCATCTCTTTATGCAAAATACATTTAGTCCATATCTTAAGAGTTGCCAAAATTCTAATACTTTTCAGCATCGCTGAAAAATCCAAGTCAGATGTTTCCCCTGAGATTTAAGGCAAGCTCTTTTCTGTGAACTCCTGTAAAAATCAAAAAGAAAGTTAAACAGTTTCAATATACAAAGGCACAGTGTAAATATTCTCATTCTAAAAAGGAGAATTGGGGAATAGAAAGGAATAAGATCAAAGCAAGACTGAAACCCAGCAGGAGTAAATATTAAAGCCTATAGTTCCAGGTTCAGCACCCTGAGTAAATTATGGTGAGATGTGAACTCCAAGGGGCTTGGGTGGCCCTTCTGTGCTGCTGCTGGTTGTTGTAGTCCTCTTGGCCTACCTCTTGGTCTGGCTTTGCTCACTGCTTGTGACTTTCCTCAGACATTTCACATACCTGGCTTCTCCAGCTTTCTGGAGTCTCCACTGCACTTTAGACTTCATACTCAGAGCTTCATCCACTGCTCTTTCAGGACATACTGCCTGGCCTAGTCCTTCTGAAATTTGCTTGGAAGCCTTCCTTACCCACAAATCTTGTATTCTGCAGCACCACAAAGATGATGCAAAGGTCTGCTGCCAGCCTACTGGAGCAGCAGCCTAAGCCTTTTTGCATCTTACTGGTGATTACAGAGGCAGAGTATCTGGCTGGCTGAGGACTCTAAAAAGAATCCCCTGGGAATCAATTCCCTAGGTAGCCCTTTCCAACAGCATGCCCTGGGGCTTTTTTCTTAAAGCACTATCTTTTCTCTTTGCAATTTTAAGCCTGTAAATGATGAGGCTTTGTTGGTTCCTCACCTTTCCAAAGGCATTTTTTCCTGTTGCCCATTCCAAAAGACTTGGCTTTTTAAAATGCTAATCATTTTAGCAACACAGCTCTCCTCTGCTCTATCTTTGCAGGCCCCAACTTTACCAGAGGTTCCTTTCTGGCCAGACTCAAATTTTTTAAAATCATTAAGCTGTGGCTTTTGCTCTTGATTCTCAGGAGACAGTTGGCTAAAAGCCCCCAGCAGTACTCATGCCACAACCACAACATTAGAATGCCTTGAAATTTCCTCTGCCAGATTACTTAGTTCACTACTCCTAATCTCAGTCTCCCTAGAAATCTCAAGAGAGGAGCAGTATGTATACAAATTTTCTGCTGGAGCATAATAGATGATCTGGAGTCCAACTGCCAATGAAGTCTTTGTTCCCAGCTGAAAACCCCTGAGCCTAGCCTTTTTGGACTGGTTTTTCTTTTTTTTTTTTTTAAATCAACATTTTGGTTTTCTGAGTTCCTGCCAGAATCTCCCATCAAGCTTGGTTTAGAGCATTCTAGGGCTGCTTCTGCAGCTGGCATCTTCAAACTTTTCAGGTAGTCACAGCAACAGCCTCACTTCTCTGGTATCAAAATCTGTCTTAGTTGCTTTGTCTTGCTGAGACTCAATACTTGGACACCCATAAGTTAAAGGAAGAAAGGTTTAATTTGGCTTATATGGTTTGTAGTGGT
This sequence comes from Heterocephalus glaber, assembly GCF_053883595.1. NCBI lineage: Eukaryota > Metazoa > Chordata > Mammalia > Rodentia > Bathyergidae > Heterocephalus > Heterocephalus glaber. Next base: position 36,324,341 of record NW_028258305.1, read on the forward strand.
TTCGATCCATAGTCAGTTGTCTTCAAGGCAGGGCTTCATGGCAGTGGAGCAAGGCAGAAGAGAGACAGCTCCTGACATGATTGCAAGATACAGAGAACAGCCAGGTGTCATAGCACACATCTACAATCCTAGCACACAGGAGGCAGAGGCAGGGGGATTGCCACAAGTTTGAGGCTATCCTGGGTTACATAGTACATTCAAGGCCAGCCTGAATTATGTAGTGAGACCCTGTCTCAAAAAAGAAAGATGCAGTGCCAGGGATTTGGCTCAGTGGCACTGTGCCTGGCTCATGCTCAAGGTCCTGAGTTTGATCTGTGGTGGTGGGCGGGGCGCAGAAAAAAGAAAGATGCGGAGAATAATACTTTTAAAGTTTAAAATTGGAACATAGTATAGAACAATTGTGTGTTCTTTATATTGATGTTAATATATGTACCAATTTTGATATGTTTATTATAGTTACTTTATTTCTTTCTAAAAGTTTTTTTTTCTTTTGGTACTGGGGATTGTTGAACTCAGGACCTTGCACTTGTGAGGCAAGTGCAGCACCACTGAGCTACATCCCCGGCCCCTCTTAAAAATTTTTTATCAGAATATCTTGATTTTGAAAGTGATGATTAAATGAAAAAATTATTCTTGTTTTGTAGCCATGCAGGATATACATACTGTGGGTCTTGTGCTGCCCATGCTTACAAACAAGTAGATCCATCTATTACGTAAGTAATGTATTAAGTTTTAAGTTGGAGAAATGTGGGAATTATATAATAATTGCTTTATTATAGCAGTAATTTGTCATTCTTATTGTTATTATGTATTGAATTATAAGTTTAACCTTATTAATTTTAGTACGCTTTACACAGTAGGAACAAGATTAATTTTCTTTGAATATTTAGCTTTTGCTTTCACTTCAGTAAATTGTTTCATTCTGAATCACTTAGAAGGTTAAATATTTCAGTTTTTTATTTTTCTTTGAAAATCTGGAGATCAGTATTTTAAGAAAAATGCAAAGCCCTAATTATTACAAGTAAATTATATTTAAAAATTGTGATTTCTGAAAGGATAATTTTTCATTACGGTACTTGAAATATTTTAGAGTTAGACAGTGACTTTAATAGTGTTTTAAGTATATTAGCTTGTAATATTTCAGGGATAGCTTTGAAATTAGCTCTTTGTGTGTGGAGGGGTTAATGGGGAGGCAGCCCCCCTCCCCGACCCCATCCTTTGTTTGTTTTGAGACAGGGTCTTGCTAAGTCACTAAATTGCCCAGGCTAGGCTTGAACTTGCAATCTTCTGAAATTAGCTTTTAAAAAATATTTTCTGGGCCGGAGATTTAGCTCAGTGGTTCCGTTGCCTGCCCCGAAAGCTTAAGGTCCTAAGTTCGATCCCCGGTACCGGAAAAAAGAAAAAATTTTCTGAGAAATTAAGATGGACTAAGTATTACATTACTTGAAAATAAGCTTGTGAATTTTCAAATGCTCCTGCTCTAGATAGCCTCCCCAATTTTTTTTGGAATAAAATTTGTCTAAATAGTTAATTTACTTTATATGAACCAGCATTAGGCTCCCATTTGTAATGTCAGATATACATACTGTGAATAGATAAAATGATCATCTTCTATCAGATGTACATTGTTAGGTAAACCTGTACTGGTAGAGAACTAACATAGTCAATGAAAATAAGTCACTCACAGCAGCTGTAAGTTTGAAAAAAATCACCCATAACCCACTCGTTTGCCTTTGAATAAGTTGTTCAAATTAAAGGAAAGAATCCTTGCTTTTAAATTTTATGTTAATATTCTCTTCATATTATGCCATACTTCTGTTGAAAACTAATAAATAAAATAGCATTGTCAAGTGTTGAAGTTTTGATTAGTGCTGCCTCATGCATGATATTTTTGGGAAGTGTCATCTTATTACCTGTTTAATATACAACCTAAAGTATTTTATGAGTAAGAGGATATAGAAATTAAATTGAAAAAAATTTTAGAAGATTCTTTGATTTGAACTGAAGTAATAAGCCAGCTGTAATCAAGATTGGTTTAAATAACAGCTTTTCCATATCTTTCTCTGTGGAAGAATTTTGATAATGTCATTTACTAGAGGTATTCCCACAGAATTAGATTTGGATTAGTAATACATAAAGTAGCATGGAGTCCATCTTGTTAGAAGTGTAAAATATGAGGTAAGTAAATTGATGCAAAGGAAAAAAGAATGGGGGAGGAAAAAGGAAATAGTAAAGACTAATGAAGAATTAAGTAGAAGACAAGTGATATAAATGGAAACTGATAAGGGGTGATATGTGATCAAATAATTTATGTAATTAGTACATAACAACTGAACCCTAGATAAATAAATTTGAAGGTCTGAGTGTAAAAACAATAACTGACAATCTAATGGAGTCTTTTGAAAGTGGCCCTCTGTGGACTGCAGTGTCCTAATAGTCTTTTGGGAAGTTTGAAAACTATAGAGAAAAAATGAGGGTTGATCCAAGACAGAAGTTTCAGTTCTGTGCGACTGGTTTGCATGCTTACTTTGTACAGTAATCTATTTTCTCCATGTTAGTCAGCACCCTCTTTTAATAACGTAAGTGATATCTTGTTAGTTTTCAGAATTTAAAAGTAGTGGGCCACAGGACAGGCATGATGGTGCATGTCTGTAATCTGAGCACCCAGGAGGCTAAGCAGGTGGATTACTGGGAATTCAAGGCCAGGCTGGGATACATAGTAAGTTCAAGGCCAGCCTGGACTATATAGTGAGAAGTTTTCTCAAAACAAAACAAAACAACAGTGGGGCACAGATATGATTTTAAAAAGATTATAAAAGATTAAAGTTTTCCAGAATTTGTTAGAATATTGGCTAACAATTTTCTCTGTACTTAAACATCATACATCAAAACACCATACATCAAAATACCAGGTAGATGAATGTACTGGGAAAGAATTTAAATCATAGGTAATTTGGAACTCTTTATATCTTGACTGCTTATGAGATATTGTTGGAGAAATTATAAAAAGTGATAACTTTTAATTAAAAGACAGATTAAATTACATCCAGATTACTCATGTGTCATAATATAATCAATTAAGAGAACTGGAAAAATGTTTGCCAAAAACTGACAAATAATTAATATTGATAGGAATGCTGGTGCACACTTGTAATCCAAACACCCTGGGAAGCTGAGGCAGGGCAAGCTAGGGAGACCCTGTCTCAAAATAAAAAATAAAAAAGGGCTGGGGATGTAGCTCATTAGGAAGGCCCTGAGTTCAATACCTGATACTGGAAAAAAAACCCAAAAGGTTCTGAGCCTCTATTCTATTAAGCTCCCAAATAGAAAAAGTTAAATGCATTAATTATGCATAATGCAGATTGTGTTTTAATTGCCCAAATTTCTAATAGTGAATTGATTAATGGGTTTACTCAGTAGAATATTATATAGTTATTAAAATGATTGTTACAAGACTTTATGGTAACGTAGAAAATACAGCAAGTAGTGAGAGCAGTACATAAAATTGTGCAAAATCGAAAAGTGTGTACTATATGAGGTGAAATTTATTATAACAAGACTGAAAAGAAATTGTGGAATGATGACAGTAGTTATGTGTGGGTGGTAGTTTATGTATTTTTATATGAAAAATGGTTTATTTTTATGGTGAAAATTTATAAAATATAAAAGTGTATGTACAGAATTGATTACAAGTTGAAGGGACCAGTCTTAAACTGACAGAATGGGTTTTTGATTTTTAATATGATTGGTCAGGGGCTAACAAGGTTTTTGTTTTCATAGTAACCATTAGGGTCTATAATTTAATGTAGAGGGTAAGGGGGTTGTAAGGTGATAACCAAGCTTGTTTGCAAACCAGCTTGTTTATTAAACCTGCAAAGAGTTGGTAACAGAGGATTTCAAGTCCTGATTTCTGAGAGAACTAGATGATAAATTAAAGCATATTTATTTTGTTTCTCTTGTTTTTGGTACCAGGGATTGAACTCGGGTCCTTGTGCTTGCGCAGCAGGCAGTGAAACCCCTGAGCTAAATCCCTGGCCCAAAGCATATTTATTTTAAAATGTTTATTAAATGACTACTACGAGCCGGGTTCTGTGGTAGTGCTGGAGATGTGGTGATAGTAACACAGGCAGGATTCCAGTGCTGTGATGTTTATAAACTGGTGGCTTAGATTGACCTTAAGTGCATATAATAACAAAACAATATCTAATTGAAATTAATTGGATTAAAGAACTGAGTATAAAATATCGTTGTTCTTGAACATCTTGGTTTCAGGAACCCTTTCAACTTTAAATCATCAAAAATACCAGATGTAGATTATATCTGTTGTTTAATGGATTAGAAATTAAAATCATTTTGTTAATTTAATAATAATTTAATAATAAAATCAGGGGTTAACTAATAACTGTCTTGAAAATGAGAAATGAGTACATTTTCAAATACAATAATAAGAGTGGGAAAACTGGCATTATTTTATTTTTTATTTATTTATTTTGGTACCAGGGATCGAACTCGGGTCCTTGCGCTTGCGCAGCAGGCGGCAAAACCACTGAGCTAAATCCCCGGCCCATATTTTATATTTGTTACAAAATGTAAAAGTGCTTTTCACTTCTATAAAAATAATTAAATCTACTTTTAATGTTTGGCATAATAGAAGACAGCTGTGTTCTCATATCTGCTTCTGTGAGTCAGTTGATTTTGTTGAGGTATAGGAAGAAAAACCAAAATCATTTAGATAATGTATTTTGAAAAGGGAGTGGACTAGTTTAATCACCTTTTCTGATAACTGTGGATGTTTTTCTTTGGTACTATACCAAAACTCACTGAGTGATAATTTCTTAAAGACTGGTTACAATGTGAAAGCTGAAGTTATAGCAATGAAGTTTTGTACTTTTTAATCAGTATTTACTTTACAGTATAAACAGATCTTTTACTCCTATGTGATTTTATAACATCATATGTGGATCATTTAGAAAATATTTATACATTTGAGTTATGTAGATCTTTCAAATAAATGATGACATTCCATTACACAATATCAAATCATATTTGTTGGTATCAGCACAAATTTTTAAGAGATATATATTTAATTATCAATTAGCTGTCAAGCTTACAATGACAGAAATTTTTTAAAACTATTTTCACCTGACAGCTACAATTTTATCATTGGCAACAAATATGTCAGTTTTTCTTTGAAGTGACAGGTTCACTTTGTTCAGTTTTGATAAAATTTCTATCAAATATCCCAATTTGAATAGTCATAATTTGTCTAGTTATTTTTTGAAAAATTATGTCCCACGAAAAGTGTCTAGTTCAGTTCACGAGTCATAATCACACATGATTTTTTTGTGAGATACACCTGCATATGCAGAAGGACTTTATGCATTTATCACCACAGATTGAATGCATTTTTGTCATTTAGAGTACCAAGATGCATTTTCAAGGCTCAAGACTTTTTTTGTTGTTTTTGGGTACTGGGGATCGAACTCAGGACCTTGCGCTTGAGAGACAGGCGGCAGCACCACTAAGCTAAATCCCCAGCCCTCAAGACTTTTTAATAAAATTAAAGTTGACCTTAAAAAAAGCTGTAAATAAAGGGAAACAAAACTAATACATGTTGGTTTTATTACCTTGGTCATTTTTCTAATATACCAAAAATTTTACATACCCTCATTTTTTCACCTGAAGTGCAAACACTAATACAAGTGTAAAAAACAGGTAACTTATTTGCATTATTCTGAAAGTAGTTTTAATTTTGTGTACGGCTTTAAATGAATCTTAAGGAATACCAGGAGTTACAGTTTATACTTTGACAACTGCTATGGTAGACCTTAAGAGGGTGATTTGATTTAAATTATGAGGAACATTGGAGAAGGCATCTCTGAGAAACTGATTTTTTAAGCCAGGCTAGCTAAGTACAGGGAACCGTACCATGTGCAAAGTAGATTGTTAATATCATCAAGGAACTGTAGAAAACCAGTATAAATATAGAGGCTAATAATAGGGGGTGGAGGGAAGAGTAACACAAAGAAGGTACCAATTCATGTGAGACTTTAAAACCTATTTTATGCATTTTAGATTTTATCCCATGACCGTGAAATACCACGAAAGGCTTTAATAAAAAAAGGAAGGTGAAATGAGGTGATTTATGTCCAAAAAGTTCACTTGACTGTTTAGGGAATTTAAAAATGGAACATTTAATTAAGTTCTTTTCTATATTGATGATTGTAAAATCTTTTCCTGACCACTACTAAAAATCTTATGAAAAACCAAAAATTCAGGATTTATATTTATTTAGAATTCAGTACTTATTTAGAAACTTGACTTTAATTCATAGTTTTCTTTTTTTTTTTTTTAATTCATAGTTTTCAAAGAGCTTTGCAGGACAGAAAAAGAAAGCAAAGGAAGAATCTTTTCTTGGATCCATATGACATTTTACTGGAACATACGTGTTTATTGGAACATATATGTTCGAATAGTTGAATAAGTAGTTGAAGAAAGTTTTTGTTGTTTTTGTAAATTTAATTTTATTGGTACATTTTAGGTATACAATATAATGCCATTCATCATTGGAAATTTGCACCTTTACATAATCTCTCTTGGTTCTTATTTTTTCCCCATTCTCCTGCCCTCTCTTGAACCCCTCCATCCCTCTGAAGAAACGTTTTTAAGTATATGATATTCAGCAGTTATATATTAGGTATATTAGATTCTACTGGTGACAAATGTGAATTCTCAAGCTATTATATGTAAACTACATTTATTTCTAGGACAATGCTTATAATCCCTCTCCTATTATTTCATGTAAAGGTTTCTTTTACTTATGTATATAGCAACAGTCATGCTAATAGTGAAAAGTGTTCCTTTAAAGATAAAGCACATTGTAGTTAGAGAGAGGGAAAATGACATTGTATCTATTGCACATATTGCTCATATTCCTGTGGCCTTGGCGTTTATGGATCTAGCAATCTAGTAAAAATACAAAATATATGAACTTTAATGTATCCCGAATTTTTATTTTGTTAGCATTTATCTAAAAGGGATGTATTTTGAGATTATCAATGGCTTAACATTCCCTCCCTTTTCCTTTTTAGAGGTCTCTGGCTGTTTTTGTTTTGTTTTTGGGTATTCAGGTATCACTTTTTAAATTTAATTTAACTTTATTTTTTAACAGTACTGGGGATTGAGCCTAGGGGCACTCTGCTACTGAGCTATATCCCAGCCCTTTTTAATTTCACTTTTTAAATTTTGAGACAGCATGTAGCTAGGTTGCCAGGGTGGATTCACTCTGGCAATGCTGCCTCAGCCTCCAAGGAACTGGGATTACAGGCATACCATATAGTGCCTGGCTGGGTACATCACTTTTAAAGATTTTATATAGATGGGACTTAAACTTGTTTTTTTCTCATTATCTCTTTAAATGCAATGTGTAACCTCACTATGTTGGCCATGGGTCAGTTTCCACTAAATTGGAAAGAATCTCTTGGGAAAGCAGATTGGTAGGGACCCTTCCCATCATTGTAGCTTGGGTTTTACAAAAATAGAAGCCAGGAAAGTAATCAGGTATCAGAGGAATTATTTAGGCTTCCAGCAGACCACCATTGTTTAATTTGGGAGCAGTACTCATCTTTCAACCACTGTTATATCCTTATTACTTAAGAAATTTATCTGTGCCATGGGAGTCTAGATTGACATTTAAAAATATCATTTCATATTTAATCTACTATATTTCTTAGATTTTTTGGGTAGTGTTCTGGTTTTAAATATTAGGCCCTTTTGTCTATGCATAGAAGTTCATTTTTGTATCAGAAAAATACTGCCCTGGGCTGGGCTGAAGCTATCATCCCTACCTTAGCCTCCTGAGTAGTAGGGCCTCCAGACTTATGCCACTGTATTCTGCCCTACTTACTTAGTTCTTAGTTCATATCTTGCTTGGCATTTAGTCAAGAGTCCTAAACATTTCTCAGTTACCATTATGTATGTATTAGACTTTAATTTCTTGATGGGGGGCTTTCTGAGACAGGGTCTCCCTATGCAGTTCAGCCTGGTTTTAACTTACCACGTAGCCCAGGCTGACCTCAACATTGCAATCCTTTTGCCTCCTGAGTGCTGGGGTTACCCTTGTGGGCCACACTCCTGGCTAGATTTTGTCAATTTCATATATATATATATATATATATATGCTGTTAAGATGAGAACAGAATAGTGTCTCTTGGTTCTGTTCATTTAAGAATCTATAGATTTGTTCTTTTTTCTGAAATGGTTTTTCAATTGGTGATAGAGGTGGTGACAAGAAGTGATGATTACAGTGCTAATGACATGGGAAGGAAAGGAGTAGAAGAAACCAGACCAAAAAAGACCTGAGAATGAAATCTAACATTGTTTGTTATGTGTGATCTCTTGAGATTTTACAACTCTAAACTGTGAATCACTGATCCACACTTTTTAATCTTCTCTTTTCCTCCGCAGCATAGGATTAACATGTAACAAACAGTATATTAATTTTCTTGTCATAGTAATAGAATTTTTTTTTTGGGTACTGGGGATCGAACTCGGGTCCTTGCGCTTGCGCAGCAGGCAGCAAAACCACTGAGCTAAATCCCCAGCCCCATAGTAATAGAATTTTATCAAAATAAATACAATTTGATCCCGGTAGCAAAAAAACCCAAAAAAGCCCAAAACAAAAAACAAAATAAATACATTGCTAGAGCATACATTCCTTGGCTTGCAAATTTTTGATGTCAAAGACTGGCTTATTTCTTAATCTTTATTCATTAATTGAGCAATGAGTAGTACTTAATTTTTAGATACATAGCCTATCATACATTCTCTTCTTACAGTTATACTTTTTGAGTCTAAGTTTTTTTGTTTGTGTGTAGTGGGGGAAGATTGGGTTGTATGAATCTTAGAGAGCAAAGAAAATGGATAGCTTTGGAATTTAGATTATAAGCCTGGTTTGCATGTTTCAGATAAAATGAAAGGAAGTTAATTTTCCTCTTAATGTCAGGATAAAGGAATTAGAAAGATTTAAGCTACAGTGTAGCCCAGTTCTTAAGATAGACTACAGGGCAAATCACACATAATCAAGTGTCTTTGTTTCTGAGAATGACATCTGCTCGAGTGAGAATAGAACAAGCTTATTAGCAGAATTCTTATCAACATGCTGCTTTCTTTCTCTGTCATGGGAGAAATGTGGAAATAATTTTATCAGGATATTTAAAAATAGTATTTGTATGGATTTTTAGAATTTTATACCACTATTCTAGTATTAAAATTGTGGTGGACCTTAGGAGGTATTAGGATTTTGAGACTTTTAATAGCTGAAATGTTCAAAATTCAGTTACTGAAACAGCTATTGAAAATCTGTCTTAGCTATTATGAATACAGAAATGATTTTATGCACAATAGATTGGTTTACTGTAAAAATCAGTAGCTGATGTTTCAAAGTATTGAGCATGATTCTTTAAAAAGCCTTTTTTTTTTGGTACTGGGGATTGAACTTTCAAGGCAGACGGTGGAACCACTGAGCTAAATCCCCAGCCCCAAAAGCCTTCTAACAAAGACATGAATAAGGAATTGAACTTAAAATAACTGAGGAGTAAATCATTAGAATAGTAGTTTGTTAGGGCTGCCATAACAAAATACCATGGGCTGGGTGACTCAAAGGACAGAAATTTATTTTCTCAGTGTTTAGAAGCTGAGTTCAGTATTAAGGTGCTGGTGGGGTTGGTTTCTCTGAGGCTTTCCTTTGGCTTGTAGATGGTTGCCTCTTGCTGCCTTTTCAGATGATTGTCAAGCTGTTCTGGAGCACCCCTGGTGTTTTACATAAGAACATCAGTCATATTGATTAGGACCCTATCTTGGTGACCTCATTGAAACTTAAGCTTTTAAAGACCTTGTCTATATGTCAGGTTATGTAGTCAAGAATTGGGAGTTGGGACTGTAACACATGAATTTTGGGAGAACACAGTTCAGCCCTTATGTTAACAGTAGGTAATGAAAGCAGTCAAGAAAGAAAACATTTTTAAAATTACTTATTTTTTCCCTTTTATTTAATAAGGGTTACATAGAAGTGCAATCGTTCTCTGTTTTTTTTGTTGTTGTATGTCTCCTAGCCGGAGAATTTTTATCCTTGGTCCTTCGCATCACGTGCCCCTCTCTCGATGTGCACTCTCCAGTGTGGATATATACAGGACACCTCTGTATGACCTGCGTATTGATCAGAAGAGTAAGTATGCTGCAACCTTACAGCTTGCACATTGCTATGTTCTTTCAGTAGGAATTATAATTTAATTTAAGACAAATAAAAGTGTCTTAAGTTATATCTCAATTTTTAAAATAAATTTTGTTGTAACTAATCTGCATTAAATGAAAACAATGAAAAGAATCTTCCATATCCCTAAAAGATAACTAGTGTTTTCCTGCTAGCTATAAAAATCTGTCATTTCCACTTGTCTCCAGACTGTAGTGGTTAAATTTGTGTGTACTAATGGTACCTTAAGAGGAGAAATGAATATCCACACCAGTTTGATGAAAGATCCTGGCTATGTTAATTTACTTCTGTGTATATCACTTTTCTCACTGTAAATGGCTAATGATGATAATACCTTTATTTCCTCTGTATGACTTTTATGGAAAAAAAATGAGCCTGTAGTCGTGCTATAGACTAGGTGCTATAGAAGTCTCTCTCTGTTGCCTCTCCCTCCCCTCCTTTCCCCTCCCTTCCCTTCCTTTTCCTTTTCTCCCCTCTACTCCTTCCTTCATTTTTCTTTCTTACCTTTATTTATTTATTTATTTTTGCCCTTCTCTTTCTTGAGTTAAACCTGGAGCTTTGAACTGAGCTACCCCTACAGCTCTTTTTTATTTTGAGTCAGGTCTAAGTTGCTAAGTTGCCCAGGCTGGGCTTGAATTTGTAATCCTCCTGCCTCAGCCTCCCAGAGTGCTGGGATTACAGACATGGATCACCATGCCCTGCTTATGTTTTGTGTATGGCTATTATTTTCATTTTTTTTTCATCATAGGGTTGTAGAAGTCCAATTTTTGTTTTGTTTTTCTTACACAATAGTTGTAAAACCTTTTGATCTTATTAAAGTATTGTTGGGGGTAGAGAGGGAATAAACTTAAAAATACAGAACAGTATAGAGCAGTGGTGGTGAACCTATGGCACACGTGCTGCATCGGGTTGTTTGTGTCATTGAAAGCTCTAAAAGGTTTGTCATCACTGGTATAGAGAATGGTCTGTCAAATACTGATGTACTTATCATCCACAGTTTACCCAGAGCTTTCCCTCATCTTGAACTCAGTTTACCTCACCAAACTAACTACTTTCCTGAACTTGGTGATGTATCCTTCAGTTCATTTTATTATGTGTTAAGTATGTTAGAGATGCTATTATTGTTTGAATTAATTCTGCAGCAGTATCTTCTATAGAATGAAAGATTCAATTACAAAAAAATCACTAGCTTTTTTTTGGAGGGGTGGGTACCAGGGATAGAACTCAGGACCTTGTGCTTGCCAGGCAGGCGTGGTGCCTCTGAGCTACATCCCTGGCTCTCTTTTTTTATTTTAAGACTCAATTTCCATAATTTGAATATTTGAGTATCATAGCGTATTAACAATTTGTTGTTAGAATGTATTTTATTAATGAAGTTGGAGTTTTACTAACTTTACACCTTGAGATGGTTTTAGGGAATATACTCTCCTTTTAAAAGCTTGTTGGACCATTCAGAAAATTGTAGTTTTGGATAGCCTGAAAGTGAAGAAATGGATATTTTTAACCAAGGATAATTTTATTAAAAAGAGGTTATATCACCATTTCTTTCTTTCTTTGATAAGCCTATTTAATTAAAATAATCTTATGTTTTTTATGTGCCAAATTTCATCTTTTCTTGCTCTACAATACTCATTTAAAAAAGTTTATCAGAAAGATCTGAACTACTAGGTCATTTTGAATTGACATGGTACCGAGGGGAATTTATGATCTGTTAAAAGTTAAACATTTTTTAAAAATTTCTTTTTATTTTTTGAGACAGGATCTCACTATGTAGTCCAGGTTGGCCTTGAACTTTTCTCTGTAACCCAGGCTAACCTTGAACTACTAGTGATCCTCTTGCCTCAGTCTCCCAAGTACTAGGATTACAGGTGTGTGCTGCTGCGCCCAACTGCATTTATGTTTGATCCATGCCACAAGGTTAATTTCAAGGAAAATGTCATTCTAAGTAGGACTTTTCTGTTTTTCATATGGTAGAAACCTGAAGTCTGGAATAATATCACAAATATTATTAAAAAACAAAGCAAAACCAAAGACTACTATTAACCTCCTTTGTAAATTGGCCAGTGGCTTTTCCATATTTTGGTAGGCATTCTAATTAGCTGTGCTCTTGCTAGTGTGTACTGATTAAAGTAAAAGAAAAACCTAGGGGCTGGGGATTTAGCCCAGTGGTTTCGCCGCCTGCTGCACAAGCGCAAGGACCCAAGTTCAATCCCCGGTACCAAAAGAAAAAAAAAAAACAATGATGATGGTACATCCTTTGGGCCGGGGATTTAGCTCAGTGGTTCTGGCACCTGCCTCGTAAGTGCAAGGACCTGAGTTCGATCCCTGGTACCAAAAAAAAACAAAAAAAACCCACCTAGATCTGGATGTGACTATAAAATCATGAAAGGAACTGATTAAAATTATAAATTATCCTTTTATAATTATGTAACATATATAAATGGTGAATAAGTCTTTACATGTATTTATTGTTTTACCTGATAAATAAAAATTAGCCTCCCTCCTTCATTAAAAATGAGAAGAGTTGGGTCGGGGATTTAGCTCAGTGGTTCCGCTGCCTGCCTCGCAAGCGAAGGACCCGAGTTCGATCCCCGGTACCAAAAAAAAAAAAAAGAGGAGTAATATTGCTTATATCTCTCGCCAGAGCATTGTAATTTTGTGTTACTGGATGGCATCTCACAGGAAAAAGACATACATTGATATATTTGTTTTAATATGTTTTGAAAACTCTCTAGTTTATGGAGAGCTATGGAAGACAGGAATGTTTGAACGTATGTCTCTGCAGACAGATGAAGATGAACACAGTATTGAAATGCATTTGCCTTATACAGCTAAAGCCATGGAAAGGTATGTTGATTTGATGTAAGAAATCTCAGAGAAGTCATAGATATTGATTTCTGTGGAATTATTTTACGTAGGGTAAGATGATGATTAGGGTAAGGAGATTAAAATTGTTTTATTTTGAAATGAAATTAAAATTTGAGAATTTTAATTTTAAAATTAAAAATTTTAATTGCTTAAATATATATTCAAGTTGATTTTAAATACTTAGCCTATAAAGATTGAACAGAGGAATTAATTTTTTTAGGTGGAAATATGAAAAAACCCTATGTGTGTGTGCTTGTGTTTGTGTGTATCTTGGTTTGCTTAGCATTTTATTCTTTAGACATTTCTGTATCACAGAGTAATTGCTACATTCTTTTGTGTTGCAGTGCTACAATTAATCATAAAATTTAATACTTGGAAATAATTTTGGAGGCTGTTTATTTCAACCTTATACAACATACATAGATCTCTTATTGTGCTTGACAGATACTTGACGGCTCATTTTGTAACTAACTAGTAAAGATCTCCCTATGGGAGGGTGTTCAATAGACTTAGACGAGAGTAGGGATGGGGACAGTGTCTGCTTTGCTTTCCATTATATACCCTAGGGCCTAGCACTTTGCCCAGCATATAATCATTTATTTTGGTAAAATGAAAAAGATTTTTTAAAGTATTTTCTTATTTTAGTATAGCATTTGAACTAGAAAGTATTCTCCAAGTCACATTTCTTTAAGGTTTTTTTTGTCATTTCCTTAATATGTACTTAGTATTTCATATAGTTTGATGCGTTCTGAATATGGTGAGATTATCCCTTCAGTGGATCTCTTCTTTATATTCTCTTAATGTGGGCATCGCAGGTTCTCATATATTAATGAACTCTAAAATCACATTGACATTTTTTATGCAGATATGGCTTACTTACTATTGGCTCGTATATTTATGATCAGCTAAAAATTAGGGTCTTTTTTAGTATTAAGATGGACTATTTTCTCCTCTTGGAATTTTGTGTGGTGGATATCTTTTTAACCCTAAACGTGTATGACTTCTTATTTCTGTTTAATTATTTTCTTGTCAGTATAGTCCATTGTTCTAGTCTTTTTGGATGTTTACATTCAAAGTATTATTTATTTTTCTTAGCTTTTTGTTATTAACATTTGTTCAAAATGACCATGAGGAGTTACATAAATTTTAAGAAATTTCCAACAATCAGTGTAATATTAAAATACAATTTTAGGTTATCTTTTAATAATTCTGTTTCTGCACAAATTGTGAATCCATATGTATTTCTTGTGGTATCATAAAAACTGCATTCTTTTTTGTTTGTTTGTTTGTTTTGAGACAGAATCTTGCTATGTAGTTCAGACTGGCCTTGAACACACTGTAGCCCAGGCTGGCCTTGAATTGCCGGTGAGCCACCTGCCTCAGCCTCCTGAGTGCTGGGATTACTGGTGTGCGCCATCATGCCTGGCCTGAACTTCTCATTCTCTTCATCCACTAAAGGTTATAGAAAATTTTTATTTGCTGAAATGTTTGCCTATTTTATCATAAAAAAATAAAATTTAGACTTAATAAATTGTAGTACAATAGAGCCAATAAACTGACAACAATATACTAAGAAGATTCTAACAAAATAACATTTTTATTGTTACTTCAAAAGTAAAATATGTGAACTATTAGGAAAATAAAAACTTGGAACACCCAAACATAAGTCATCTTCATAATTCTCCCACTTTTATTTTTTGTGCATTACTGGCAGTTAAACCCAGGGCCTTGTGTATGCTAGACAAGTGTTCTACCGTTAAGCTATTTCTTGTGCCCCTTTCCTTTCCTTTTTAAAAATTTGAGATAGGTCTCACTAAGTTGCTTAGGATGACCTCTAACTTGTGATCCTCTTGCCTTTAGCTTTCCAAATAACTGGGATTGCAGTTGTGTGCCACCACACTTGGTCCTCTACTTTTAAATAGTGTTAAACTGCTCCTATAGTACATTGGGATCTTTAATACTACTACTCTTAGATAACACCTAGTAAATATTTGTTGTATTTACCACCTGTATCAGTTATATATTACAAATTACTCCAAAATTTAGTGTCTTAAAATCACAACTGTTTTATTGTTTACAATTTTTGGGTCAGGAATTGGGGCAGTGAGTACCATGCTCAGGTCTCCAAGATTTTGAGAAACATGGTTCAGATGGGGTGAAGGGTCCAAAATGACCTCACTTGTCTGCCTAAAGCCTTAGGACTGGCATTTAGTTGATAACTCCCTGTTTCCTGTCCAGGTGACATACTTGTTTATCAATGATCTTGTCTTTCTTCCTGGGCACCTCTAGGAAGGTAGCCTTTACCTGGTGAGAGCAAAACAAGAAGTAAGAGCAAAAGCAGAAGTTTCTAGGCCTTGTATAGATCTGAAACTGTATAGCACCATTTCCACCAAATTCTTTCATTTTTGTTGTTTTTGTTTCTTTTATTTTTGTTTTTGTTCTTTTTTGTACTGGGGGGATCAAACCCAGAAACTTGCCCTTGCCAGGCAGGCGTGGTGCCACTGAGCTAAATCCCCGGCCCTTCTGTTTCATTTTTTAAGACAAGGTCTTGCCATGTAGTTCAGGCTGATCTTGAACTCACTATGTAGCTCAGGCTGTTCTTGAGCTCATGGCAATCCTCCCAGCCTTCCGAGTGCTGGGATTACAGGTGTGTGCCACCATGCCTAGCCAAATTCTGTTTTTAAAAGCAAGTAAAATTGCTGTGTCAGCCATGATTTTAGGGAGGGAGAAATAGATTACTCCTCTGGAGGGTAGAAGTAGTACGTGTGTACAGGAATAGGAGGAAATGTTGGCAGCTGTCTTTGTAAATGTTTTGACAGTTTTATCTCTGTTGGACAATTCATGTCTTTCTGAAACACTACTCTTACTTTGGACCCCAAGTTAGGGCTCTGTAAGTTTCTTTAGAAAACCTTTTGCCTACCTACGAGGGCTGCATAAGTACTGCATTAAATCTTTCTGAGGTCTTAACAAAGATTAAAGATCCATTCTTTATTTGATAATTATGAGTCTGTTTTACTGGCAGTGTTCTGGCTTCGACCTTTGTCCTCATGCTGTCCTCTTTAATAGTCTTTTGCTGTCTGGAGAGGCTAGTGATAATAAACATTTATTTTATTTTATTTTATCTTTTGGTACCGGGGATCAAACTCAGGACCTTGTGCTTATGAGGCAGGTGGCAAATAAACATTTATTTTTTAATAAATGTTCTTGGTTAGAAGTATTTCCTTTACTCTTCGCTTGCAAGTTAGACAGCTTTTTCTTTAGCTTATGTTTTTCACTTTGTACCTTTTCATACTTAGTTGTGAAGAAGCTACTGATACTTCAAGTATTATGCTTGGAAATGTTGGCAAGAGCCACAGGTTCATTAGGTATATATTTAATCTTCTAAGTTATTTCATGTGACAGTTTTGCTCATTTTTCTGCCATAATATAATGTGGTCCCCCTCCCTCCCGCCTCCTCCAGCACTGTAGTTTCCATAGTCTCCTTCGTGCCCTTTCAGACTTCACTTTCCTGAGTCCCAAAAGCCAGTGTTGACATGTTTTAAGTTTCTCTTACAGAAGCACCCCATTTCCAGGTAGTAGGGTCTTTTGTTGTTGTTGTTTTTGATTTTTGAGAGAGGGTCTTGCTGTGTAGTTTAGGCTGGCCTTGGACTCACTACATATAGCCCAGGCTGGCCTCAAACTCGCACCGATCCTCCTACCTCAGCCTACAGAGTACTTGGATTACAGGTGTGCACCACCATACTTGGCATACAGATACAGGTTTTTAATCTATCTGTTATAGCATAACAAGTCTCTTCAATGTACTTTTTTTTTTCTTCATGATTTTGTGGGTTAGTAGTGGCCACCTGTCCTTATTTTATATGCCATCAGTTGAGGTAGGGTGATGCTGCCCTCACTTCCTGTCTGGGATTATGGTGCTCGTTGTCTTTTGAAGCACTTCAGTTTTCATCTTGATTCTCCTCTCTCTCTGCTTGTCACTCACCCTTCAGGGCCTGTCTCTCCACATGGCCTCTCTTCAACAGGATAGCCTTGGACTGCCTTACATAGCAGTTGAGGGTAGCAATTGGACAAAAGAAGAAATTTCCAGCTCTTTAATATCTATGTCCAGAACTGGCATAGTATCACTTATGACATATTCTACTGGTCAAAGCAATCAGCAAGACCAAATTCCAGGTCAGGGAGAAATGAACTCTTACCTTTGATGAGAGGAATGATGTTTGAGTGCTTTGAGGTAAGAATTTTGGTTGATTGTATTTGCAGATGCTGAAGTTAAATAGCTCATTGAATGCTGTATAAGTCTGTCTCCTTTCCATGGTAGCTCCCTAGTTTGTTCTCTGCCTGCAGCAGCTAGTCTATACTTAATTCTCTGTGCCCAGAATGCTTCTTGGGCAGAAGCACTTTAGTCATTCATTGTTGAATGCAGTAGTGACTATCTTCCCATTTTTAATACTTTTTCCCCTAATTTAGGGTCAGCTTTTTTAAACACTGCTTTTCATATCATGAAATATTTATGTATAATTTTTATTCATTTTACTGGCTGTACATAAGTGTTACTAGTATATATTTATATACTACTTTTTAAAATCAGTTTTTAACAAAGGCTGGGGATTTAGCTCAGTGGTTCCGCCACCTGCCTCACAAGCACAAGGTCCCAAGTTCGATCCCCAGTAGCCCCCCCCAAAAAAGAAATTCAGTTTTTAACGTGTAACTTCAAAACATTCCTGTGGCTTTTTACTGTAGTATTTATGATTTTTATAAAGTAAGTATGTAAGCTGTTATGTATAATTCTGCTATTTTAAGTAGATTTTTTAAAAATTATATTTATTAGAGCTTTCTAAAACATAGTATAAAAGAAGAAACATAAAATGACTCATCCTGTTTCTCAGTTACCTCATTTGACATTTAAAAAATATGTGCACATTGAAAATGTGAATATAATCAAGAAGTACAAAGTGAATAGTGAATGTCTTACTGTTTGCACTAAACCAGTACTGTCACTGAAAATTGTTAAAATACATTAACATGTTTATTCATGTATAAATTTGTATATACATGTAGCATTTATACATGTTTATTTGAATTAAAACATTGTGAGGTCATGTCTTACATATTTTCTGTTCGTTTTTTTCCATACACTGTCTTTTTTTTGGCGGGGGGGGGGGGATCGAACTGGGGACCTCGCGCTTTCGAGACAGGCGGTGGAACCACTGAGCTAAATCCCTGGCCTTGTATTTTTTTGATTTTGTTTTGTTTTGAGTCAGGGTCTTGCCATGTAATTCAGGCTGGTCTTAAACTCATGGCAGTCCTCCTGCCTCAACCGAGTGTTTGGATTACAGGTATGTGACACCATACCTGGCTTCCATATGCTATATTATCTTTCATATTGAAATTTATAATTTTTATTATTACATATAATTGCATTTGAGGAAGGTTAAGTTAGAATACGTAGAAAGTATATCTTGAAAAAGTTTAACACTTAAAATTAACAGCATCAGATGACAGCTTTTCTGCGCAGTTTATTTTGATCATTTATCTTTTCCCCCTTTTCTGTTATTCTAATTCAGTATTTTACAGCTTAAAAGTTTTTTTCTGGGTACACCGTGTTTATATGTTTTAAAATTAAAAAAAATTTTTTGAGTACATGTTTGCAATACATAATAATTAGATTCATTGTAGAGAATTGGTATATATACATAGCACATCTTTTTTCTTTTTTGCCAGCATCAGATTTATTTTTAAGTCTTTATTAGTTAATTTATCATAAACACAAATTAACAGCCAGAGTAACAGACCAAAAAACATAAAACACATAAAACAATTATACTAAATCAAGGTATACTTTTAGATCATTGGGCATGTTGCAGTTTTAAGTTTTACAAGTGTGCACAGTGAAATTTACTCTTTTCATACAACAGTTATTTTGCCTGTTTCACCACTTTTTTACCAGAAAAGTGTGCAGAAGTAATAGGATGCTTTTAGTAACTTCGAAAATATTTTGTTGAAAAATATGGCACTTTAAAACTGTTCATATGCACTGTAAAATGTTAATATAATTTTGTTACTGCCAGTATTTTGGAACATGGGCAACTTGAGAGCATAGTACAGTATACAGTGTTTAGTTTTGTTCTATTCCTTGCTTGCATTGGTTGTATTCAGTTTTAAAAATGTGTCATGGAAAGCCAGATAGTTGCCCAGGCCTGTAATCCCAGTTACTTGGGAGGCTGAGATAAGAGGATGGCAAGTTTGAGGTGAGACCTTGTCTCAAAATTAAAAATTAAGCCAGGAGTGGTAGCACACACGCCTGTAATCCTAGCACTTGGAAGGCCGAGGCAGGCCGATTGCCACAAGTTCAAGATCAGCCTGGAATACATAGTGACCTTAAGATGAGCCTGAAAACAAAAAAACAAAAACAAATAAGCTCCCCCAATTTAAAAAGTGCTGAGGATACAGTTCAGTGCCCCTAGGTTTGATTCCCAGTATTGAAAGGGGAAACAAACAACAAATCATGGAGCTAGCATCTTGGTGCACACCTATAATTGCAACAGTTTGGGAGACTGAGTTAGGAGTATCAAAAGCTTGAACCCAGCCTGGGCACTTTCTCAAGACCCTGTCTCAAAATAAAAACTTAAAAGGGATGAGGAGAGCCTGGATAGATAGCACAGTGTGAAGTGCTTAGTTATCAAAGAAATGTTGTTACATAATTATTCAGATAATGAATCTTAAGTCTTCTTTTATGTTTATACATATTGTTCCCCCAGTTCATAGCTGCATTGAGATGCTTTAGTATGGTATTAAATATTACCTTTGTTTGGTTTTTTTTTTCAGTACTAGGGGACTGAATCCAGTGCCATGTGCATGCCAGACAAAAAGCTCTGCAACTGAGCTCTATCACCAGCCCTTTAAATACTAGTCTTTAATAAATGGTTTTTCCTATTAGTGTCTTGTATTACTATGGTGCTATGTTGCAATGGGTGAGCCAGTTGGTGAGTGGTGTTGTTACATTTTTATTAACTGAAGTCCATAGTTTAGAGTAACTAAATTATGAGAGTATCCAACTCTGTGTTGGATAGTTGTTTTGTTTTTGCCAAATGACTGCCATGTATCTGTGGTAATGTACCATACAGAATAGTTTCACTGACCTATAAATTTTCTATACTTCACCTCTTTATCCCTCTCCTTATCTCTGCACCTCTAGTGTCCATGGATCTTTATACTATGTCTATAATTTTGCCTTTTTTGAGTATATCCTTTTTTTGAGAGGGGAGGTATAGCAGATTGAGCCTGGGGCAAGACACATGCTAAGCAAATTTTTACCTTTTTTTGAATGCTGGAATCATTTCATGTAGCCTTTCCAAATTTGCTCTTTCCCTTTCCTCTCCTCTCATTTTTCAGCTTTACTGGGGATTGAACTGGCCTTCTCACTGAGCTACATATCCATTCCTTGTTTGTTTGTTTAACTTTATTTTGAGATAGTGTTTCACTAAGTTGCCCAGGCTGGGCTTGAACTTGTGATCATCTTGCCTCAGACTCCCACTGTGCATTTTTTTTCTTCAAAGTTTCAGGGATCAAACCCAGGCCTTAGTGCTTGCTAGGCAAGTACGTTACCACTAAACTACATACCAAGCCCATTTCCAGATTGGCCACTTTCTCTTTACAATATGCTTTCAATATTTCCTCATGTCTTTTTATGGCTTGATTGCTTATTTCTTTGTCATTGAATAGTATTTCGTTTTATGGATGTCATAGTTTGCTTATCCATTCACCTTTTGAAGGATCATTGCTATGTTGAATTCTACTATATGTTACCTTTTTCTATTGCCCTTCTGTTTTTTTTTTTTAATCTTCCACTTTTTATTCCTTCTCTGGTTTTAATTGTGCATTGTTTTTGACGACAATTTTTTTTGTCTTACATGTTAATTACCTATATGTTTCAAACTTTTTCAGTCATTGCCCTGGAGTTTGCAGCATATATTTTCAACTGATTTACAACTTTGAAATAATACTACCTATACTGCTTCAGGAGTATTTTCTAATTCTCTTACCTGTCTCTTATAAGTTTACTATCTTTTATTTCACTTATCTACAAGTTATAATCATTAAATACATTGTCACTACTATTACTCTGAGCAAGTCACTATTAGATCAGTTAAGGCAAAGTGGGCTGGGGCTTTAGCTCAGTGATTCCACTGCCTGCCAAGGACCCGAGTTCGATCCCCAGTACCAAAAAAAAAAAAAGAAAAAAAAAAGGCAAATTAAATGAAATAAATAAGACTTATTTTGCCTTTATTACTTGTCTAACATACTTGCCTTCTGTATGTACATCTAGTTTTCTGACCTTTATGCTCTATGAAGGACTGCAAGGCAGATTTAATACCTAAATTGACAAATTCAGTTCTTGTTAGAAGCAGAAAGGCTTTACATCTCCTTCACGTGTGTGTGTGTATGTGTGTGTGTGTATGTGTATGTGTGTGAGAGAGAATCTGGAGCTTGGACCCAGGGCTTTGCACATGCTAGCTACATCATCCTGTGTTGAAAACACTAGTTCTGAGTTATATCCCCGACCCTTTTTTATTTTGAGACAGGGCCTCACTAAGTTGCCCAGGCTGGCCTCAAATTTAGAATCCTCCTACCTTAGCCTCCTGAGTAATTAGTATTATGAGTGTGTACCACTGTGCTCGACTTTGAGCTAAATCCCTGGCCTTCTTTTTCCTTCACTTTCAAAGGATAATTTTATTGGGTACAGAATTCCATGTTGTTAATTTTTTTATTTCAACATTTTTTATCACTTGTTGTTTGCATGATTTCTGAAGAAAAGTCTGATGTAGTCCTTAGCCATGATTCTCTAAAGATAAGACATTTTTTCCTTTGAATTTTGTGTGTGTGTGTGTGTGTGTGTGTGTGTGTGCATTGCTTGTTTTGTGGTACATAATAGGGATTAACCCCAGGGTCCTACCAAGTGCTAGTCAAGTGCTCTAGCACTGATCTGCATCTCCAGCCCTTATTTTCTATTATTTTGTGATAGGGTCTTGCAAAATTGCCCAAGCTTGTCTCAGACTTGTTCCTCCTTGCCTCATGCCCTTCCACCTTGTCACCCCTATAGCTGGGATTATAGGTGTGTGCCACCATACTGGCAGCTCCTGTGGCTTCTTTTATTTGTCTTTAATCTTCTACAGTTTGCATATAATATGCTCAGGTGTAGGTTTTAGTATTTATTTTTCTTGATGTTTTCTGAGCTTCCTAGATTTGTGATTTTGTGTCTGTCATAACAAGAACTTCTCAACAATTACTACTTGAAATATTTATGTTCTTTTCTCTCCTTTTGATACTACCAGAAGGTTTATGATTGCCCCATAGTTCTTGGATATTTTGATACATATTTTCTCATTTTTCCTCTCTTTCTAGTTTAGAAAATTCCTGTTAATAGTTTTTCAACTCACTAATTCTTTGACCATATCCACTCTACTGATGAGCTCATCAAAGACATTCTTTGTTTATATTACAATGTTTCTGATCCATGTTTTTTTTTTCTGATTCTTCCTTAAAGTTTCCATCTTTCTGCTTGTATTACTTGTTTTTGTATGTTGTCCGCTTTTCTCATTAGAGTACCTAGGATATTAATAATAGTTATTTTAAATTCCTGATCTATCATTTCTAAAATCTTTCATGTATTTGGGTCTAGTTCTGAAGTTTTCTTTGTCTCTTCAGACTGTGTATTTTGTTTTTGGCATGACTTGTAACTTTTTTTTTTGGTACCGGGTATCAAACTCAGGACCTTGCGTTTGTGAGGCATGTGTGGTGCCACTGAGCTAAATCCCCAGCCCATAACTTTTTGTTGAAAGTGAAACATGTAACAATAATATGATTCAGAATGTAATACCTAACAGTTGAAGAATTTAAGGGAATGTGAGAGGAAAGAATGTAGTCGAGGTAGGAAAACACAAAGAAGGCTTCAAAGGGGAGATGGTGTCTGTATGGTTTTTGAAGATAGTACAGTTTTCACAGAATGAGACATAAGGAGAGAGTAGTATAAATATGAAGTACAGCAGTAGGAAAAACCACTGGCTTATTTTAAGAGGAGAACACTGGTATAGCTTGTGGGAATTGGAAAAGCTTGGTTAATATTTGAAGTCTGTGAATGTTATGTTTGGTTTGCGTAGTTAAAATTTTTTTCATATATATGCTTATAGTTGGATATTGCTCCTACCACTTTTTGTTATTTTATACCATAACCACTTTTTCACACAAGTGATAGCAGCTTGAGAGTGGAGGCATTTGAGTAGGTAACAAAGAATAAGAGAAGTAGCATTAGAAAGTTGGAAAGTAGATTGTAATTAGATCATGGAAGCTGTTGAATGCCATTTTAAGATACTTGTATTTATTCTATTGTTGGTAAATTACTCTTAGATGGTATGGTGGCAGTATGAGAGCTGGATTAGAGTTAAAAGAGATTGCCAGTAATAATTCAGTGACAAAGTCATGGGGGCTTTGAACTATAGGAGTGGAGGATTGGAAAGCAATCTGAGTACACATGAGAGACAGTTTAGAATCAGCAGGATTCTACATAGAATAATATGAATGTAGAAACAAAAACGTTTCTCTCTTGGATAGTAAGATGAAGTAAAGTGAATGCAAGGATTAAGGTCTTATAGTATAGCCATTATCAGAGATGATAAAAGCCAGAAATAGGGGCTGGGGATTTAGCTCAGTGGTTCCACCACCTGCCTCGTAGGTGCAAGGTCCCAAGTTCAATCCCCGGTACCAAAAACAAAAAACAAAAACAAAAACAAAAAAAGCCAGAAATAGATATGAGCTTAAGAAAGCAGGGAATTGGAAATACCGACTTGTTTGTAAAAAAAAAAAACTAGAATTCCTTTATGATTCTGCCAACAAACTTTGTCAGCTTGATTGAATTGTTTGCTTTATAATAGCTTCAGATAGTTGAGTTTCTAAAATAGTATGTGTAGTATCTCTTGTACCTGAAGTATGCCCTTCTGTTGAAAACTTTTTTTGGCAATATTCCTACTTGGATTAAAATTTAGAAAGGTAATAATTTGTAAGATTAATTTTGAGAATCTTATTAGATTCACTTTACTGATCAAACAGTAAAAATTTGTATTGACTTAAATGTTAATGTTAGTTAATTCATTGATAGCTAGCTCAAGATTCTCCTTTCCCCTTGTGCCTACATAGTTCTTTTGCTCTACCTGATGTTTAATTTATTTTTTTTTCTAGTACTGGGGATCAAACTCAGGACCTTGCACTTGCGAGGCAGCTGCTGTGCTACTGAACTAAATCCCCCGCCCCAGAGCATTCTGTTTTTGTTTTATTGAGACAGGGTCCTATTTTGTACTTAAGGCTGACCTTGAACTGTGTAACCCAGGCTGGACTTGAAGTCTTGCCACCATATGTGGCTTAGAGTATTCTGTATAAACTCTTTATGCATATCCTTTTGGTTAAAGGTTAATTTGATTGAGAGGAAAAAATGAGAGAAATTCTTCTTTGTATGGTTCCCTAAAACTTTACAGTTATGATTCTTTATATCACTTTGCTTTTAACACCGTTTTGAAGGTTCCATGACCACCCTTACGTTTGGTAACTCTCCATAAGGACTCACAGGTCACTGAAATGTGGTCTCATGGCTATGGTTTATTAGAATGGTCTGATACACAGCAGGGCCAGCAAGGGAAAAAGAGATCAGACAGAACATGGAGGAATTCAGCTTCAGCTTTCTAGTGTTCTGTCCCCCATAGAGTGAGTTGCATAGAAAGGACACAGAGGGCTGGGGATTTAGCTCAGAGGCACCGTGGGTGCGCCTGCCTCACAAGCGCAAGGTAGTGAGTTCGATCACTGGTACCAAAAAAAAAAAAGGGACACAGAGTTCTGCCAGGGAATCTGAGGTCACATGCAGAAGCCAAATGTGTTATTGGGAGCAGTCGTGTAGCACTTCACCTAGGTAGCTAGCCACAGCGACCGTAACTCCAGATTCTCAAAGGGAGTATGTTTGCCATGAAACAGTCACATTGTTTATAAACAATTTTGGCAGGCTGGCATAACAGAATTAAGGTACTCATGTGGGCGAAACAGCCTCACCAAATAAATATTCTAAAAGCAATGCTTCCAGATGCTATCCAAGAACTAGTTTACAGACAACTTCTTCTCAAGATTACAGCATCAGACCTGCAATATTAACTCTTCTGTAAAACTCCCATTCATCTTCTCCATTCCCAGGTTATCATAGTGCCATTCCCAATCTCTAGGTTTTTGGCTCTCTTCAGTATCCTTATCCTTATTGTAGCTTAGATTTGTATTAGATCTTTTTTGTTTGTTTGTTGTGTTTTTGAGGGCAGGGTCTTCCTTTGTAGTTCAGGCTGACCCTAATTTCACTATGTAGCCCAGGCTGGCCTCAAACTCAAAGCGATCCTCCTGCCTCAGGAGTGCTGGGATTACAGGTGTGTACCACCATGCCTGCCTCTGTATTATATCTTAAGATTTTACTTTACTCTGATTATGGCCTCAGCGAAGGTCCTGAATATTTGAAGTGGTGAGAGAAAAGTAAGATCTGCTGTTGTAAAGTCTTTAAGAAAATGGAATAGCTTAACTTCAGTACTAAGAGAGATTGTCTGCATCTGCCCAGTTTAATGATAGGCACAAGAGCAGTGCCATTTTCAAATATGTTCTTGTTCTATGACTTTTATATTCATGGTTATTTGTGTGTTTCTGCATAGGTTTTACTGTTAATTTTTTCTTTTGTTGCACACAGGGGGTCTCACTGTGTAGTTCAGGTTGGCCTTGAACTCATTATGTCACCCAGGCTGGCCTCCAACTCAGTGATTCTCCTGCCTCAGCCTTCTGAGTGCTGGAATTACAGGCATGTACTGCCACACCTGATGAGTTAAATCTTATTTGTTGTCATTTATTGAGAATTTAGAGAAAATGTAGTATTTATGTTTTTAAGTTTCTCTTTTTCCTATATGGTATCGTATCTCTTTTTGAATGTTCCCTATCCATCAGTGGGAGAACATTTTTCAGCAGTATAACGTGAAGGAACTCGAATAATAGGTAAAAATTCTTTGTTGGTGGTAATGGAACAGTTTAAGTTTTTATGAGTATGAAGGATACACAGTAGGTATCAGGATATTTCAGAAGATTAGAATGTATTTTTATGAAATATTTTTTATATTTACATGTATATGTTTTGTCCCCTTCATCTTTCTACAAATGTTTTTAACTAAAAGGGGAGAAGAAAATAAGTCTTGGCAATGTTACTTGGCAGTAACCTTGGCACCTTAGCGGTGATGATAATGTCTCTCCTGACTGGCTAACTGTAGCTGTCTTTGTTATACTTTTGGGCTTTTTTGGTACTGGGGATCAAACTTGGGACCTTGCACTTGCAAGGCAGGCGCCAGAACCATTGAGCTAAATCCCCGGCCCTGTCTTTGTTATAATTTAATTCTGCCAATATTGACAAGCTCAGAGCTTCCTCTAGACTCTTTGGGAAGTTGGAAGAATTCTCATATTCATCAATGTTGTTCAGTGTAGAGATACTCGAATTAGTGGTGGAGGAAGACTAAGCATGTAATATTTCCTCTAATCTAAAATACCATTTATTTTTCTCATTTTAAATTGAGCATTAAGGAAATGAAATGCAGTATTGTAACTTTGCCAATACTTCTATCTATAGGCCTGTTGACATTTTTATCTTAAGCAAAAATTTTTTCTCCAAGAAAGGCAGAATTATAATTTTTTTTTCTAATAGATTGAGTTGGTGTAGTATATTCTTGCTTATCAAAAATACTGTTGTAGCTTTGGGATTTTGAATTGATGAATATTCATGATGTTGGAAAAGCATGACACGCTGTACAAATTCAGTCACACAAAATGGCATGTTGTGTATGTACACATGGGACCTAGAAGGACACATCCAACTAAGTTGCTTATGACTGCAAATGACTTTGATCTTTGCTTCTTGTGTTTTTGTTTTCTGTAATGCACATATTAACTTTTAAAAAGTAAAGCTTATATTTAAAACTAAAAAATACCATTAATTTTAAGGTTTCAATTATTTTTATACCCCTAATTAAAAACAACTATCAGCTAAATTATGTTTTCTTATCAATTGGAATATAGTTTGAGCACATTTTTACCCTAGAATTAGAAGTTTTATGTTGAGTATTTTCATACTGTATACTGGTGAAAGCATTGGTGATACAGTGTTTTCGTTTTTAAAAAGAGTGCTCCATTATTGGTTCTGAGATTTCAACTCTTTAGTCAATAACATATCTTGGATATGCACAATTTCTGCAACCCGGTTTAAGCTATAGGATAGAAAAAGAAGAGATAAAATGTTCCTCTTCATTACTAAAATGCTCACAAGAGCCCTTGTGGTAAGTGTTATTAATTTGACTTACACATGACAAAATTGAGGCTTAGGTAGTAATCCGGTGCAGTTGACATAGTTTGTAAGTGGCAAAGATGAATTTTCCTTTCCTCTTTTTCTTTCTTAATAGTGTTATTGAGGTATGATTTACACGCTGTAAAATTCACTAGTGTAAGTGTCTTTCTTACGCACTGCGACACAATACTCAGCACCCACAAATTAAAGGAGGACAGGTTTATTTTGGCTCACAGTTTGTCAGTTCATAGTTGGCTGGCTCCAAGACAGGGTGGCATGGCAGAGGGGCCTGGCAGAAAATAGCTTATGACATGTCATGCAGGAAGCAGAGAGAGATCAGGGGAGGAGGGAAGGAGCCCCCTTTCAGGCCACGTCCCCAGTGACCTACCTTCTCCAACCAGGCTTCTCCTCCCAGCATCACAGTCCTGTCTATATACTTCAGTGGATCATGTCCCCGTGAGCCAAAAACTTTCCAGAAGTACCACCTGTGAGTGTGTGCTGCTTTGGGGGGACATCCAAATATAGACCATAACAGTAAGTGTTCAACTCAGTGATTTTTAAAGTAAATTTATAGAGTTGGGCAGCTGTTTTCACAGTCTAGTTTTAGAACATTTTCATTACCCCCCCAAAAAAATTGGTATCTATTTAATGTTAATCCCTGTTCCCTACTCTCGACTTCCGGTTGGGGTATGATCTGCTTTCTGTCTTTAGGTTTGCATTTTCAGGAAGTTTCATATAAATTTAGTCATATAATACTTTCTAACAGTATTTGTCAAACTAACAGTTTGACAAAATGACTGCATAATGGTTCTGTTTTGTCTGCATCCCAGCTGATAGCTGTTTCTGTCAGTGTTTTTGACTATAACCATTCTCATAGCTATGTAGTGTAATTCTTTGGCCTTGTATGATACATCTTTTTATTTTCCTATTGAAGAGCAAAAAATTTTTAATTTGGATTAATTCAGTTATTTTTTTAATGTGTGAGTTCTGCTTTTGGTCTCATGTTTAGAAGTTTTACTTTTCCACTTCTCAAATTTCCACTTAAAAGTTTGCAGTTTTTAAATTAATAGTCCATATTTACTTCTTAAACATAACTTCCTTCAGTTCTTTGAAAATATTTGAATATTTGGAAGTTTTTGTCTGCTAAATCCAAGATCAAGTTTTATTCAGATACAACTTTTATTCAGATACTACTTCTTTTTCTCTGTCAGTATTGGTCACAGTTTGCTGTTTGTTTGTTTGGCTTATAAAGTTTTTGTTGTTGTTGTTGAACTGAACATTTTACATAGTATACTGTATTTCATAGTATCTCTGCATTCTGAATTTATTCATTTTTTTCCCCTGGAGAGTCTTGCTATGTAGTCCAGGTTGGCATTGGATGGCTATCCTTCTGCCTCAGTCTCCTGAGTGTTGGGATTATGGTCATGTGCCACACCCCGGCACTCCTCAGCTTCTTTGAAATTTGTATTTTTATTTTTACTCTGCCTTTTTGAGTTTGTACCAATGATTGCAGAGTTGAGTGCCTAATGAATGATTGGTTGGTTGTAGGTTGTATACACTTTCAGCCAGTAGATGTATACCTTCTGTTGTGGATTATATGTGCTTCGGGAATCACATTCAAAGTTCTCTACATTTTTGTTTGCCTCTTTTCCTTTCTATTGGGCTGTATTATATCTCCTTACGTGTGCATGTAGGTGGTGTTTTGCTTTTGTTTTTGTTTTTCGATGATGCTGGTGAATGCTCGGCAGGTGCTGTACTACTGAACTACACCCCTATGCCTTCAGGCAGATTTTCTTATCAACCCAGGGATGTGTCACAAGCTTGCTCTTCTCTCAGGTTTGCAGATTCCCCTTACCATTTTCTCAGCTTTCCAGTTAGCTGGCATTTTATAGTTCTCTTGGGGCTGTTGGAGTCTTGTACATATGTGCATCCTTCTCGTCAACTAGAGTTGTGTGGATGGCACAGGCTGTTTTCTCAGGATTTGTAGAGAAATTGTAAGTCTTTCTATGGCTGTCCCTTTTCCAGCATCTCCTTACTCAGTTTCTACCTAGTCCTACGATTTATGTTTCGCTCCAATGGCTTCAGGCTTAAAAGAATTGCATATTTTTCTTTTTTAAATTTGCTGCGAGTTTCCTCCTCTGGCCTCCAAGTCAAAGCCATCCCCCTTTTGGCAGTGAAGCTGCTGGTTTTCAATCACTTTGATGGAATTTCCACAATTGTGGAGCCTAGGGTAGGTGATGAAGCCTGGTAAGATGCAAGATTTCTACCATTCTTAGCAAGAAGTTCTGTTGTTTGACATGACTAAACTCTTGTTTTCTTCCTTTGATTGAGTTAAAAGCACAAAAATGGTTGTTTTTGGTGGTTTTATCCAGCTTTATATTTGTTTTCTCAAGGTAAATTTTGTATTTCCCTGGGAAGCCCAACTTCAGAACTTGGATTTCAAAACCTAGGAATATTAGATTTTGGTTCCAAATATGTTTTTTTTTTTTTTTCCTAATTCGTGCTTTGTGGGGATAGAGAATGAGTGAGTTGTTTTGTTTTAAGAAAAGATGACAAAAAGGGTTGATTTAAGCCTTAGGTTTCTACAGAGATAAGACTTTTACCTCTATATAAGCACATATTGAAGTCACTTGGAGATTTGGTGGCTCTTGTGGAGAGTGGATTTGCTGTTTCTTTAGTTCAAGTCAGCTATTGTTGATAAAACACCCTTCCTCTAGTATTCTTCACATAATAGCAGTTTTATGAAATAGGTTTTGTACGTGTGATCATTTTACAGATAAGGAAATACTTTCTCAGAGTCACGTTAGACCCATATTTTTAAGCTGTGTCTGGTAGGGATGATACTTGAACCCATTTCTTCTGGCTTCTATTTGTTCTTTATACTCTAGGTTACTGTTTTCCTACCATATCATAATTAGTGGCAGATTTTTCCATGATCTTAGTTTATTTATTTATGTAAGTAGTTCTTGAGGTTAGAATAATTCATGACAATCCTCCTGAATTTTTTAGTTCAGCTGAAATTCTTTTCTTTCAATTGATAATGACCCTTAACTAAACGAAGAGTTCTTATTTGTTGTAGGCAGTTATTTAGCAAATTAGCAAGAGTTAGCGAATGAGATATCCCATGGCAGCTTCCTCTGCCAGCTTCCTTTTTTTTTCTTACTCCATAGATGCAGATTCTGCCCAAGAAGCCCCTGCATTGCAGAGGGACTGGAGATCTGTATGTTCTGTTTATTTCGCAGTTGACAAGGGTAAGGGGGTCTTTTTATGGGGGAGGTGCTTGGGTGCCCTGAATTTAGCTTTATGTAGTTTAGCCAAACTTTGTTTTGGGATTACTTAAATTTAGTGTTAAAACAACTTCTTTTATGAGTTGTTTGTCTGATATCAATTGTCAGATTATCATATTAAATAGCATTTATTATACTTTTTTAAAAGTCCTGTTCTGAACAAATCAGACAAATAAGATTCATGCTTCTAAAATTCTAAATGTAGGATCATTTAGAATATTAATACTGTTGAATTTATGTAAGTAAATTTTCACAATAAGAAATTTTAAAGGTTTTGAATAAGCATAGCATATCATATTCTTTATTAATCTGCTTTTTTCCTTTTCCATAAATCTATCAATCTATAGAGTTTATAAAAAAGGGACTTGTGTGGGTATATCATAAATATTGTGGATGAGGATGGTCTCTTTTTCTTGCTACTAGAAATCAATATTTCTTGAATTCTTTGTTTACCCTGGATGCCAATGAAATTTGAGTTTTATCTTCAGCCTGACTTATATCTCATCAGTAGATAAGTGTAAAAGTGCAGTTGATGAATCTTATGGGAGCCAAGATTAAGTTTTGTAGCTCTTACCTGACAGGTTATAGAACAAGTACCAGAAATGGCAGTATTTATAGTAAGATATAATTAAAATAGGTGAGGAAGAGTTTAATGCTCTTTTAAAGTCACAGAAGGATTGGGCTGGTGATTGTACCCTGGTGGGTAGGTGAGAAGACTCGAGTTCATGATGGATTTAGGTTTTCATTTTTGAAGCTATTATTATAACTGTAAATAACTTTGTTTACCTAAAGTAACATATATTTCTGTAATTTGAATAGATACTTTCAGTATTCTGTCCTTCTCATATCTTTAAATCATCTTCTTTCAACATTTAATTTCTAGATTTAAAGAATTCAGCAATAATATTTTGTATATTATCATTACCACTGTTAATAAATATTCCACTTTCCAGTGTCAGTACATTTGGAAAACTACTTTTATTCTTAAACATCTTAAATGACCTTTTTTTTTCTTTTTCCTGTTTTCTTTAAGCCATAAGGATGAGTTTACCATTATTCCTGTACTGGTTGGAGCTCTGAGTGAGTCAAAAGAACAGGAATTCGGAAAACTCTTCAGTAAATATCTAGCGGATCCTAGTAATCTCTTTGTGGTTTCTTCTGATTTCTGCCATTGGGGTAAGTTCTAGATTTTAACATATCATGGTAGATATTATATATGTGTGTCATTCTAAGCTCTAATTTTCAGTTCTTTATCACTCTCTTGGAAAGTTTCACTTTTAAAGGCTGCAGTGTTTAACAGTGAATAAAAAAGATTTTTGGTCATTTTAAAAGGGTCAGATGATAGTAGTGGAATATGGGCACATTTCCAAAGGCGACTGGTATAATTGGATTCACATTGTGAGGGCATCCTTGCTTTACTTATGTTAGTAGGAGTTGAGACCTTTGAATCCCATTTCCACCTATGTGTGTATGGTAGATTCTCTGAAGTTTTAGTGAGTAGAACAAATACTCTTCTTTAGAATGTAGAAGAGTTCTGTGTGCTATGATGGTCTTTTCCAGATTTCTTTTTTTTGTAATTAGTCTTTCTTTTGGTGCTTAATTTTTGCCCACAATTGCCTTCATCTTAAAGCTACCCGCCAAAGATTGTAATATGTTGGTTATTAGCACTGTGGTCTTCCTTGGCAATGCTTTATAGTGGTAAAGACTCTTATGTGATTTTTATGATTATTGTGAATTATAAAAGTAAGGCTACTTCACCATGAATGGATTATGAAGGAAGTGAGACATTTGTGGATTCTTCTTTTAGTAAACTTTATTTTCATGTTCTTTGGATGCTGTTTGCTCTCATTTATCCATTACTGTTCCAGAATATATCTAGATTTCTTTCATCTTAGGACATTTCTTGGACTCATTTATTTACTGGTTTAAGGATGCCAATATCTATTCACTCATCAGATACTACTTTAATTATATGAAAATATAAAACATAAGACCATAATTTTTAAGGAAGAATGCTAGAAGCCCAGAGAAACATCCTCTATAAGATATAAGGAACCCTGACTTTTTACATGTCTTGCCTTTTGATGGCCAGAATTGATTCAACATATTTATGGCTTGGTTAGGTCTTCTCTTGCATCCTTCTCTGAATGGCCTTCTTAAAGTTCAGATCTCAGTTCAAGAGAACTATCTTTCTTGATGGTACAGGTGTTTGTGTGTGTGTGTGTGTGTGTGTGTGTGTGTGTGTGTGTGTGTGTGGCAGTGTTTCTCAACTAGTGATGATTTTCCTGTTAGAAGATATTTGAAAATGCCTGGAAACATTTTTATCATCACAACTAGCATGGGTTTGAGGGGTGGTGATGCTACTGGTATCAAATGAGTAGAGTCCAGGGAAGCTGCTAAATAAACATTGTATAATGCACAGGACAAAATGCACCCCTTTTCCCCTAGTCAGGGAAATGCCTAGCCTGAGATGTCAATTGTGCTAAGTTTGGGAGACCCAGATTTAGGGTGTGCAGGTTCCTAAACTTCCTTGTGAAACTCCTATAGAAGCTCTCAGGATTTTTAAATAACTGGTTCCAGTGGCTAGTTGATAGTTCTGCATTTAGCAGAAGTGATTTTTTTTTATTGATATAAATATTAGATCTGAGGGCCTAGATAAAAAATTTCTTTCTTGGGAATTGAAAAATGTAATGATAGTCTTAAGAACAAATTATCAAATACCATTACTGAAAAAGGGCCACTTTTCTTGGTATTGTAAATTTGTGTTGGTAACAAGGCATATTCATATGTTTGGGATTTTTTTTTTTTTTTGTGACATGGTCTCCCTATGTAGTTCAGTCTGGCTTTGAACTCACTGTGTTGCTGTGACTGGTGTCAAACTCATTGTAATCCTTCTGCCTCAGCCTCCCAACTACCAAGTGATAAATAAGATTGCAGGTGTGCACCACCACACTCATCTGGAAATCAAAATTTTTGAAGCAAGTGCCCTGTTACTTTTCATTTTGAAGGCTCTTATGAATGACTTGATTTAAATAATTAGTTTTTCTGATACTGTTTTTCAGAATCTGGGCTCTTTTTCTAAGTGGGCAACATGTACAAGTGCAACATAAATCTATATAAAACATGGAAACATTCCTTTTACTTCATTAATTAGAATTCTAAAGCAAACAAACCTTAGTCCACTCTTCTGGATAACTATGATTTTTGAGAGAGAAAAATAATTTTTTTTACATTCTACCTAGATTTGTTTTTTTTTTTTGGTACCGGGGATCGAACTCTGGTCCTTGTGTTTTTGCAGCAGGCGGCAAAACTACCGAGCTAAATCCCCGGCCTCATTCTACCTAGATTTTCAGAAATTCATTTAAGCCATTTTATCTCTTGATTTCTTGAAATTTTTGGTCTTTAAACTGTAAGATAGGGTTTCCAGGTGATAACTTCAAGAAAAGAACTCGAAATTATCAAAGCTTGATAAACATTAATTACAAGAATTCTCTAGAAACTAAAGTGTTTATATTTACATTTGGTGGTTAAGTAATAGAGCTTTTCCAAATGTTTAGTTGGAGGCACTATCCCTAACAGTACTCATTGTTTTACTTTATACATATGCAAACAATTATGCTAATTATTATTTCTCAGATATTTGACAGTGTCTGGGGGTTTGTGCGAGGTGTAACATGAATAATATTCCAAAATTGCTAGTGTCCTTGCCTCACTGATACCATAGTATATATTCTTGTAAAGTAAGGTAATTTTGTGTTTTGCATGCTTATTGAAGTTAATATGAACCCTTGGCCAGCTATGGGTTAAGCTCTCTTAGGAATTAAGTTTCATGTTTCTCAAATGTATACTATAGTAGTGTTTGTTATCCTAAATTAGTGAGTGTGGTGTATTACTGCCTCAAAAATTTAGTTGCTTCTCATGAAGAGCATACTTAGTGATTGTTTTCCTATTTTAAACCTACTGTACAAGTTGATTTTTATCATGTGAAAGCAGGCATAACTCTGAATTCTAAAGAATTTCTCAGGAACGATTCATTTCCTCAAGTATACAGATATATTCAAGGTTCATTGAGTTAGGCTTTTAACACACTGCAATGCCAAATAGCTGATTTTTGAAGAAAAAAACCACTTATTTGACACATTATTCTGATGTATACAGTGAAAGTTTCTTTTTGTTGAGCAGTATTATTTTAGGCTAGTTGACAGTGATTTCAGTTTTCATTTTTAGTTATTCTCTCTCTCTTTTTTTTTTTTTTGGTTACTGGAGATCGAACTCGGGTCCTTGCGCTTGCACAGCAGACGACGAAACCTCTGAGCTAAATCCCCGGCCCTTTTAGTAATTCTCTTTATAGTTAGTTGGTCCAGCTTTGCTAAAAAAATGAAAACTTAGTGATGGAGACCATTGGGATCTAATGTGTAAACTGGAAATATTTTTCCTTGTTGATCTTACTTGGCAGACAGTGTCCATTGTAAAGAGGACTTTTTATATATGTTTTACTTTATAGATGTTTGCTTTTCGAACCCTATTTAGATTTTATTTAGATTTGAAAAAGAGACATTGGAGGATAAAAATAGAAAGATGAAAATACTGTTTACTTTTTGAGTTAGACCAAGGCAAGGGAGAGATAGGAACCTGGATTCTGTTATTACCCCTTCTTTCTGTCCTGTCGTTTATGCTCCCCAAAATGAAATCTTGCATTTTATTTCCTGCCTTTTATCTCATGGTCAGTCTTCTTCTTCTTTTTTTTTTTTTTTTTTGGTACTGGGGATCGAACTTGGGACCTTGCGCTTGCGAGGCAGGCAGAGGAACCACTGAGCTAGATCCCCGGCCCAAATGATCAGTCTTATACATATGAAAATGCATTATTTAGTACCATAGGATGATATATCTCATTCTAACGGTCCTACCTCATTTCTCCTTTATTGCTAGTAGGAGGAACTGGAGTAAGTACAAGACATTCGCTGTACTTAACCAAGTTCTTTGTTTGTTTTGTTTTGTTTTTTGAGACAGGGTCTTGTATGTAGTCCGAGGTGGCCTTGAACTCACTATATAGCCTAGGTTGGCCTTGAATTCCTTGTGATCCTCCTGCCTCAGCTTCCTGAGTACTGGGATTACAGGTGTTCACTACGATGCCTGGCATTTTAGCAAGTTCTTTATTCTATAGAATATTTTGAAGCTATTTTAATTTTTCTAATTAGTAAAATTTTCATTCTTTTTTTTGGGAAGTGGAGTGATGGTACTGGAGATTGAACTCGGCCTTTGTGCTGCGTATATCCTCAGCCTTTTAATATTTTATTTTGAGACAATATGTCAGTTGCCCAGTCTGGGCTTGAATTTGCTATCTTCTGCCTCAGCTTGCCAGAGTGTGGGCTTATAGACAATGAACCATTATGCCCTGCTTCTATATGTATTGCTAATATTTATGTTTTCATTTTCTGAAATACTAATTTCCAAATTTAGATTATTGAGTTTTTTATTGACATGAACTTTTAATGAGTCTTGGAGTGAAATTGGATCTAACAGAATTGATTCTTTAAAACTGGAGTCATGCTTTTATTTGATTGGCCTTTTATGAAGATTTTGCAAATCAGTTCAAATAAACTTGGTAAATATTTGTGATATCTTATTTTGTTAAAATACATAGTTTGCTGAGATTCCCCACAATTTTTAATTTATTTAGGTTTTTATAATTTGTTTTATAAATATATGCCACTTTATCCTCTAAATATTTATATATTTATTCAGATTTTTCATATATTAATGATTATTAATACTTTTAGTTTTGAGGTACACGTGTTACTATTTTCAAATATTTAAATTGATATGAATATAAGTTAGCTAATTCATAAAATATATCTTATCCAAGCCTTCATATTTGTTTTCTCAAATATTTGTACATACTGGTTTCACAAATTCAGGGTTTTTTTATCTTTTGCAGAATTAAAATAGGGCTAGTACTTTTACATTTGGTTTTTCTCTTTTTTTTTGGTACCAGGGATTGAACTAAGGTCCTTGCGCTTGTGAGGCAGGTGGGGGAACCACTGAGCTAAATCCCCAGCCCCTAATACTTTTACATTATAACTAGGACTTCAGAATGAAAGAACCATAGCATTTAGTTTTCAAAAGTGATTACCTTTAGCAGGGTGTGGTGATGCATGCCTGTAATCCCAGCACTCAGGAGGCTAGGGCAGGAGGATTTCCTCTAGTTCGAGGCCAGCCTGGGCTACGTAACAAGACCCTGCCCCCCCCCCCCAGTTACCTTATTTGATACTACTTAGATATTTCCTTTATGAAATACAGTTTTCTTTTGTTGTCATTTCATTTATAAATGTCCTCAGTCCTTATTATAGAATTGCCTAATCTCAAAAGATTTTTGTGAGGCTGACCTCAAAATACTTGAAAATGGCTTTAACAAGTAAACAAAGTGAATAAATGTACAATACAATTTTTATTGGACTTAACATCTGAAAGTCTGTGTCATCTTTTGGGGGCTTTATAAATAGATCAACTTTCCAACATCATCATTTATTTCTGCAGTCCAGGGCATAGCTTAATATTGAGGTGTTTTATAATTTTTACTTTTTGTTTCAAGGTAGTTAAAAAGTAGTGTTGGTTCTTGTACCATTCATTGTTGTTTGTCCTCATTAGTTGAGTGTTGTGTGTTAAACAGACATCCCTGGAGCTTACTCCACACTCTGTGAATCCACTCATTAATCACCAGTCACCTTTGGAGATGGGAAAATTACTTACCTGTATTTCTTTTTCTCAGAAAGCGTGCTCTGGAATGGATTCACAAATGAGCTACCCTCCTTCCCTCAAAGAGTAAGGTTTCTGCTTTACAGGATTTTTTTCTTGGGTTATTTTTCCTCTCATCTTTTGAATTTGAAAAGAACTGAGGGAAGGCACCTGAAGAAACTACTGACATACTCACTAGGGGAGTTCCAAAGCTTGTGCTGCCCCTAGGGGCAGTGTCAATGGCTCTTAAAGCTAGAAAGCTCATACTTGGAGTTGAAACAGGGGCTCAAAGAATCCATTTTCCCAGTGTACCTTCTGAAAGGATAAGTTTCAGGTAAGTAATTTTCTCTTACTATGTGATATGTTTTATTCATACTTATAAAAGTACACAAGTCCGGTTCTCCAGGTACAGAGGCAACTGTATTTGCTCACAGTTTAGATTCATAATTTCCCTGAAGGTCAGAAATATAAAATCTTGTAGAATAAAATATATTTGCTTATGAGATACATGAAGTCATAATTTATTTTAAATGAACAATAATTAAAGTTGCATTATGATCAGTGCTGGCATTTCCTTCATTAATGAATACAGTATTGAGAAATTTAATTTTTTAAATATGAAACAAAAATATCTTTTGAACTCAATTTCTAGGCAGTGATCAAGGGGGCCTGTGCACATGCGTGTGCACTTACAGAATAAGCACATACATGTGTATATAACATACATACAGGCTAAGATGATGGCAGGTATTTATGTACGTAAAATTAGTTTCTGGCCTTATGTATATACGCGGGTATACCTATTTTATATATATCAGAATATCTTAAGTATCTGGATAACTTTTAAAAAATTACAAGACAGGGCTGGGGATTTAGCTCAGTGGTTCTGTCACTTGCCTTGCAAGCGCAAGGACCCGAGTTCGATCTCTGGTACCCCAAAAAAAAAAAATTACAAGACAGTATGAGATATTATAAGTAAAATATTCAGTGTAGTAGCTGTATGTAGTATGGTTTTGATTTCTTAGTGGATATAGTCTTTAAAGCTGTTCAAATATTTATGCTCAGTTTGTCAGCTACTAAATGTGAAGTGATTATAAAAAGTAAAAAGTAGGACAGCAAAATAGTAAACATTTGATCAAATTGATTTCCTGTGTATTTTGACATTCTCATTAAATCATGTTGAATCAGTATTTTCAGATACTTCAAACATTCCATGTATATTTCCTTCAGAAGTAATTTTTAAGTGATTGAAAATTGCTCATATAAACAGTAGCACTTGAAAATTTTGTTAAACTGTTCACTTACTATCCAGGCAGTGTTGCCATTTGACACAACAGGTCTGAACTAGGAAGTAAGGAGAAAACATTTTGAGTACCAAATGGCTTTCGCAAAGTATATGCATTTTTCTTTGTATCTGGAAATAGCAGTTTTCAGTTAGGACAGTTATGTTCCGGTCATAAAGCTTATTGACAGTAGCTAAAACGAGCAGCTATTTCCAAAAGCTAGGAAAAAGAGAATCTATTAGTATAAACCTGAGTTATGAAATATATTTCTTGGTTTCCTCCAAGGATATGGTTCTTTCTATAGTGACAGTAGAGCAGTATGTTCTTCCCTAAGATAATCATTTGTTAATTTGTTTCATAAAACATATTGGGCATTTTATCAAAAAGACACTTTGAAACAGAAGTAAAAGTTTAGCACCAATGAATGAATCTACTAGTAAGTTATTGTGACTAAACTTTAGATTTGGCCTTGAGTGGCCTTCTGACAACCATCCAGTAAGCAGGAAAAGTGGGATCAATTTTATAGTTCTTGATATCAGGTAATTCCTACTAGTATATATAGTACATACATCCTTCAAAGAAAAACAAAGCTATACCTGACTTTAAAATATGAAAGAAATATCTGGTGGATTATTTAATATAGCAGCTGTTGAGTGACAAATGATCAGTTATTTTTAAGAATATCTAGTTTGTAGATTGTAGTAGATCTCACAACTATAACAACATGCAGTAGTCTTTATTGGTACATTCAGAAAACATATTCTTTCACAGGGTGTTACTCCATTGTAGGATATCATCAGTTAAAAGAGATAATACTGATTTTAATAATGGCTTTTGGGAAATTAATAACTGCTACATTGAATAATAGTATATAAATAGTATATATTAATGTATGTGAAAATTAAGGAAATACATGTTTTAGTAAGGTAAATATTTATCAGAGATGATTAACATCAACCAGTGAATGAAATGTTACATTCTATGATTGTGTTTTTGAAAAAAGACATCAAAGTGGGTTTTATAATTTTGCACTACCTGTTATTTATGATAGTATTTTTAGTAAGATGAACAGAAAACTTAAAAATTTCAATTATCCAGTCAGAGAGACTCAGTTTTTCAGAAGTGAGGCTATTTGGATATACTAATAGTGCTTTTAAACATGAATCATAAGATCATGTGTGTACACAATTGATATATCTAATACCATTACAAAATTCATTTTGGTGAATCTTTAAAGATAGAAGAAATGAAAGGAATTGCTGAAAGGTAGATTTAGGTGAATCTGAAATACATCATAGCCAATTAAACTGTTATATTATTAACTTGATTGTCAGACATATAGTAGGAAACAATTTATTTTCTGAACCTTTGTTTTCTGTCTCTTTTTAAAGTTTCTTCCATTTTACCCTCTCTGTTCTTTGGAGAACAGCTAAACATTGAATGTTCTGTGCTTGTATTCTTACTGAGATTTTTATGTCAGGGTAGGACTATTTATTATATTCATCCTTTTGTGTATCTTGTTTAAGGCACTTGTATTGATCCTTTTCCGTATAGTGCAAAATTGATATACTTTTTTTTTTCATTGAGGCCATAAAACTCCTCACATAAGCCGCAGGTATTGCTGACCTAGATGTTTTTTTCTGCAGTAGAGATCATATCTTTGAATTTGCACAATACGAACTAAACTTTCATTGATTTGTTACACTGAGATAGTTTTCTTAAACTATATTTTTTGGGTTTATTTTCCATGATAGATTGATACAGTGTTTAACAATGCTTCTAACTTTTAAGCTGTTTGTTTCCTTAATCTTGTATTATTGGTGACTTTAAGGTTCCTACAATTTGAAAAAGTTTTTAACATTGTGAATCATCGATGATAATATTATTCTTTATTACTTTCCCAAATACGCCTTTTATTTTTATATATGAGGGCTTTTGGGAATGATTCTCTCGGAGGCTTTAAGCTGTGCTTTGCCTTTCATGAGAACTGAAATTATTTGGTAAGCGCCTGCTTTCTTTTTAGCTTCTAATTTTTCCCTATTTTATTTTGTACATGATATTTGTTTCAAGGTCAAAGGTTCCGTTACAGTTACTATGATGAATCCCAGGGGGAGATTTATAGATCCATTGAACATCTAGATAAAATGGTAAGTCTTTCAGGTGTGGGGTTTTAATGCTGTAAGACTTTTTTTAAATTTCAGATTAGTGATTCAAGATTTTATGTGCTAAAATATATATAGACTAACAGTTCTTGCCCTCTTTAATTAAAAGTACAAAATGCCTTGTGTCCTCACATGAATATTGACTGTAAGAATAATCCCTGTTTTAGTAGAAATTTCCTTCATCATTTTATTTAATGAGAATACCAGAAATAATTAGATACAGATTTTAATTCCCTTTTGGAGAAGTGTCTTAGCTTTAGATATAGATTTTAATCCCCTTTTGGAGAAGTGTCTTAGCTAATGCCATTATTTGTTGTTAACGTGTATTAACCATAGCATATGATGGGATACCTAGACTGTAATTTCTGTTTGATGGATACCCAAAGTAACTTGTTTTGACTCTTTCTGAACTATTTTGTTGTTTCTTACAATTCATTAAATAACTTAGTGTATTTTTAGGTTTGGTTTGGCAGTAGGCCACATACTTTTTGAAACAATCTTGAAGATTTTATGAACTAGTGGTAGAAAATATATGGAGACATGAAGTGTAAATAAGTTGTAAATATTTAAACATTTGATTGAAAGCCTTTCTTTTTTCAGTTACCACTTTTTTCCTTCTGAAAATAGTGAATATAGTTTTAGGATGATAAAATATGGAAATTCCAGTATACGTAAAATTTAGTAACTTAAATTTTGTTTGCCACACTAAAGGAATTTATATAAATACTTTATAAAATTCCGAGTGTGTTTAGAAGTATATTTGACTTTTTTCCTCAGATAATTTTAAATATAAATAAATTAGAATCAGTGGTGTATTTCTATAAAATCTACAAGTCAAATTGATACATATAAAATTATATTTTTGTTTTGATTCTCATTTCTCATTGATTCTAGGCGTGTTAAGACTTGAGCTTTAAGTTTCAATGGCCTGTAAACCAGAAAAGGTGAAGAAAGCAAAATTTATAAATCCAAATAATTTTTCTCTTCTTTTGTCCTTTTTTCCTATAAATTCTTTCTGAATTATTTTATTTTTTAACCATTTGGATTTTACCTAAATGGGATTTTAATTTATTACTTTTAAATATGTAATTAAAAAAAAATTGTATTTTTATCTAACGTAGGAGCACAGTAGTTATTGAACCTACTTTTACTTTTTCTTAAAGTACTATGGCCATTGTTTTTAATTGTTTAAATCAACTCATAAACAGAATATTAAGTATAGTAGGACTGGGCTGGGCATGGTAGCGCATGCCTGTAATCCCAACATGTGGGAAGCTGAGGCAGGAGGATCGCTGAGAGTTCAAGTCTAGCCAGGGCTGCAAAGTGAGACCCTGTCTTACCCACAGTCCAAATATAGTAGGACTATCACTAATTTGGTATATGACCTTTAACAGATCATTTTAGTTCTCTGGTTCTCAGCTTCTCATCTGTAAGAACAGATGAGCTACTTGGGCTAGTCTCAGAATTATTTTTACAGTCCATCTGCCTATAAATCTGTGGTCTGTTCAAATCAACTTTATGCATATATTTTAGCACAAGATTATTTAGTCTAACATAGCTAAAATATTTTAGTAAAGAATTTAGATCTGAATTTACAGAAAGTATATGTAGTATGTATTTTTATTTTATTTTTTAAATTTATTTATTTTTTTTGGTACCAGGGATTGAACTCGGGTCCTTGCCCCTGCATGGCAGGCGGCGAAACCACTGAGCTAAATCCCCGGCTGTAGTATATTTTATTGAAGATAAATATAATACAGATTTTGCTATCTAGGACATTTTATTATATTTAAAGCTATCTTCATTGTTTATTTATTTTTGGTACTGGGAATTGAACTCAGGGACTTGTGCTTGCCAGGCAGATGCTGCACAGCTGAGCTGCATTCCCAGCCCTTCATTGTTATTTTAAATGTTGCCTAATTTGTTGTTTGATTCCCCGCCCCACCCCGCCCCAGGTACTGGGGATCGAACTCAAGACCTTGCACTTGGGAAGCAGGTGGTGGAACCAATGAGCTAAATCCCTGTCCCTAAATGTTGCCTAGTTTGTAGGAGACCAGCTTGACATTCCTGGCCCTTCATTGTTACTTTAAGTCTAGTTGTTGCCTAATATGTAGGAGACCAGCTTGAAATCCTGCTAAGCAAACTATACAATATTGAATTGGCTTTTGATTAAAATTATGTATCTGTCCTAGGCCTATGTGACTTGCTAGAAGAGCCTTCGGCTGGCATACGGAAAAAGAATTCCCTGTGCCAGCTGTCACAATTGAGATTTCAGCAATCAGTGAGATTGAAGGTCTCTGATGACAAATGACAAATAACACTGCAGCTGGTGATTTATGACTCTTGTGCACCCATTCTCCCACATCAAATGTTAGCTAAAGATAACACAGCTGTCTCATTAATTATGACCTGTCCTTCGCAGGAATGCATCGTTCTCCCCTTTTTTTTTTTGGTACTGGGGATCGAACTCGGAACCTTGCACTTGGGAGGCAGCCAGTGGAACCACTGAGTTAAATCCCCGGCCCTCATTCTCCCTTTTGACAAGCCTGGCTCTCATCAGTTCCTTGGTCTGCTGTTCCCTGCATCTGCCTTTACCCCCCCTGCTATGTTGTACGATCAATAACTACTGACAGAACCAGAGCTCAGGGTCTTAGCTAAGAAGAGCTAAGATCAGGTCCCATCCCCTCATTTATGCAAACCTTTGTCTTGTATTATTATTCTTTCACTCTCCACTGTACCCTCAGTTAGGTGGTTGGGCAGCCCCCAATACAAATACCTTTAGAATTTTGTTTGGATTTTACTATATTTGTGTTGGGTTCATTGCAGTTGATTAGGTTCTTTTTGACTTTGTGTTCGAGTCCAGTTGTTTTCAGGCTTAGTTTTCAGTTGCGTTAGAAAACTTTTCTGATTCTGTCATTGATTTTCTTCATAAAGTAAATGCTTAATGATTGTCTACCAAATGTCTGGTACTGTCTGAAGTGTTGAAATACTAAAAAGAGAAAACATGATCTCTTAATGAAACTTAAGTTCATTGGTCTGAAAGACTTATAAAGAAGCCTGTATAATGGGCTGGAGATTTATCCCAGTGGTTCTGCCGCCTGCCTCGCAAGCACAAGGTCCCGAGTTTGATCCTGGTACCAGGAAAAAAAAAAAAGACCTTATAAGATAGAGATATAAGAACTATTTGGGAGATAGAATGCAAAAGATTTTCAGTAATTGATTAGCTACCTTATGTCAAGAAACGGCAATAATCTGATTTTTGAGTTCCGTGCTTACATACATGCTGCTGTTCACTCATAAAGTGAATGGGAGGGTACAGGTCTAAGGAGAAAGATGAGTTCAATTTTAGACATGGTTTTTGTCTTACATTTAGAACTGTGCTTGCTAGTCACATACATTTACTGAACACTTGAAGTGTGGATAAAGTGACTTGAGATGTGCTATAACTGTTAGAAAAAGTGGAAAGAAAGGATATTAATGCCATTGTCAAAAAGAGTAATGTAAGTATCCAGAGAGAAT
Source organism: Heterocephalus glaber (assembly GCF_053883595.1). Classification (NCBI taxonomy): domain Eukaryota; kingdom Metazoa; phylum Chordata; class Mammalia; order Rodentia; family Bathyergidae; genus Heterocephalus; species Heterocephalus glaber. Next base: position 36,368,857 of record NW_028258305.1, read on the forward strand.
ATAGAGTAGGAAAAAAGGGGAGTTAGGTCACAGGAACATACCTGGCATCAAGTAGGTGAGGAGATAAAGAAGCACCAGTAAAGAATACTGCTTAAGGAGGACCAAGAAGTAGTGATAATACAGAAAAAGGAGAGATTTTAACAAAGACAAGAAGATTGTCAAATGCTGTGATGAATTAAGAACCTTCTTAGAGCAATTTCAGGAGAATAATTTACAGTTACAATGAAGAGGTAAAGACCAAATGCCAAAAATTGTTCTCTACTATTTAGATTTGTAAGAGAAGAGCAATATTTGAGTGTTTGTACTGGTTTGGTGGATGAGATATAGGAAAGCATAGTGAAAGGAAGCCTTTTTTATAGATGGTAACAGTTCATTTCAAAATTCTGAATAATGTTAATCTCTGCTTTAGACCTCTCAGAGAAATTTGAGTTTCAAAATGATGTCATCTATATGATTCCTATTTCTACCTGGCCTACTTCTTTGAATTTTATTCAGGTAGGACGGAATATCTAGGGACTGGGGTGTAACTCACGGGTAGTGCACTAGTTTACATGCACAAGGCAGTGGATCCAATCCCCAGCACTACAAAATGGAGAAGAAGAAGAAGAAGAAAGAAACATGCAAAAAAATAAAGAAGGAGGAAGACTATGTAGAAGGAGGATGGCTATATACATGTGAAATATAAAATATCTGCCAGTTGTGGTGCCGCACACAAGTAATCCCAGCACTGGGACACAGAGACAGGAGGATCACTGTGAGTTCGAGGCCAGCTTGGACTACAAAGTGAGACCCTGTCTGAGAAAAACAAACAAAAAACCCCCCCGAAATATTTATGGAGCCAGTCATGGTGGTGCACTCCTGTAATCTCAGCACTCTGGGAAGTGGAAGCAGGAAAACTGCAAGTTGAAGCCCAGGCTGGGCTGCTCAGTGACTTAGCAAAACATTGTCTCAAAATAAAAAGTAAAAAGGGCTGGGGATATAGCTCAGTGCAAAGGCCTTGGGTTCAATTCCCAGAAAAACATACATACATGTGTGCACACGCACACACATGCACACACACTGGAATGCATGTAAAGTTTTTAATCTTAAGAATAATTCCACCCAGGACTATCCTCTCAAACTCCATACTACTGGCTGCTTGCTTGCTGTTTTCATTGGGATGTCTTATAAACAGCTCAAACTAAACATACTGAGAGTTGAATTGATTTTCTTCTGACAAAAACCTGTTCTACTTACACTTTTCCAATTCAGTTGATGGTGGCTTGCAGTTTCTTAACTGGTCTTTTTGGACCTGCTCTTACTGTCTTTTGTATTAAGGAGCTGAAAAGTAGGAAAGCAAAAGTGATCCTTACAAAAGCTAAATAAAATTATGTCATTCTTCAGCCCCAAACTCCGTATAATATTGCTTCATTTCCATCAGAGCAAAACTAGAGTCTTTGTAATGTGTGACCTGTGAGGATCAACATGATTTGCATCCCCACTTTCTCTTACCCTTACCTTTTATTCACTTTGCCGAGGAGACCAATCTCCCTGCTGTTTTTTGATAATGCAGTGCATGTCTGGCTTGGGGCTTCTTTGCCTTTTGTGCACTTGACTGTCTCAGTCACCTCAAGTCTTTGCTTAACTCTTTATTTTCCCAGTAGGGCCTCTTAGCACACTGCTTTTCTTTTTGGGGGGGGTAATGGGATTGAACTCAGGACCTTGCGATTGTGAGGTAGGTAGTGGGACCACTGAGCTAAATCCCTGGCTCTGCACTGTTTACTTTTGCATCCTATGACGTACCCTTCAAGTATTCTCAGTCCACTTTTCCTGTTCCACATTTTCTTAAGTACTAAATAATTTATTTACAGTTTTGTCAGTCAGGGTTTTTTTTTTGGTACCGGGGATCAAACTCAGGACCTTGCTCTTGTGAGGCAGGAGCAGCTCCACAGAGCTAAAACCCTGGCCCTAGTCAGGGTTTTTGTTTTGTTCACTAATGTATCCAAAGGGCCTGAGTACACTGCTGGAGAATTATATTTTAGATGAATGGATTAATGAAAATAATCTTCCTAGACATAGTTAAGAAATGAACAGCTGGCCGGAGATGTATCTCAGTGTCACTGCACCTGCCTTGCAAGTGCAAGGTCCTGAGTTTGATCCCCAGTATTGAAAAAAACAAAAGATGAACAGTCTACTATAATATAGAAAGTGAAATAAAAGGAAAGCAACTTAAGCCAGGGATGGTGGTGCATGCCTGTAACCCCAGTACTCTGGAGGCTGAATCCCTGTGAGTTTGAGGCCAGCCTGAACTAGATACTGAGACCCTGTCACAAACAGTGGGGTAAAAAAAAAAAGAAAGTAGTTTACAATAAATCAATATGTATTTTACAATGCAGTTACCCAAACACAACCATATTAGAAGCCACGGTAAAATTGTTAAATGCTTATGGATTGTATCATTAGTACAGCAGCAATAAACACAGACTTACACAGGTATATTTGTTACATTACTATGCGGCATTGCTGGTGACTTGATTTTCCAAAATGGTGAATAATCTCATGTAAATGAAATGAGTACTGTAGTCTTTACTAACTTTACATAATGATTCCATTCCTGAGAAATCCACTGTATAATAAAACCATACAGAAATTTTTTTCAATTGGTATATAAATGGAAGTGAGGTGCAAGTAATTAGAAACAGGTATTTTACCTAACAGACAGCTCAGTCTTATAGATAACAATTCTTTCTGTATGTAACTGTCCTGTGTCAGCATCCCTAGAATCCCACTGAATCCAAATAGTATCTCTTAACTATTGGCACAAAATAAGTGTGGAATTTTTCAGCCTAGTCCTTAGATGAAGGGTTGTGCTTTCACTTTACCTAACTTTTTCTTCTCAGTACCTACTACTGTGTGACTTTTTTATTTGTTGTTTTATTTGGTGGCTACCTCTTCCCTCTTAGATTATAAGCTTCATAAGAACATTAACTATTTTATTTTATATCCCCACAGCCACCCCTTCTCCCTCCCCCTCCCTGCTAGGTGATCCAGGTGAGAAATGATAATTTAGTGAGTGACTAAGTGATAGTGGAAGAGAGGAACCGAAGTGGTTATATCCTGTATATTTACGAGAAAAAATGTTGGTAGTACTTGAAGATAGAATGGATTGTTGTATTGAAGGATATATGGAAGATGATTCCTAGATTCCTCCTGGTTATGCTGCTGGTTGGGTGGTTCTATTCGTTTAGGTCAGAAGCACAAGAAGAGAGGACCAGATTTTTTGAGGGGCAGGGAGATCATAAATTCTCTTAGGGACACATTATGTTTGCTGTTGCCATTATGACATCCAAGTGGAGAAATAATCAAATAGGCATTTGGATTTTCCATTTTGCTGTTTTTGAGTTTTTATAGCCCCAGGCACTGGTAGGGATATGGCATTGAATAAGCAGACCGTAATGTCATAGAACTTTTATTTTGATGGGAGGAAATATGTTGTCTTTTAAAAGGATAACAAAATATATATAATAGTCTTCTGTGAGCAATGTGAGATCTGTTTCAGAAACTCTAGTAGTTACCTGAAATCTCAGTATCACTATATTAATATATATGAACATACAAGTCTATATTCATATATATTAATAATGATTTTTTCTATTTGTACATGCCTGTGATAAAGTTTAATTTATAAATTAAGCAGAGTAAGAAGTAAAAGTTGTGTGTATATATATATATTTTGGGGAGGGGGTACCGGGGATCAAACTCAGGAACCTTGTGCTTGCCAGGCAGGCTCTGTGCTGCTGAGCTAAATCCCCAGCCCTATTTATATAATTTTTAATTTAATATATTTTGACTGTCATTGACTTGTGCCTAACTGGAAAGCAAACCTGCAAATAAAGGAAATGGCAGTAAATTTCATTTAATAATGTTATAAGAAAATGTTAAAAGATTTTGAAATAGTAAATGATTTGAGGCATCTTTAGAATGAGTGGTTGAAAGACCTCTGTGGAGGAACATTAAAGTGAGATCTAAATGCTAAGAAGAAGCAAACTTAGTAAAGATCTTAAGGAACAACATTCTAGACAGAAGGAACTAAGATAGGATAGATATTCCTGTATTAGAAGAAAAAAAAAGCCAGGGTTATATGAGTTTAGAGGAAGGGTGGGGACAAATAGTAAAAGAGGAATCGGGTAGTGTGGGGCTTTATAATTCAGAGTAGGAAATTTAAGTACAAGTATGGAGATATAACATGATAATAAAAGTCACTCTGGTAATTATATGGAAAATGAATTCCACAGGAAGATCAGGAGTAGCAACACTGGGCCATTGGTAATACTTTAGAAAACAGATAATAATTTGTACTGGAGTGGAGTAGAGTTGATCATTTCAGAAATAAGAATCAGTGGCTAAGCTAATAGTCATCTATATTGGTTTGGAGCTCAGAGAGTCAGGAAGTTCTCAATATGTTGATGGTAGTTAAAGCCAGGCCAGAGATGCAGTTGCATAAGTAGTGATCCTCAACTCTGCCATCATAGCTGAAATTACCTAGAGAGCTTTTTCAAAATAGAATTTGTCCATACCATTCCTGAAGATCCCTTTTCAGTCCTGTAGAGACAGAGTCCCAGTGTCTTTTTCTATAATTTAGTTTTATAGGTAAGTTTAAACTGGCCTACTATGGCCCTTGATCTGTTGAAGTAGAACAGTATTTCCTAATCATCTTTACTTTCCTTGTTTCCCATTCAGCCCTTGAAAACATTTTTGTGTACTTTTAATTAGGCAAACCAGGCAACACTTAATTTTCCAAATGTAAGAATTTGTAAGTCATTGAAATTGATGCTTGTAGCCCAACAGAGATTTTTTTTTTTGTATTAAATTCTTTTATTGGTACATTGTAGGTATCCAACACGATTACATTTCTCATTGGGAATTGTACCTTTATATAATGCATCTTGGTTCTTATTTTTTCCCCATTCCTAGCCCTCCCTTCACGCCCTCCACCCTTCCCTATTTACAAAGACTTTATTTCCATTTTTTCCATTTCTCATCATTTTTTCCTTTCCCTTCTTTCCTTTCCCCTGCCCCTCCCACTACCCCTACCCCTTTAGACCTTTTCTTCCTATTTTACATTATCGATTATTCATTCTAATCATTGGTACATTTTAGGTATACAATATAATGACATTCATCATTGGAAATTTGCACCTTTACATGGTCTCTCTTGGTTCTTAGTTTTCACCCTTGCCCAGCCCTCCCTTCAACCCCTCCAGTCCTCCCTATTTACAAAGATTTTGTTCCTATTTTTCCATTTTCTCATATTAATCCCATTCCCTTCTATCCTTTCCCCTAGCCCTCCCACTTCCTTCCCCTTTGCCCCTTTTCTTCCTATTTCACATGACCTATTATACATTTAGTCCTTATTTACACTTTCAGTTTCTCACACCAGAGAAACTATTTGGTATTTATACATGTGTGTCCTATTTATTTCACTTAAGAGTATTGCCTCAGTGTGCATCCGCTTAGCTATAAATGTCTCTAATTTCTCATTTTTTATGGCTGAGTAGTACTCCATTTTATAAAAAAACCACATTTTCTTTATCCAGTCTCCAGTTGATGGCCATTTGGGCTGTTTCAGAGATTTTTTTTCTTATAAATTAATTGCTCGTGCTCTGAAGTCACTGAATATATCACCCTTTGGAATTTTGAAATTGTGGTTACATTTACGTACTTTAATGATCTTTGTTAGTCTGTTATACAAACATCCATATTTACCAGTTCTTTTTGAACTCTTATTTCTGTCTTGACTGGTAGTTTACATTAAGGGGACTGTCTGTGTTTGTCTTCAGTACATGGTGAACAAGATAGTGGGACCTTGGTTTCCTTCCTTGAAGCAGAACAAAAAGAGTAGCATGTACTCATTGGCATGATTCTTACAATTTCTTTTGAAATTGTTGCCTTTTCTGCCTAGCTTAGAAATTTTTGTTAATTAAGAGAATAAGCTGTGTATTATTAAGAATCAGCTCAGGTTGACCTTTTAAGTCTGTATCTGAATTATTTTTCTTTAGATGTTCAAAATTACCAGTCTTATTTTTACATGTTTTTATTTAAATAGCCTTGGATATAATTTCAGAGTAAATACTGGGTATTTGTTTCATATTAATGTGTTGAATTTAACCATTGACATCTGAGTATTATTTTTTTGTGGTCCATCTGTTGAAATATTTTATATATAGAATTTATTAATATTTGCATACAGGATTTGTTTAGAGAGAATTTTTAAATGGCTCATAAGTGTGTTCTGTTCTTACATTAGCATACTGTTAATTCAGCTTATAAGTCAGTTCTGGGAATTACAGTTTATCTATCAAAATAATAATGGTTAGCTAGAGACATAAACTTACATGTATATATACATATATACATACATCTAAACTTATATCTGTGTGCTGACTGATAAGTGTTGTCTTAACCACTTAACAGTTTACTCTCACTGGAGCAGCACATTTGTTTAGGAGCCATTTCAACCAGTCGATTCTTGTATTAAATACTCGATAAAATTGTTTTTATATTTCCTTTATATTATAAAAATTAACAAAAAATATGCAATTTTTGGCCATCCTGTATTTAAATAATTGAACTGATAGTTAACTGATTTCTATAACAAGATAGTATACATTTACATATTCTTTTTCTAAGAGGATATTTTATGTTATAAATAAAAATATAGTTAACTTACAAAGCAATATCTTAGTTCTGCCCATGCAAGTACTAACCAGGAGGCCCAACCTTGCTTAGCTTCCGAGACCAGATGAGATCGGACACGTTCAGGATGGTATGGTTGTAGACCAATATCTTAGTTCCTACATAATTTTCCAGTGGAAATAAAGTTGGATCGTTCCTGGTATAAGTATTAAACAAAATATTAGCAATTCTGTATTGCAGTACCAGTTGAACATTCTTAATCTGAAAATATAAAACATGAAATGTTCCAAAATGTAAACAGTTTTGATCACTGGCATGATGCCACAAGTGAAAAATTCTGCACCTGATCTTATGTGATGGGTTACAGTAAAAATGCAGCACATTAAAAGAAGTGTATAAAATTATCTTCTGGCTCTAGGTGTAAGGTGTATATGAGACATAAATGAATTTCATGTTTAAATTTGTCCATGTTTAGATCTCATCCCCAAGATAGCTTAATATATATTTTAAAATCTGAAAACTCCAAAATTAGAAATAGTTGTGATGCCAAGCATTTTAAAAGTTTAATAGAGTAAAAAAATTATTTTGAACTATGAAGTTTAGATTATATCTGTTCAACATTAGTGTAGGTTCTGGTACTTTTTTCATTAGAAAAATCTGAATGTAGTTATTAAAATGCTAAGAAAAAAAACCATGTCTAAGCTCCAAGAGCTAAAGAAAAATAGCATCTTATTGAAAAATGTGTATATTGCTCTAACATTTGGATATCTTGGAAGTTAATTATGCCAAAAAACACAAAAAAATAGCTATAGGAAAACAGTGTATCTTCTAAATATAGTTGAGAAAAAATAAGCAACTGTTATACAAGAGATGTAGATTCAGAAAATCATGTAATGTATTATTTCTGAACCTTTTTATTAATTAGTACTTTTGCAGTTTCAGTAATTACAGTGACAAAAGCAGAATGTGTATTTTAAGATATTGATTTTGTGAATTCCAGATTCCTTGAAATAATAGCCATACTCTACATATTTTTTAACATATGAGCATATGTTATTTTGACTATCACTGTTTTGGTGTACACCCATACTGTATTACAGACCTTAGCAAATTATAATTTGATAGGGAGAATCTGAAAATGTCATTATAGTCATACAACATTTCCTTTCCACATTTATTAGTCACCTTCATTTAATTTGAATGTCAGCTAGTTTTCTTCCTTCTTATTGTTCAGAAAGGAAAATTATATTTGCCAAATCATACTTCATTCTCTTAAATTTATGCCAGTACCGTTGGTAGGTTTTATAGCATTACCTGTGAGCTAGCTATTTATTAGTACATTGCCTATTAGTACTACTATCTTTATAATAGTTTTTTTCCATTAATTTTTTTCTTCCATTTTATCTTGATGCCTCTTTAAGAAACTAGAATATTTCCTCTTCCCTAAATTTGCCTGTTCAGTTTAGCATTGACACTTGGGATTTGACATTGCAAGCTTTTACCCATTACTTTTAAGAGAGTTAGGAAAATGATAAATTATTCTTCCTCACCACCAAATTTAGGGAATTAGCTTTCATTCTGCAGATTTCTTGCTCAGACTGCTAAATTCTACACTCTTGATGGGTAGGCTGTTGGTGTTTTATGTCTGCTTTGTGAATTAGAGCTGAATGGGTACTAACCCATTTCACTGCTCTTTCTGTATTAGATTTGTGTGAACAATTAAGCTTTCAGTATATTAGACTCCAGGATGCTTTCAGATGCTGGGTCTTAAACTCACTGATCATACTTTTAAGTATATCTAAGAATACAAAAGTTAAGAGGACATATTAAGGGACAGACTTTCCTTTTTATCTTAGAAGTTTGGTAATAGCATTCAACTAGCTTTCCTCTCCTCTTGATATTTTGGTAGTAGTAACTTCATAGTTTTTTTTGCATCAAACAAATTTATATAAAAACTTATTTGCCAGTATTCTGTATTACTTAATGGATGTCACATTTTTCACTTTTGTCATCTTTGCTTTTTTGTGTACTTTGTGAATTTTCCAATCGTAGGGGACCTCCCATGAGAAAACTCTTAATCCCACTATGCCTTCTTTATAAAAAGGCATACATAGTGAATCATCATCACATTTGTCAGAGATTTGAGTATAATGGAATTGCTTCTTGCCACAATAGATCCAGAATTAAAATTTTTAACACATTTAATCCCTCAACTACCATCATCTTGATTTTGTATTTTTCTTGTAATTTAACCAGTTGATTTCATTTTGAACTCTTTTTAGTTAGTACCTTCTCTACATTTATAACTTGTCATTATCTTTCTATAGAAGAGTTTCTTGGCTAGTAACCTGGGATTCATTGTCTTTTCCCAGTGTAGTCATTAGTTTTCTTTTTCTTCTCTTTAAATTCCTATCAGTATATAAATGTGTTAAGTTTATTCCACTTGTGATTGATGATTTTAATATTAAAATGTGTGTTGGAAATTCAGTGTCATATAATTTATTAAAGAATGAATTCTATTTAAGGTAAGCTGTCCTAGATTTCATTCAAGCACTGAAAGTTTTCTTAAATATGTATCCCTGTTGTAGCTACATGAGTGTTCAAAGAATCGTTACTATGACTCTTGTTACACTATTATAATGTATAAGAGTAGTGTATAAGAAAGATCTTACGATTAGGATCTTTTCATGCCCTGGTTTTTCATCTTTAGGGTAGTTATAACTTAATTATCCATGTTTGTAAAGGATTTATAATTCATCTCTGTATTACTACTTCTTGATTTAGAAGTATATTATGTACTTTTCTTTTTACCAGAATTATAATAATTGTTTATCTTTGATTTGACTTTGTTAGTTGTATTTTTCTAACGTTGGGAAATTGTTTTCCATCCCTGATTGTTGGGAAAACTAACAGCATTAAAATCTGATTGTAGGGCCTGGGATTTAGCTCAGTGGTTTTGTCGCCTGCTGTGCAAGAGCAAGGACCCGAGTTCGATCTCCGGCACCAAAAACAAAACAAAATCTGATTGTAGACAGATCTGAAATGGGGCACAAAATTCAGTTGATAAATGATTCGGATATATTTTGTGGGAAAATTGATAGTTTATGAAGGGTATGAATATTCTGAATTAAAGTGTCTTTATAAAAATTAAAATTTGAAGCTCTCACTGCAAAATTTGCATGTTAGCTACTGATTACTGTCATTTTTCAGATGACTTTATTTATGGCTGTCCCGATTACTTTTTGTGCTTTTATGCTGTTTATTTTGTTAAAACATGTACAGTAACATTTGAAAATCATGCAGAATGTACCAAATAAGTCTCATATGAGTTAGACCACCATTTACATGTCTCCCAGAGGATCTTAACCCAATTTATTGAACACACATTTGTCTGACCTGAATAAAAAAATAATGTAGGACAATTGATAAACAAGATAGTTGAAATCCGTGATTTATTTGTCTGAGTGAGTGAAAGTTTAATTGTATGTATCATTGAATTATATTAATGAATAGTGATGAATTATAAATACATTATCTGAATGTATTTGGAGAGTATAGAATGTATGCGGTGTGAAAAAAAATACAGTGAATGTTTTAAATTCAAAAAAACTTATTGCAGGGCCTGGGATTTAGCTCAGTGGTTCCGCTGCCTGCCTTACAAGTGCAAGGTCCCAAGTTTGATCCCCGGTACCAAAAAAAAAACAACAAAAAAATCAAGCAACAACACCAAAAACAAAAACCCAAAAAAACTTATTGCAGTAAAAGCCACATTGCCATTATTCCCAAAATACTCCCTCTTGCTTTGAACTCTCTTATCCACAGAAAGCTCTTGGCACTTTCTGAAGCAGTTCTGGAAGTCTTCTTTTGTAAGTGCCTTTAGTTATGCTGTTGTGGCTGCCTCAATGTCCTGAATCAGTTCAAAATGTTTACGTTTCATGGTCATTCTGACTTTGGGAAGAGCTAGAAGTGACACAGTGCCAGAGCTGGTTGAATAAGGTGGATGAGGATACACTGGAATGTTTCGGACAGAAATTGGCATAAACAGTAAATGAAATAAGATTTTAAAATATGGTTAATGTTAAAAACTTTATTACAGTAAATGACACATTGCTGTTTATTTCCCTTGGTAGACCCAAAATACTCCCTCTGAACATACTTAGTCCATTGTTCTTGGCAATGTGTCTTCCGCTGTCATTTTTTTAAAAATTTAAATATTTGCTGTATTTTTTCAGTCACCCTGTAGTGTAGACAGATTTTCAAGTTATATTATTTTTTAAAATTTTGAATTAAAATCTTATAAATGAAGCATTCTGGCTTAAAAAATAAAGAGATAAAAAGCTTTCCTTTTCAAAACTGATTCATGAAAGACCTGTGGTACTTAAAATCCTCATCATTGTTTTGTGAATTTTAAATCAATCAAAATATGTTAAATAGTTTTTAGTTTGTGGTATTTTCTTTTTATCAGATATGTAGATAACTGCTGATAATTGAAAATACACTGATATTTAAGTATATGTTATGGAAATAGTTAAATTACTTTAACTTTTGGTTTCTCATTATCAGTAACAGGAAGAACATGATTTGGGTAAAACAGTTATGAATCAAATTTAGTGTTAGATTTTATGTGAAATTTCATAGGAGGTTTGCTTTTGTAAATATTCTTTATATTAAAATACAAAATTATAAAGAATATAAAATTATAAAATGTGACGATTATAAGCTAAATGATAGCTGATGATGGTGATGTAGAAAGATATCTGGAGGTTCTAATAAGAAAATAAACTAGAATTAAAAGTTTGCTGTCAGGGATTTGACTATAATGAGATTACTTTTCATGAATGAGTTTGATATTTCATAAGTAATATATTTTCTTTGTGAGCTGTAAGAATTTTTTAAAACATAATTAGGAAAAAATAAATTTTGTCATTTCTCTTTTTTTTTTTAGGGTATGAGTATTATAGAACAATTAGATCCTGTATCCTTTAGCAATTACTTGAAGAAATACCATAATACTATATGTGGAAGACATCCCATTGGGGTGCTATTAAATGTGAGTATTCTTAGGAAGCTTTGACTTTTAACATTTGATCCTGTCGTATTTCAACAAATTTTATCATTGTGATATGTTACTATTATTGGTTTATGTCCAAAATGTTGTTTCTTCTTGGGACCTTTAACATAATTACAGATTTCTGTTGTTTTGGTGATTTTCAGTAAATTTATCACTAGGATACAGGCTAGTACTTTTTGTTAAATATAGAAAATTATTTAGGATAGAGAATCATATTTTCTCTTTACTCTCAGTCGATATTCTGGTATAGTCCTTCTGAATATAAGTCAAAGTGACCTCTCAAGAAATTCATTTTAGGCCGGGGATTTAGCTCAGTGCTGCCCAAGTGCAAAGACCCGAGTTCGATCTCCGGTACCAAAAAAAAAAAAGAAATTCATTTAAAAAAATGAACATTCACCCAGTGTGAGTTTCACAAAAAACTGCTTCTAAGAAATATTAATAGAGATCCTAGTGGAAACTTCTAGAGTTAAGCATATTCTGTCTCTCCAAAAATTACTGTTGCGGGGTGTGGTGGTATACACCTGTAATCCCAGCACTCAGAGGCTTAGACGGGAGGGTTGCTGTGAGTTGGAGGCAGCCTGGGCCACATAGCAAGACTACAATATTAAAGGAAAAGCTCTGGTATGTTTTTAAATCAATAGACTTTGTATATATATGTATGTATATATGTCTATATATGTGTATATATATGTACGTGTGTATTTCTTGTTTTGGGGTATGTGTTTATCTTTGTTTTTGTGTATGTGTATGTTTAATACCCATTGGAACTAAGTCTCTATGTTAAAAACAGTTTGGAAAACATTATACCACAGGCTTTTGCATTGTTAAAACAATTAAATTTTTTAGTGTTCTAGACTCTACAAACAAAAAAGAAAGCTCCTGCTCTTGAACTTTAGATGTTCATAATTTAACAAGACAGTTGATATGTATATTTTCTCTTTAGAACAAAAATGGTAATATTCATTTAAAGAATGGGAAGAGGCAGATGTTTTGATTAGCTAGATTTTAGAAAGACATAATAATATTAATTTTCCCCAATACATAAAACATTATAGATTTTTCTGAAGAAAAATGGAATACTCTTTAAGAATGAAAAGAAAAAAATGTACTCAGGATGTTACAGTGGACTCATTTATTTGGAAAGGCAGAGAAATAAATGGAAAAGGTAATTGAGTCCAGAATAGTCGAGGGTAGGATGTTGAAGACCAGTTTTCTCATTATGTCATTTGAAAGATAGTATATTGTAGATTTTTAGGAAGGTTTTTTTCTTTTAACCAGAATGGATTGGCTGAAAGAAAAGCTTGATGGGCTTTAAACTAATTCCTGAAACAAGTTAGCATAAATGGGTGCAATTTCCTAAAGTCTGAATTGAATGAAATAAAAGTTTTATGAAATAAATGATTAGCTAGTTTACAATTAGAGTAAAAATCCTGGCATACCTTTTAGATGTGGAACTCAAATTATATACATTTTAAATTTAGTCACAGATCAGAGATTCAAATATACTAAGAAGTGGCCATGATTTGGTTGAAAAAATTGAGAGAAATTATTATGGACAAAACAAAGCAGTTTTGTTAATTACAGGGAGTGAGTTCTTTGAAAGAACGAAGTAAGGATCTCCCTGACTCCCCACGTATTACAAGACAAAAGAGAAATTCAAGAGACAAAGAGAAAGAATTCTTCACCTTTGCTGTGAAATGGGCAAAGTCAAACTGCCAGCATGGTCACAGTGCTCACTTGTTTCTGTGATGTCTGTCATAACCAAGTTTTTCTTTTTCTAGGCTATCACAGAGCTCCAGAAGAATGGAATGAATATGAGCTTTTCCTTTTTGAATTATGCCCAGTCAAGCCAGTGTAGAAACTGGCAAGACAGCTCAGTGAGTTATGCAGCTGGAGCACTCACGGTCCACTGAAGCTCCGGATCCTCAGGGATGCCACCTGCACATACTCATACTCTGTCCAGGGTCCCAGCCTAGCCTTTACCAAGACACTGGTTCTGGCTTTGGGGGGATTCTGAAACCTCAAACTAATAGAACTTTCTTCTCTTCTTTTCTAGTAGGTGTAGTCCTCCTTAATTTCAACTCATTATAAAATGCTTTATAGTTTTGGGTGGTGGAAGGAAGGTTGGGATCAAAAATATTTTGATTAAAAAAGACAACGTTGTAAAGGCCCAGTTGTGGCAGTTTTTTGAAAGTAACTTGTAAAGCATTTACCATATCCTAAATTTGCACTCTTTGCAGACTTGTGCACATATATTCCGCTTTCAGAATAGTTTTGCAAATTGTACACAAACAAAAAAAGGGTGGAAGCTTTTTAATAAAGAAATTGCATTTATAAATGATCTGTATTAGAATATAATAAATCTGAAGTTATAGACAATTACTACCCGTGTTGTACAACAGATACCTTCTATTTTAGTTGCTAATAAAGGGCTACACAACTCAAAATAGTCTGATTTAAACTTATTGCTCTGTGGTATATTTGAAAATTGTTTTTTATTAATTCCATCTCAGAATTTTTATTAAAAATGGTAAGCTTCAGCTCTTATGTAAAAATATATTAGGATGTATTTTATATTTTACATATTTATCTGATATTTTTTAGTTACAGAAATTACAATAATAATTTTAACGTTAACTTTTTAAATTACATTTATTTGCCTTTTTGTGTGTGACATCCCTTCATGTCATTACTATATTTTAATAGAATATGAATTCAAGATTTGTAAAAGAACATAGATGTTTTCTTCAAAGATGTTTGATAGTCTGCAAATGAGGAAATACTGAAGAGTATTCTTAGTGTTTTTCAAATCATTGCAGACCATGTACTCTGTGCTTTTTTGGTGCTCTAAGCAATTTGACTCTTCTAATTGAATTTTTAGGAAGAAATCATTAGTAACAACAACAACAACAACAACAACAAAAACTCCTGGGTTTCTTCCAGTTCTACAGTTTTTCTGTCAGGATATTTGGTGCGGCTCTTCCAACTAAAATAATGGTATGGTGTTGTATTATTTCTTTCTTTAACATTGCCCAATTCTGGTCACTTTGGCCAAAAAAAAAAAAAAAAAAAAAAAATTCAATCCATTAATTATTTAGCCAACACACATTTTCTCTGTTATACTGATTTTACCATAACACTGGGAGGGGAATCTATCTGACATTGGAAAATGTTTATATCTTCAGTGTTAAGCCAGAATAGCACAATTTTTAGATGCCTTGCACCAATTTTATTTAAAGATTTGCATTTCTTTTTTTATTAAATACTGTATCAACTTTCTATACTCAAGAATGTGGTAAATTAATATTACCATTTGGATTCACAATTGCTTCCGTGTGTGTGTGTGTGTGTGCGTGCATGTGTGTGTGTGTGTCTGTGTGTGAATTATACTTTTTTACAATAGTGGCTTATTTCTCATTATTTAATGTACTTTTGAGTAGTATTCCTTTATTAAGACAGGCTAAAAATATAGATTGGCTAGAATTAATTTTTAAAATAGTCTTTTCTGATTAAAAACCCATCACATGAGTATTATGGAAAATTTGGAAAATACTGAAAATTATAAAGATCAAAAATCTCACTGCAAAGAAATAACATTGTTAATATTTTCTGTATTTCTTTTTGGTCTTTGTTATATATACCTGTATGTATGTGTGTATATGTGTGTAATAACAAAATTAATATATCAACCATATAGTTGTATACCCTGTTTTTTTTTAATAACCTAATATCATAAGCTCCTACCCATGACATTGAAAATGTGACTTGATTCCTAATATTGTTGTATGGTATGAAAATATTGTAATTTAACTAGTTGTCTCTTTGGACATTTCTGATATTGCACAGTTTTATAATGAAATGGACTTCCTTAAATGTATGTAAAATTTGAACTCTGTGTTAGACTTGTTCTCTAGGATATGGTCATGGAAATGGAATAAGTGGTTTGCATGGTGAGAATTTCTTAAACTCTTCCCAAATGACCCTTATGAATAATTGTACCAAATGAGGAATGTTAAGTACCTGTCATACTGCCTCTTTATGTGCATCCTGTCTTTAATCTTTGACAATTTGTTAAGCAGCTAATTGGGTTTTTTTTTATCTTTTAAAATAAGAGTTGCTTTCTAATTGATCATTTATTGTCCTTCTGTAATTTCATAATTGACTTATTTTTAAAAAAGACAAGGCTTTCCTAGGTTGATTGGACTGTAGTCCTAGGAATATGTTGTACTACACTATTAAAACTAGAATATTTCAAGATCACCCTTTCATACTATATGGACATGTCTTTTGGTAGAAAGAATTTCACACTGAGACTTGAGCTTAAATGTTTCAAGTCAGATTGAAAGTATCATCTGAACATGGAGGTGGTGTCTGAAATACTTTCTAGTTTCAAAGTGAGTTTTTAAAAAATAGTTTAAGTGGTGAGTTTTTAAAAAATAGATTCTGGTGTTGCTTATAATTATCTACATGATTAAATTAGACTAGAGGTATTTTATTTCTACTCTGTGCATGCAAATCAAAATCTTGCTATTTAACAGAAAAAGGAAGTTATTAATTCGCTTTATTTAATGGAGTTGATATTATGTGAATTGTTCAAGTTAAGCTTTCCTATTTTAAATGCCTTTAAGTTTTATATTTGAAATCTAAAATAGGAAAATTTATGTAGTCTATAAAGTTGCTTCTTTATTATGTTCTTTTGAGCTATTTGCTGCAACTTTTTTTTTTACTTTAATTTACACAAGCAGAATATTACTGGATTCTTCACTGTTCCTTTAGTGAGTTCTTGAGAAATGTATAATAAAGATTAGCTCAGTGAGCAGGTAAGTGAGCAGGTAAGTGTGTGCTCTGTTGTAGGTGAGCAACAAGTCTTTATACAGAATAGACTAAAGAACTAGTCAGATAGGCTAGTGTTTATATTTGCATATTCCAATAAGAATGATTGGTTTCCTAATCTTCTTATTGGTTATTGGTAAAGATCTCAAATTTTGCTTTGGTAGCAAATAGTTTTTCCCCTAGATTAGGGGTTGGGGAATGTTTTCTGTGAAGGCCCAAATAGTATACATTTTGGACTTCATAGTCCATATGATTTCTAGTCTAAACTCTTCTTTGCCATTGTAGCCCAAAGACAGGCATAGACAATGTGTAATCAATGTGAATATGTTTTTATAAAACTTTTTTACACAAGGATGGTACACTGGATTTGATCTGCAGGCTGTAATTTGCTGCCTCTTGTCCTAGATGGTGTAGTTTACTTGTAGTTCAACATTTGCTAAACTTAATCTAAACTACAAGTAGTTGTAAGTTTCTCCCATTCCAACCCACTCTTAGTTTCATGTAATATAATTGGTTGGTTTGAGTACTATTTATGATCATAAATTTAAGTAGGAAGCAAGGAAAAGTAGGAACTCTTAGGAATTAGTGTTAAAATATCATAGTCCTTTTATTTGCTGAAGCATGTTGAGTTTACATTGCTTCCATAAATGAATCAAAAGGAGTGATCAATGGAGGTTGATTGGTTGCTGTAAATTCTATTTATTACTACTACTACTACTACTACCTTTTGGCGCTGGTGATTGAACCTAGGACCTTGTGCATACTAAGTCCATGTAGTGCCACTGAGCTGGATCCCAGCTTGTTACAAATTCTTTAAATTATTCTCAGTGCTTGGCTACCTAGATGATAACAAGCTTTACTTGAGTATTTTATAATAGACCAATATTTTTAAAAATATGAAACATGAGGCTTTATTTTGGTATACAGAGACTTTTGGAAAAATAACCACCATCTTCTGTCACCATCATTTAATTTCAAAAATGATCCCCCAGATATTAAGGAAGTATTTAAACTTAGTTATTGATGGTGGAACCTCAGAATACTTGGTTTTAGTCAGAACATTTAAAAATAAAGTTCTTTTTCCTAATATAAAATTTAAGTTGATCTTTGAATAAGTAGCTAGTTTCTGGACAGAGGTACTTCAGTCAAAAGATAACCGTATTAGTAGCTGAAAAAGTTACTGTGTTGAGAGAGCTTGCTGTTTTTGTACCTATTGGTATCAAAATATTAGTAGGGGAACAAGTTGCACCTGACAGGTAAGAATTTTTCCTGTCACTTTTTAAATTATTCCAACACATGTCTGCAAAACAACTGAGTAGCATGCCATGCTGTCATCAGTGACCATGCCGTACATTTTATAAAGGCTCCCTCAGGCAATGCTGATAAGAGACCATTCCTTCCTTCATGTTGCTGTTGTGGATGGATATTTTTTTTGCCCATGCTGCCTTCATGAGTTCATTAATACTATGTGAAGAACTGGAGTGTTTTAGATTTGCCCTTTATTCCATGGTTCTCTTGGTAACTTCAGAGTTGTTTGTACCTATGATGTATTATATTACTCTGTGTGTGTGTGTGTGTGTGTGTGTGTGTGTGTTTGTGTGTGTGTATGGGGGTGGGCACACCTGTTTAATTCTGTACATGCACATTTGTTTAATTCTAACATAAGGCTTTTGCCATTAGCCTATAAAAATGGGGAGGGGAGCCAGTTCTTCTGATTTGAAAGCTATAATATAATACAGTTAGTTTTTCTTATAAGTTGTAAATTACGTTTAGATGCACATTTCATATTACAAAGTAAGGTTTGACTTTATTTGATACAGTTATATTTTTCCTTATCCTAATAATTGAAACCAAAGAATATAAATGCAATTATTTAAAAGCTATTGGAGACCAAGTGTATTCAGCTATAATAAGGACCTGAGTTCTGATCTTTAAATTTGACAATGTAAACTTCTGGAAAATACATAAATTTTTCTGAAGATGATACCCTGAATTATTTACTGAATGTGATGTTATATAATTTAAGTAAATAGTACTAAAACAAATTGAAAGCTAAAGAATATGAAGTCATATTGTGACTGAGTTTTGTGGTTACTAAAAATTAAGTACTTAAACTGTAAAATCAGACTGAATAAAAGTATTTTTACTAATTCATAAATGTAATTTTTCTGAGATTTTTTCTATTTCAAATTTATTCATTTGAATCTAGTACACAATAGACTTCAATAGTGTTTGCTCAATTTTAGTGAATTGAATTTTGAGATGAGGACAAAAGATAATTTTCATTAAAGTATTTTCAGAAATGCCAGAAAAACATAAACCTTTTCATTAGAAGCACCTTTTAATTGGCTTTTTTTCCATTTTCAGTTAATTGTGAAAATCAACCTCACAAATTTAAAAGAAGGTCAAAGTTTAATGTAATGCCAAATGAAATGGATGGTAATCTAAAGTGACTTGGAATATTTAAAATCATTGTCTTGTGCTTTTGAGCCAATATTTTAGCAGTGTCCTATAGTATTTACCATTACCTAATGGTGTTGCAGAAACTTTGAAAGTTAATTAAAATGTGCTTTAGTGGGGCTGGGAATTTAGCTCAGTGGTTCTGCCGCCTGCCTCACAAATGCAAAGACCCGAGTTCGGTCCCTGCTACCAAAAAAAAAAATGTGCTTTAGTTGCATGCCCAATAACATTTCCAGTCAGTTCTTATATAGAAAGACACTGTCAGGTGCTAGAAGCACTGGAATGGAATCCATTTTCAGCATTGCAGGTGAGTTATGGCTTCTTTGCTGGGGGACAAAAATCACTTTCCTTTTCTGTTTCTTTATTAATGTGAATTAGAATTCCAAATAATAAGATTTTTATGACCCTTTCCACCTTTGACTTTTTATGACAACATAAAATCAACTTATTTAACATTGTAGTTTAAAAATATTTTACGTCTTTTTTTTATTAATCTCAGCAATAACAGTCCAGACTTTATTATTATCTTAATTTTACTGTCAGAGTATCTGAGACAGATACAAATTACATTCTTAACTTTGTATAGCTAGGTACTATCAGAGCTTGAACAAGAATTCAGTTATTCTGATTTTTATTTCTGAAGATTTCAGTGCTGAACCATACTCTACATTTTGTTTTTGGTGCTGGCTGTTTATGATAACCTATTGAATTAAAAAGGTAGTGGGTTTTTTTTCCAAGTTCAGTTAAAATGGAAATTATGAAAATGTATTTTGATTAATTCAAGTAAATACATTTTTGTGTGTATCAGTTTTGGTAACTTTGCAGACTTCTGTTTTCTCTGTTAGGGTTACTTGAGATCTTGAAATTCTATTTTGTTACATCATTAAAAACAATCTGTAATGGGACAATCAATGACAAAGATGAAATTTAAGTTATTTGGTATGTGAGTCTGATGGTGAGACTTTGTGGCAGATACTTGACTCTCACTGTTCCAGTCCAAGCATAGAGTTTCCTGCAAGCATCTATAATTCTGCCTTGGATTTTTCAGCTGTACACAGAGTAGGTTGGAAACACTGGAAAGCTAATGCCCTGGGAGCAGCCTTCAGCCAGTGATGGATGGGAGTTGGAGGATAATTATTCCAGCCTTTTCATCTTTCTGATGATAGTCTAAAGCTCGTTTCACTCTGTCTCCTAAAGTTACCAGAAGTACTATCCTCATTCTTTGTAGCAGGAAACTATTAAGCACATGATCTTTATTTTCTTCATCCTCTTGCCTGTTACTTCCCATGCCTTTATCAGTGTTACCTGGGATTACCTCCCAAATAAGCCTCTTGTTTTTGAATTCTTGTCTCAAGAGACTGTTTCTGGGACAGAACTAATACTTGATTAGAGAAATAACTTATTAATAATGTTCATATTTTATAAGAAAATTTTAAAAATTAAAATTTGAAACAAGTATTTGAATATTCTAATTTGTTATATTTTCACGTTTATGTTCAGTTTAATTTTCTTCACTTCATTTTTCAATAAGAAAGATTCAAGGTTAGAACTCAAATAGAAATTTAGAGTAAAAGATCTTAGATGGAAATTATTCTACTTAATCTTTTTTAAAAAAGCCATAGGGTAGTTTTGTGAATAACTTATGGACCAAAAAAGTGGGTTATTTATTTTTGTAGAAATTTAATGAAAATAGAGAATTTTGTTTAATCACAATTAGAGATTATTTGATAAGAACTTTCTAATTTCTTACCAAGACCAGCTTATTAATAATCAGGGGCTAGTATTAACTTTGCCAATCATTGATTGTAATGAAAAAATTTAGTGCCTGGATAATTTTCCTAAACGTTATACTCTAGTCTTCGTTAAAGCAAAACTTTTTGTGATCTTGTTAAAGATTATGAAATATGAAATTTATAAATAGAACAAGATCTACATTAAATTTAAAGTACACTGAATCAAAAAAGGAGAGGGGGCTATTCCAGTCAATTCTTGGCTGGATTTGTTGTATAGATTATTCTGTTTGGATGTTTTGTTGCTTCTGTTGCCTGTGTTTCTTTCATCTTTTACAGGTCTTTGATAGCATCTTCCCTTTAAAAATAAATATAAGTACTAGATTTTATAATTATTTCAAAATTATGTGAGAAAGTTTAATTCATTTTAGGCACATGGCCACTTATCAGTCATCTTTATTTTCCTATGTAAAAACAGTGTGTCTCCAATAAATGTTCTGTTGATTTTGTTTATGAGATAGGACATAGATGAAATCTAAACAAGTGTTAGAGCTATGCTAAGATTATCCTTCATGAAGCTTTATTCAAAGAATAACAAACATTTAAAGAATATAGTTTAGTTATTCTGATTATTAACTAACACCTTTAGGCCTTTTCCTTATATGTATCTATCTACATTTTTAGCAAAAATACCAGAGAGTGTGGAGTCTGTTTAGTTGTCTTATGGTAACTTCAGACTCTGGCATTTACTTTTGAATATATGGTGGGATATTTCTTGACTTTGAGTTATGTGTTAGAAATGGCCAAAGATCAGCTTGGTAATTAGATTGGATAAAACAGTTTAGAGGAAAGACATTAGTCTGTTCCAAAATGACCTCCTCACTTCCGGGCTGTATAGTGGCATAAACTTGTAGTCTGGTAATTATTTGTAAATATACTTTTGTGAGCAGAAAAAAAATTGTGTTGCTTTTTAGAAATACATCCATATAGTTACCTAATTTATTACCAAATTCATAGTAAAGGCTTTTGACATTTCAGATGTTCCAATATGTATGGTAAGTTGAAAATCTGTATAAAACCTAGATAGCTTGTAAACCTGTCCAAAAACCTACCCCATTTTCTGAACATTACTGTAAGGAATATTAAAATAGCATTTAAAACAAGTGTTCTTTTAGAATCTTATCTAGAAGCTGAATCCATATGTTAAATATGAACAGTCATAACAATTTGTGAAACATGCCTGAAGAAAATAATGTTTTTGGAAGTGTACATATGTTCTATAAACAATAAGCCTCTTATGCACTACCTCTGTACTAAATATTAAGGTGCAGCCAAGTCTTTATTAGGTTTAAAAAGTATTCCTTTCCTTCTGTTAATGTATTTGACAATATTGTGTCTATGGATGTTGGTTTCGTTAATGAATGTTACAGAGTGTTACTCTATTCCTACCTATATAATTGTCAGGAAAAATTAACGTGGGTAAAACAGTGGTGCCTGTTTTAACAGTTACATTATTTTATAAATTTATATTTTAAAAAGCAGATCTCCCTAGTTGCCATATTTGTTTCCTTTCATTGTTCTTGTTTTAGGAAAGTACGATTACCTTTCAGTAATCTAGTCTTTGAGATGTTTGTTTTGCTTTTTGCCATTAAAAAAAATTTATCTTTATTATCTCATAAAAAAACAATCTTAACTAAATTTCACTTTATTGAATACTGAAAGTTCAACCAGTTGTTAGTACTGAAATAGCCTAGGTTGAAATTTAGGTCTGGTATTTCATGAATGTTAAGTAACATGGTGTTTGCTACTTATTATCTAAAAGATATCACTTCACTCAGGTATTTACAGTAGAGTTAATATTAGATTCAAAATTGCTTGATCATAATTTATACTTTACATGTAATTTAGAGATTTTTGCATTATAAATTTTTATAATTTATGCATATTTTCAAAGAGTTTAAAATATTTTATGTAATAGAAATATAGGCAAATACATAGTATTTAAGTCATTATTACTTAAAACCACTTTGGATCACTGTGTAATATTAGCTTTTATATGTTACAGCTTATATGTTCTTTGGTGTTTTCCGTGAATTGTTACCGTTTGAACTGGAGAGCTGTCCATAGTTTGGTTTCTATGCCCTATTCATCTGACAGAAGTTATTCCTATAAATGGTTTACAAAAAATGTTTTTAGTAGAAATTTTATAGTAATTTAAATATTGCATAACGGAAAGCTTGATTGATGAGTAGTACTGACGTGATAGACTTTCCTTATAATGCTAAGTATTTTTTAAAAAATGAACCTTTACCAAGTTTTGTACTCATATACAGATCAGTCTAAGAACACCCTCAAGAGAGTAACAGATGGGTTTTGTATAATAGAGACATTGAGCTTTTTAAGCATGAAAATTTTGTCATGTTTGATGAAGATATTTTGTCAAATGAAGATAATGAGGTTCCCAAATGGAAAAAAAAGAACAAAAATTAACATGAATACAAAATGTTTTTAAAAACTATCAAAGATTAACTAAATTGGTTGGCTGTCCCTGGATAAAGCTACTATATATTTTAGTGATCTATATATTTAGGGTGCAAAGCAGAAAATATGAAGATGTGTCTGTCTGCCTCCCACCTTTAAATTGACACAGGTAATTCAATATATTATTACTGATTACAATTCTATAATGCGAGTGGCTGGGGATTTAGCTGAATGGTTTCGCCGCGTGCTGCGCAAGCGGAAGGGTCTGAGTTTGATCCCGGCACCAAAAAAAAAAAAAAAAAATTCTATAGTGCGATTGCCTGTGAACATTTAAAAAGAAATTTCCTCTAGCCAAAGTGTGGTGTTGCATGCCTGTGTTCCCACTATTCAGGAGGCTGAGGTAGGATGATTGCTCAGTTCGAGATCAGACTGTCTCAAACCCCCCCCCCCCCGCATTTTCTCTAATATAAAAGATACTGTTATAACAAAGAAACTGATCTATTTCCTTTTCTTCTGGGTTGCACTTTCCCATTGGATATTAAACACAGCAGCAACAGAGCCTGCTTTTGTAATCTTTAAGAGAATGCTGTTACATGGAAGGAATTTGGGTTTTTACTTTTCAAGCCAGTTCTAAGCCTGTTTCTTATGATAGTTGATAATCTGTTTATTTTCTGGTATCCTTAGCCATTACTTTATAAAATGAAGACTGGAGCTCAAGAGATTTAAAACCCTTTAACAAATGGCCCTGAGTCCAAGAATGGCACATTGTCCTTTTGTAATGCACAATGTCTTTTTGTAATTGCCCTTTATGCCCCCCCCTCCAAAATAAACACCAAACTCTCCCTTTTTCCTTCCTATTCTCTCTGTTTGTTTTTTAAGACAGGGTCTAGCTATGTAGTTCAGGCTGGCCTCAAATTCACTATGTAGCCCAGGCTGACCTTGAACTCACAGCGACCCTCCTGCCTCACCCTCCTAAGTGCTGGGATTATAGGCATGTGCCACCACACCCAGCTTCATTCTCTCTTTTGTATACTCTTTCCTTGAAAACAGATCAGGGAGAAAAAATATGTATAAATATGCAATTATTGTGCTTAGTACCAATACCCTTAGCATTGCTTCCTAACATAGCATCTCTACCATTAACTGTATGCTATAAGTTCCTGACTTTCTAGATGTCAGTCATTTTAGCCTCTAAAAAGTACTTAGTTTAGCATAGTGGTACATATCTATAGTGCCATCTATTTGGGATACTAAAGCAGGAGGATCACACATCTGAGCTTAGTCTGGACAACTTAGCAAGGCCCTGTCTCTTAAGAAGGGGTGGGAAGTAGCTCTTTGTATGGTAGAAAACCCCAGGGTGCAGTCTTTAGTCCCATTTAACAAAAACAAAATGGGAAAAGGGTAAAGGTACCAAGTTTTATTACTTATGGTAAATAATGTTTTGATCCTTTGTCAAATGAAAATAATCTTTTAAAAATTCTATACAAATGTTTGTAAACATGTATGTAAATATGTTTTCTTCACCTTTTAAATGATTAATAAAAATGTTTTTAAAAAATTTCTTGAATGAATTTGTTTTGTGCAAGTCTAAAACAGTATTTCAATCTAAGTTTCTTTTATCATATGACATTAGAAGGGATTCAACTTTATACCAAATTTGTTATTTTTTAATCAAAGACCAAGAATTACATTTTTTAAAATGTTCTTTTTGGATGACTTAGGTCTCTAGACTGGCTGACCTAGGTAATTTGCTACACCACTGAAAAAGTAATGATTGATTGGTCATCTCTTCCTATAATGTATTTCCTTTCATTTATATACTGTATTGTCAAATTAAATTCTCAAACAGAAGTGAAAACTCTTGGAAGTAGGAACTCTACTTACTGCTCCCTGCTCGGTGAGCTAATAATATAGCATCATATGTGCATTAGGGAAATGATCAATCTAACATTGTCTTGCTGCAGGATCTTTGTTGACTTTGGTCAACATCATCTTTACAAAGTTTTATGCTTTATTTAGGATCCTGCACATAGAAGAGACAAAAATATAGAGGTAAATGATACATTAATAATGATGTGAGGAAATAAAGATTTGGAGAAAAAATTGAGAAAAAGTATTTGAATTAAAGTGGAGAGATCAGGGTTGATCGTATGTTTAGGTATAAGAACATGTTCTGTGTAATGGTGAACTTTTTAGTTGTAGTCAATAATTAAGTCTTAAACAGGCACAAATAAAACTGGATGATGGGGAAAAAACTTAATTCATACAATTTCTGGAATATAGCACATCACACAGTCATGGGACATTTTGGTGAACAGTTTGGAGACAACTTTTTATTAGAAGAGATTCTGCCCAGAGAAAGTTTCATAGATTATGTGACCTTTAGAAATGGCTTTTAGTTCAGATGGGATTGTAGAATTCACTATTAGGGGTAATGCAACAACCATTCTTTGACTTGTATATTGCAGGTATGGGATTAGGCAGGAACAAAGTGTCAACAAAAAAGTTTTAGATTCATTGCTTTACCTTAAATTCAAATCTGTAAGCAGGGTGGTCAACATCATGAGTGACATTTAGACCATGTAATAATAGTACAAAATAAAGATTATGTAAAGCTCCTAGATGTTTCTGTGCCAATTGATAAATTATATAAGGTACAGCTTTTGGGGCTAGGGATTTAGCTCAGCAGTTCGGCTGCCTGCCTCAAATGCAATGTCCCAAGTTCAATCCCCGGAACCAAAAAAAAGTACAGGTTCTGAAAACACTTTAAATATTTCTTGGTAACAACTAGAATTTCTTAGGATCACTATGAAAGTAGGGAATTGATATAGAAAATTTTCAGTTTTATTAAAATTTAATGATTGAAGTCTTTCAGTTTTATTTTTTATAATAAACTGATGTTCCTTAACCTGCCAGAGAAATCAAAGTATTTGCATTTCTAATTCTTAGGGAGGTAATGTCATTTTATAAGTGTTAGCTATGCTTTTTAAATAGCAGTGCACTTAAACTTTCTGTTTTGGCAAAGCACTTAAAATTTCCTTTAAAATGTCATTTTAAAAATGTTTAATGTTTAGCATTTTTGATGTATATTTTTTCAATTAATACTCAGCTTCTCTAAGGATGTACTACAGATGAGCTACCATAGGAATTTTTTTTTTTTGGTACTAGGGTTCGAACTCAGGACCTTCTTGCGAGGCAGGCACAATGCCACTAAGGTAAGTCCCCGGCAGGAAGAAGTATAAATAAAGTCTGTGTAACAATAAAATTCAAATAAAGTCTACATAACACAACTTAATATACAAATAGGCTTACATTAAAGGAATTTAGTGTGCTCTGTGCTAAGCCACTTGAATAAGACATATCAAGTAATGAGACCTATTGTCTTTTCCCAGTTACTTTTGTTTTTGGTTTTGTTTTTTTCCGGTACTGGGGATTGAACTCAGGACCTTGGGCACCACTGAGCTAAATCCTCTACCCACTCTCCCAGTTACTTTTTAGGCAGTAACTTTAAGTACCTCGCCACCTATTCAGAGGGTAGTGGCAGAGTGCTTTGGCACTTTAGTTGCCTTCCCAGCTTACGAAATACTCTTTTCATTGTTCTCTGTGATCCTGAGTTAGAGTGCAGGAAATGGGACACGTAGGAAATTTAGACTTGTGTCAGTTCACCTGTACCTGTGAAAAGCTAATTTTAATTTAAAAAAAAAACACTTTTCTTGGAACTTCTGGGAAAATGGCAGAGTGGTAAGCACAACAAGTAAGCCTGTCCAAGATTTGGAATGCAGATACTAGAAAAGAACTTGGAAAAGAAAAGGAGAGAGGTAGATCTTCAGGACCTTCCTAAGAAGGATCTGACAGGAAAATTTGAGCCCATAGAGAAATTGAAGAGGCAGAATGAAACAGAAAAAGGAAGGGACAATCTGCATTTTCTTTTTGACTCCTGGCTTGTGGCACACGAGAAAGGAAGACAATCCACAGAGACAAAGTGGAAGTAGGGAACTCCAGGGGCCTTCACGGAGAAATGCAGCACTGGAACAGACCAGCAGATGCTATATACTGCGAGAGCCAATGAGTGACTAGTCGAAGTGCCCACCATATCCCCTGGAGAGAATTATTTGACAGCATTCCAGGAAAGGGTTGACTGAACACAGGACTCAGCAGCTGCAAGTTGACTTCCTTTCAGAGCTCCCAGTACTGTGCTTTCACAGTGACTGGGTTAGGGACAGCCATGGAAGACAGCTGTGGTCAAAGAGTTGCAGTCAGGCTGGCAAGAGCTACAAGAACTTAGGCCCCAGCTCAATGGCCAGAGGTCAGCTCAGCCTCAGTCCCTCTGGATTTGAAAGTCACAAAATTGTCACCCTCACCTTGATCCTGTGGCATACTTGTGACTGCAGCCAGCATGGATCTGGGATCTGACTGCCTACTTTTATCTACCAGCATGAGCAGGGACACACTCTTGAACACTTGCCCTAAACTAGATCCCAGAAGAAAACTACATGTTCAAAATCATGGAGAAATTTCCTTTTTTGTTTGTTTTTCATTTGTGTGTGTGTGTGTGTGTGTGTGTGTGTGTGTGTGGTTTTTAGTTTGTTTTTTTCACCTGTGTCCTAGAGCTTGGGAAATCTTCCTTTGTCTTTCTGCCTTGCTTATCTCTTTTTTTCCCCCTTATGTTTTCCTTTTCTACCTTTAATTTCTCTGTGTTTTAAAATTTTACTCTTTATATAGTTTCTTTTCCCCATCTTTTCTTTTATCCTATTTCTTGATAGTTTTTTCTTTTACCTTTACCTAATTTTATAAACATTCTTGTTCTCCCCAATAAGATCTTTATACCACTTCTATCTCCTCATATTATAGAGTTTAAGGTTTAAAAGCGTTCCCTTTGTGTTCCCCTGTCCCCAAATCCTACATCCTTAATTGTATAATTGTAAAGTTGTTAATCTTTCAATTGGTAACTCTGTAAAATTACTCTTGAATTCTTTTATTCAGGGAGGTATAACTAACATTTGGTACATATTAGCTGTAAGTCAATACCTAGGTCATCTTAATGTTTACACCATAATTGTGGATTTCTTCTCTAGGATTAAGGGTGATATATAATTGGATTTTTTGAAAATAAATTTTGTCCCATCTCTCCTCCCCTATACACCCTTCCCCTCCCTATGTACAAAAGCTTTGTTTCTATTTTTTCCTTCTATTTTCACTTTTTTCCCTGTCCCTTCCTTTCTTCCTTGCACCTCACTTGTTCTCCTTCCCATTTTATAATTGGTGGTTGGTGTTTTTTTTGGTACCAGGGACTGAACTCGGGACCTTGCACTTGCGAGGCATGCACTGGAACCACCGAGCTAAAGCTCCGGCTATAATTGGTTCTTATGGTATATTAGTATGTCATTTCTCTTGAATGATACCTGTAGCTGATTGGCTTGTTATTAACAGTTACATAATATGTCTGTAAGCCTATGCTCAGATTACCTTTGTACATTAATACTTGAGTACATTCCCAGAGAACATGGTTGCTGGGCTAACTACATTGCATTACCCCTTCTCAAACTAACCAAGGTAGTCAGATCTAAGGGTTGTGGCAAAAAATTAGAGTTAGGCATGCCCAAGTATATCACTGAAAAGCTTTAGAGTATAAGCATTCATAAACCTCAGCATAAAACAATAGAATTATGATCTGTCAAGGCCAGAAGATGTCTTACAAAACTCCCAACTCCCCCAAAGCCAATCCAGTGGTCACCAAGGTACAGAATAGCATAAGCCACACACCTGAATTAGTCCAGAAAATAACAGAGGAGCCTCTGTTAGAGAACAGATTAAAGAGATACTCAGGATTAAAGAAGTTATAACTAAAGATAATGGAAAAATAACAAAAAAGATGGCAAGGGCTTTCAAAAGACACTAATAAAAGGCTAGATGAGCTAACCAAAGTGATATAAAATATGGATTACCAGTTTACTAAAGAATGAGAGTCCATGAAAAGGTTTCAATCAGAAATCCCTGAGTTTAAAAATTGAAAGTATGGGGAACAGAATTGACCAGTGAGGATAGAATTTCAGAACTAGAAAACAATGATTCTTTCAAAGACTGGCTACTCAAAGACACTTTAGAAACAATAAGAGAACATGAAAAATGGACCCACAAACTGTCAGATCATGCAAAGAAGGCTAGTCTAAGAATAATTGGAATAAGTGAGAAATCCAGAGACAACACATGGCATAAAAAACTTGTTCACAGAAATAATGTCAGAAAGCTTCCCAAATTACAGGGAAAGTTATAAACACAGCTGGGGGTATATAGAACTCCAAATAGCCATAACTAAAAGAGAACCTCTGTGCCACATTATACTGAAAAGTATCAGAAGCCCATCATAGGGACAAAATCCTAAGATGTTAGAGGAAGGCAGTGAATCACAGATAAAGGTAAACCCATTAGAAATACAGCAGACTTCTGTGCACAAACCTTAAAGGACAGGAGGCTTGGAGCGATGTACTCCAAACTCAAAAAGGTAACAGCTTCCAGCCTTGACTTTGTATCCTGCAAAACTTTCCTTTAAAACTGATGGATGAATAAGGTATTTACATGAAAAGGAGCACCTCAAGAAATAACATAACCACCAAACCCAATATTGCAAAAAATTCTTAAGGGTACTCTAGAAAGGGACAATGAAGGAAATAATGCCAGTAAGTCAAAAA
The DNA here is from genome assembly GCF_053883595.1 of Heterocephalus glaber. NCBI lineage: Eukaryota > Metazoa > Chordata > Mammalia > Rodentia > Bathyergidae > Heterocephalus > Heterocephalus glaber. Next base: position 36,398,796 of record NW_028258305.1, read on the forward strand.
GAATGAATACACCTGGTGGAATGAGCAGCTAAACAACAGGAAAGAAATTGTTACAGGAAAATGCAGTGACAGGATTAAGTCAGTACCTCTCAGTGATAACTCAATGTGAATGGTCTTAATTCCACAATCAAATGACACAGATTGGCAGAATGGATTAAGAAACAAAACCTAACAACATGCAGTAAACAAGAAAGAAACTTACAGATTCAAAAATCATGGGATGAAAAACTTCCATTTAACAGGAACCTGGAAAAAAGCATGAGTTTCTGTCCTAATTTCAGACAAAATGGATTTCAAGTCAAAGTTGATCAGAAGCTAGAATGTCACTACATATTGGGTAGGAGAACAATTGAATAGATAGAATTAACAATTATAAACATACACAACAAATGCTTGGACACAACTTTATATAACCCTAATGGACATGAAAAATCACATGAACACTAACACAATTGTAATGGAGGACCTCAATACCCAGTGTCACAAATGGGTAGATCAACTAGGTATAAAAATCAACAAAGAAATATCAGAATTGAACTAGATCTTTGAGTAAATGGACTTAGTAAATATCTACAGAATGTTCTTTCCAACATCAACAGAATACACATTCTTCTCAGCTGCACGTGGGACTTTCTCCAAAATAGATCACATACCGGCCCATAAAATCATACATAAGTAATGCAAATAATATCCTCTAGAATAATCAGTAGTTTACAGGTGAAATTAAAGAACAGATTCATTTCTTCAATCAATGCCAGTATGGCATATTGAGACTTACAGGACACAATGAAAGCAGTCCTAAGAGGCAGATTTATAGTGGTGAGTTCCTATATTAGAAAAACAGTAACCTAATGATGTGTCTCAAGGTCCTAGATAAATAAGCCCAAAGCTGGTATAAGGAAGGAAATCATACAGATCAGAGTAGAAATTAATGAAATTGAGACTAAAAATACAGAGTCAATAAATCAGAATTGGTTCTTTGAGGGCCAGGGATTTAGCTATACTACAAAGCTACTGTGATAAAACCAGCATGGCACTGGCAAAGAAACAGACCTGAGGACCAGTGGAACAGATTAGAAGATGCAGAAACACCTCCAGACACACTCAGCCATCTCATCTTTGACAAAGGAACCAAACACCCTCGCAGGAGGAAAGATAGCCTCTTTAATAAATGGTGCTGGAGAAATTGGGTTTCAACTTCCCAAAGACTAAAACTAGACCTATATCTCTCACCATGCACTAAACTAAAATCAAAATGCATTAAAGATCTAAATATTAAAACAGAAATGCTGAACTGGCTGGAACAGAAGTTAGGTCAAACTCTTGAAGACATTGGGGTAGGAAAAGACTTTATAAAAAAAACCTCAGTTGCCTGTGAACTAGCACAATCAACAAGTGGGATCTCTTCTTACTAAAAAGCTTCTGCACAGCAAGAGAAACCACCAACAGTGTGAAGAGACAACCCACAATGTGGGAAAAAATTTTCACCAGCAGTCCCTCAGACAAAGGTCTACTGTCTCGAATCTATAAAGAACTTAAAAAAATCAGACCCCCCAGATTTAAAGACCCAATCCAAAAATGGGCATCTGAAATGAACAGACATTTCTCACACAAAGAATTAGACATGGCAAATAAATGTATGAAAAAATGTTCAACATCGCTGGTCATTCGAGAGATGCAAATGAAAACAACACTGAGATTCCACCTCACCCCAGAAAGAATGGCTGCTATCTTGAAATCAACCAATAACAAATGCTGGCAGGGCTGTGGGGAGAGAGGAACACTGCTCCATTTCTGGTGGGAGTGTAGACTGGTGCAAGCACTGTGGAAATCAGTATGGAGATACCTCCAAGAACTAGGACTGGAAGTCCCATATGACCTAGCTATTCCCCTGCTGGGTATCTTCCCCAAAGAAATAAAAGAATCATACCACAGTGATATATGCGCATCCATGTTCATAGTAGCACAGCTTGTAATAGCTAAAACTTGGAAGCAGCCCAATTGCCCATCAACTGCAGACTGGATAAAGAAAATGTGTTTAAAAAAAAAATGGAGTACTACTCAGCCATAAAAAATGAGAAATTAGAGACATTGATAGCTAAATCAATGCACATTGAGGTGATGCTTTTAAGTGAAATAAATAGGATGCATATGTGTAAATACTGAATAGTTTCTCTAGTGTGAGAAACTGAAAGTGTAAATAAGCACTAAATGGGATAATAGATAATGTGAAATAGGATGAAAAGGGGCAAAGTGGAAGGGGAAGTGGGAAGGGTAGGGGAAAGGAAAGAAGGGAAAGGAATTACTATGAGAAAATGAAAAAAAGGAAACAAAGTCTTTGTAAATAGGGAGGGATGGAGGGGTTGAAGGGAGGGCAGGGGAAGGGGGAAAAATAAAAACCAAGAGAGTATGTAAAGGTGCATATCTCCAATGATGAATATCATTATATTGTACACCTAAAATGTACCAATAAAAGGATATACAAACAAAAAAATTGCTATCCCTGCTTTTTTCTGGGTTCCTGTGGCATGGAGAACTGTTTTCCATCCTTTCACTTACAGTCTATTTATTTCTTTTTGAGTTAGGTGTGTTTCTTGTATACAGCATATTGTTGGATTTTGCTTCTTAATCCATTCATCAGTCTATTTCTTTTGATTGGTGAATTGAGACCATTAACATTGATAGTTATAATTGATAGATACTGACTAATCCTTGTCATGATGTTTTACTATTGTTGGCTCTTTTATTTCTTTTTTTTTTTGGTACCAGGGATTGAACTCGGGTCCTTGTGCTTGCGCTGCAGGCGGTGAAACCACTAAGCTAAATCCCCGGCCCTCTTTTATTTCTTATTTTTTCCCCCTTTCCCTTTAGTTTCTTACCTTGCCTAGTGGCTTCCCTCTGTTGGGGCTCATGGAGTTGTGATCTTCATTGTCTTTTTCTAGGATATTGCTTAGAATTGTTTGGAGTGGTGGTTTGGTGTTCATGAAGTTTCTCAGGTGTTCTTTGTCGTGGAAGTATCTAATTTCCCCATTGATTTTGAAAGATAATTTTGCAGGATACAACAGTCTAGGTTGGAAGTTATTTTCTTTTAGGGCTTGAAATACTTCACTCCAGGGTCTCCTTGATTTGAGGGTTTGTGTTGAGAAGTCTGCTGTGATTCTGATGGGTTTTCCTTTGTAGGTGATTTGTTTCTTTTCTCTGACTGCCTGTAGGATTTTGTTCTTCTGTTGGTTTTCTGGGATCTTGATTATTATATGTGTAGGTGTAGATTTTTTTTGATCATAGCTAGTTGGAGTTCTATATGCCTCACTTATCTGTATGTCCAATTCTCTACCTCTGTCTGGGAAGTTTTCTACTATTACTTCTGTGAACAGTTTTTTATGTCAATTGTACTTTCTCCTGTTTTTTTGTGGACTCTTATCAGTCTTATGTTGTCCTTCTTTGCATCATCCAACAGTTGCTGGATTTTCTCGTAGTCCCTTACTATTTTTAAGAAATCTTTGTTTTCATGGTCCTTTAACCACAATCCTGTTTTCTATATCTGATATTCAATCTTCAGATTCCCTTAATCTGCTGTGCATGCTTTCAATGGAATTTTTAATCTCCTGAATATCTGTTTGAATCTGTTTCATGTATTCCATTTCTTTTTTATGTTGAGCGATCATGGTTTCCATTTCTTTCTTATGCTGGGCATTCATGGTTTCCAGCATGTTTCTGAGCTCATCTATTTTTTAATCTATTCTGTTCTATTCTCTATTCTAGAGCCTCTAATCATATCTTTCACTGTGATCACCATCTCTGTAGTTATCTGGGAGATTATTTCTGCTTTGAATTTTTCTATAGCCTCATTCATGTGTTTTGTTACTTCCTGTGGTATCAGTTCAGGGTGTCCAGGTGGTTGATTATCAGACTTTTCCACCTTGTTTCACTCAGAATTTGCCTTTTGTGGGGTGGAAGTCTGAGTTTGTGACTTGCTTAAATGTCTTCTCATTTTTGTTTTTGGTACTGTCCTGGGTTGATACTTTGAAGTTGTTTATTATAAGTATCTTTGTTGTTGTATTTAGAACCCATATGGAATGATTGCTTCTCAGAGATGTCTTTAGATTTTGAGTCTCTAGTAGCTCTGAGGCTATCTCATTTTCATTATAACTGGAAGGACAACTGACTAGATCAATCACAACACCTTACTTAGCCCAAGTGATACAATCAACAATACAATAGCATCAAGTAGCTTTTAGAAAATGATAATTTGTGGTGGTTATTAACCTATCACCTTTAACTGTGTGAATTAAATCAAGATCAAGGACCAATCCAACATATGTTTATAGTGAATAAACTCTTCATTATAGCAACTTTACCCTTTGGGATAGGGAATTAGAAGGATTTGGGGAGGGAGGAATAGGTAGATAGAGGGATAGGGGAAGGTTAGCAGTGAGGCTAGAGGGTACAGGCAAGAGAAGGAGAGAGAAGAATAGAAAAATAAAGAAGCAATACAAATTAGGACCAGAACAGGAACAAGAAGGGAGATGAAGAACAATGTGGGACAGCAAGGGAAAAAGGGAGAGAGAAAGAGAGAAAGAAAAGAAAAAGAAAAAAGGAAAAATAAAAAATTTAAAAGAATAGAAAAAGACGGAAAAAAATCAAAAATAAGAGTAAAAAAAAATAGTGGTAATTTTGAAAATAAAACAAAGATAAAAATGAAGGGCCTCCTTCAGGTTATATCTCTGCTGTCACAATAGACAATTGTGCACAGCAGTGTGCAGTTGTAAGTCAATGAATTTCATTAAACCAGTCGCTGACCGGTGAGATTCAGGCAGATTTCTGGCTGCAAGTCCCAAGTTGAGCTCCCTGTCCTCCTGCAGCGTTAAACCCTGCAAGGTTCTGTTACAGGTTCCAGCTGCCTTTCCCCTGAAGATAGTCCAGATTCTGATGAGAGGTGATGATCCCTCCAACTTACCAAGTATGGTGGTCTGGTGTGCCTTTATTGCAGAGATTCTCTTCACTTTTCCACTGGGCTTCAGTTTTCATCAGGGAGCCCAAGAGAGGCCCTCTCTGTGTTGTTCGCGTCTTTTTGGGGGGGGGGTAGCAGGGATGGAACTCAGGACCTTGCGCTTTCAAGGCAGACGACGGAACCACTGGGCTAAATCCCTGGCCCTCTGTTGTTCACTTCTGCAGCTCAGGACAATGGCCTTTGTGTCCCCCTGTGCCTGTGTAGTGTGGAACCAGGTAGCTGCACAGCCAAGAGGGCCGGGGCGGGGCGCGGTGCCTGTTGTTGCAGGCACCCACGTGGCTAAGTTGGCAGCTAGTTGGTGTCCCTGGGGGAGTCCTCACAGTCTCCTGGATGCAAGTGGGCAGGGTGAGCCGGATGGAGCAGGGCACAGCCACCTGTGACCGTTCTGACTGCAAGGCCAAGCTGGCGGCTGGTGTGTGTGTGTGTGTGTGTGTGTGCGTGTGTGTTGAGGTTGTACCCTGCTTTGCTACTGACTGTCGTTCTCACTTTTAGGAGTCTTTTGTTGGAATTTCTGGGTTTTCCTGATTGTTCTGGTTAATGTTTCAAGCAATATTGCACAGAATTGGTGATATTGGATATCCTTGTCTTGTTCCTGATTTAGTATGTTGGCCACTGGTTTGTCACAAATGGGTCTTACCAGATCAAGAAAAGGTCCTTCTATACCTGTTGTTATTGGTTTTCTTTCTTTCTTTTTTCCTTTTTTTTTTTTTTAGATTTTTAAAAAATCATATATTGGTTTGGATTTTGTCAAAGGCTTTTTCTGTGTCAAATAGGATGATCATGTGATTTTTGTTCTTGTGTTTATGTGATATATTACATTTATTGATTTGTGTATGTTGAGCCATCTGTATAATCTTCATTTGAATCATACTTGGTCATCATGTATGATCTTTGTGATGATTTGTTGCATTCTCTTTATTAATACCTTGTTGAAGACTTTTGTGTCTATGTTCACTAAAGAGATTGGTCTGTAATTGTCTTTTTTGGTTGGGCTTTTTTCTGGTTTTAGAATCAGGTTAAGACTAGCACCTAGAAATGACTTTGGTAGTACTCCTTCATTTTCAGTTTTATTAAAGTGTTTGAGGAGTATTTGTGTTAAGTCTTCCCAGAAGTTCTTGGTTAATTTGGTGGTGACTCCATCAGGAGGCTTTTCTTAGTTGGTAAGTTATTTTTTTTTAATTAGTGCTTCAATTTTATTGCCTGTTTTAGATTGTTCAGGATTTTTATATCTTCTTGATTCACTTTTAGTAATTCACATATGTCTAGGAATCTAACCATTTCTTTTGAATTCTCAGAGAACAGTTTTTCAGCCTAGTTACTAATAATCTGTATTTTAGGTTTTGTCTGTTGTGATCTCATCTTTTCTATTTTAAATTGTGTTGATTTGGGTCTTTTCATTATATTTTTTGGTGAGATTGGCTAAGGGTTTGTCTTTTTTAAAATTCTTTGAAATAATCAGTACCAGAAGTTGGGTGCTCTGGTGTTTGTTGCATATATATTTATAATTGTTATCTCTTCATATTGAGTTGTTCCCTCAATAAGTATGTTGCCTCTTCTGATCAGTTTTGGCTTGAAGTCCACTTTTTCTGAATTTAGGATAGCTCCTCCTGCTTATTTTTCAGGTTCTCATTGCACAAAATATCTTTTTTCATTCTTTCATTTTTAATGTACTGATTTATCTTTTTGGATTACATGTGTTTCTGTTTTTTTTCTTAGTAAATGACAAAGTTTAGTTGTGAAATACATAGAGTGTGCAGGATTGTACATTTTTGTAGGGCTTTCACAATCCTTAGACAACAACCAGAATCAGACATACAAACAATAGGACACAACTGTTAACTTTTCTATAAGTGAAAACTGCATCAAGTATTCTAAATAATATAGAAACATAGAAGATTGTTTAACTGATTTTAATGACATGACATAAAGCCCCTAGAATTGACATAATCATTATGCAAAATACATAGATGAATACTGTCTTCTTTTAAAAATATAAAATAAAGCTGGGGATTTAGCTCAGTGGTACTGCACCTGCCTCGCAAGCTCAAGGTCCTGAGTTCAATCCTTAGTGCCAAAAAACAAAACAAAACAAAAATGTAAAATAAATAAGCACTACATGTGAAAATAGGCAAGTTTCCCCTAAATAAATGAAAACTTTTAAAAAAGAAAGTTTTCCTTTCCATGTCATTTGAAGAATGGAAATTATCATTTTAAACAATATTCAAGTTTATTAAACAAACTAAAAAAAGGTATTATAAAATGTTTAACTTTCATCAGCTTCAAGGTTTGTGTTGCTGCCGAATTTTGCATGTAACTGAACTTTCAAATCTGCTAACATTCGCTGAATTGATTTTATTCTGGATTCTAAGGCATTGATTTCTTCTTACAAATTTTTCTTTGCTTCTTCTAACATTTCTTGTGTTTCTTCTTGAGAATGGCTAATGAAAACTTTACCAATTTGTTAAGGTATCACTAAGCTATCATTATCTGTGAGCATATCATCACAACCATCTTCTAAATTCTGGAGTTGTTTCTTTTTTACTTTTATTTCTTCCTTTAGCTCTGATTCTACTCATATTACATGCAAATTTGTTTATCTTTTGTTGGTCTTTGAAAGTAACATTGACATCTTCTGCAGCAATTTAATGTATCACCTAAAAATACGTATTAAAAAGATGCACTCTGAGTTTGATCCCCAGCTGAGTTTATTAGCTGAGTCACTACAGCACTGCTAATCTCTCTGTGTCCAAGTTTCTCCATCACCTTTTTTTTTTTTTTTTTCCAGAACCAGGGCTCGAACTCAGGACCTTGGACTTTTGAGGCAGGCACAACACCAATGAGCTAAATCTCTGGTCCTCCAACACCTTCTTCATGGTGGCCAACATCTTGGACATGTGTTTCTTGTATATAGCACATTGTTGGCTTTTCTTTTTTGGTCCATTATCTTAATATGTGCCTTTTGAATCACATTTGAGACTATTCACCTTAAGAGTTATTACTAGAAGAAAGATATTCTTGTCATTTCATTATTTTCCTCTTGCTGATTCCCCCACTCCCCTTTTTTCCTCCCTTTTGCCTAACTGCTTAATTTACCTGGATTGTTCATTCTGTTGGACTTTTTGACATTGTTGGCTGAATTGTTTCGTCCTAGAATATCCTTGAGAATTTTTTTTTTTTTAGTGTGGTGGTCATGAATGTCTTACCTTGGTGGTCATGAACATCTTACCATGCTCTTCATCATGGAAATGCCTTATTTCTCCATCAACTTTGAAAGGTACTTTTATAATATATGTCAATATGGATTGGAAGTTGTTTTCCTTTAGTGTTTAAAACACATTACTCCAAGCTCCCTGGCCTTAAAGTTTTTGTTGAGAAGTCTTCTGTCATTTTAATGGATTTACTTTTATAAGTGATTTATTGCTTTTCTCTAGCAGCTTTTAAGATTATTTTGTCCCTGTGTTGGACTTCTGGGATTTTGACTATAATGTCTTGTGGAGAGGTTCTTTTTTGACTGTGACTATTTTAGGTTCTATGCCTCACTTATCTGTATGTTTAATTCTTTCCCTTTATTTCTGCTATTATTTCTGTAATTAAGCTTTTTAATGCCATTTCTGCTGTCATCTGATTTTTCAGTAATTTCAGTTAATCTTAGTCTTCATGTCAACCAGCAGTTTCTGGATTCATTTTTCATCTTCTCTTCTTGTTTTCAATATATCTGAATAATATATCTGAATAATAATTGGTCTCTGACAGCCATCCTGTCTTTTAGTTCTGACAGTCTGTCCTTACACTGGTCATTTTTGCTACCTATACTTTCTGTAGAATCTTAGGTCTCCTGGATTTCTGTTTGGAACAGTTTGATTCTCTTCCATTGTCATGTCTTTTTTTTTTTTTTTGTACCGAGGATCGAACTCGGGTCCTTGTGCTTGCGCAGCAGACAGCGAAACCACTGAGCTAAATCCCCGGCCCCATTGTCATGTCTTTTGACATTAAGGAGAGTTTTTAATGTTATGAAGTCTATACTGTCAGTTCTGTTCTTTGTGGATCACTTTCTCTGCTTGCTTGGCAGAAGCTGGTCTCACTTCCTTGTTTGTTTGTTTTTATTTTTTGTACTGGGGCTCGAACTCAGGACCCTGTACTTGCAAGGCAGGCGCAGGAACCACTGAGCCAAGCCCTTGGCCCTGGTCTCACTTCCTTGGCATGTAGGCTTCTCCATCATGACAATGTGTTTCATCAAAACCAGCAAAGGAGAGAGTGTGCTAGCAAGATAGAAGTTGTATTCTTTTGTAGTTTCCTTATGGAAGTGATATATCCTCAGTAATGGTTAGAAGGAAGTTTCTCAATGGGAAGGGTTTGTATAAAACCATAAACAACAAGAGGTAAGAATCCTTTCATAACCCTAAACAAACTAAGATTTATTTGAGTGGGCTGAAGGAACCTAGAACTCCCCATGTTTTGACTCTTAAGTGTCTCCAAATGTGTAGAGATTATTTTTGATAGGGATAATTCCTATGGTAGTTCTCACATTTCTGGATATCTGCCCTTTTGTACTTTTGAAAAGTTGAAGATTATTAACAATCTCTGGTCATTATCAACTTTTATGAAAATAGTAACTCTCAGATCACATGCTTCTGTAGGTAATTTATTTAACATGTTCATGACAGGGACATAATTCATACTTCTTGCTGCTGGACAGCTCTGATTTGAATTCCATTGTCCGATGTTAAATAGCTAAGGGACAGTCATGCATGTACCACTGGTGATTCAAGATGGCAGGAATGTGTTAATACTTTATTGTTTCATGTATGTTCTGATTTGGTCATCTCTCTGTAATTTAGGTAAAGTAGCACTAGCCCTAGACTATCTAAAAGGAAAATCTCATTCTGCTTTTCTACTATTGAACATTCATTAATGCCTTCATTATCAGTGGAATAAAATCTAAGTTTCTTTGCAAGGATCTTTAAAAATGTTCCTGTGTAGCCTCATCTCTGACCTATTTTTCCTGCTCTTTAACCATCTCATATTATATTTGAGTACTTCTGGGATGTTATATTACTTTTGGTGATGGCTGGAAAACTCCCAGTGCTTGTCCACATGTTGCATGTCTTGTCAATCTCAGCTTAGACACATTCTAGAGGATGAATGGTGGTGTAGGGCCAGGGTTTGATAATATGTCATTTATCTTTTTTTTTTTCTTTTTTTGGAACCAGGGATCAAACTTGGGACTTTGCACTTGCAAGGCAGGTGGTGGAACCACTGAACTAAATCCCTGGCCCCATTTGTCTTTTTACTAAAACTAATTCCACACTTTTAGCAGGATTAACAAGATGTTTTCTTGTGATCACTAAAATTGTTTGTCAATGTCTTTTCTATATTTACTGTAAAAATTTTTTGTCAATGTCTTTTTTACAATGTTCAGTATACTTTTTTTTGAGACATCTCACTATTTATTTCAGCTGGCCTCAAACTCTCAGGGATCTTCTTATCCCAGCCTTCCAGGTACTGGAGTTAGAGGGATGCGCCACCACACATGGCAAGTTGTGAATAACATTATTTTTGAGGAAGACTTTGTCCTTGGAAAGCATTATCTATATTTGCATAAATATATTTTATGCATATATCTATATGAATGTATATAGTATAAATTATATGAAAATGTATATTTAGATGAATACAATATATAGATATGTATGTTCTCTTTAAATGTCATACACAGATGCATGTATATAATTTCTAATTATATATGAATATATATAAGTCATTTCTTTGAAACTAAATGTGTGAACAGTTTTTGTTTTTTTTCTTCATGTGCTCATAGTTATAAAACTCTACTTTGTCAATTTTAGTATTTTTTGTTTCACCTCAGAATGGTTTTCACCTTCCTGAATATCTTCCAATTAGTTTGTGTTACATACTTGTTATGAATCTTAATACTAGCTACCATCTAATAACCTACTGTTGTAGCAAGGGTCAATAACAAGCTACTTGGGTGCACAACTTAGTTAAATTGAGGCTCGATCCATAACAAATGTCACACCACGCCACAAGAAAGCAAAAGTAAATATAGTTTTATTCCAAAGTTAAGCAATAAGAATAGTAAAAAGAAAGTATGACACAAGAAGTAATACATTACCAGCCGGGGTGGCACCTCAACACCCGAAGACAACTGGAGGAGTCCCGAGGGAGCAGTTAGTTGGGGTCCTGCTGAGCAGAGAAGTCCTGCATGCAGTTTTAGTACATCACCAGTCGAGGTAGCACCTTGGCTCAACATGCATAGACAACCGGGGAATTCCCAAGACAGTGGCTGGTCTGGGTCCGGCTGGGCAGAATCCCTGTATGCAGTTCTAAGAGTCTCCCAAAGTCCACTTTTTTCCTGCTAGCTTGTTACACAAAGGTGGCCTCATGCCAATAAAGCATATGTCTCTTAGAAGGAGTCTGCTATCAGATCTGGCTAGGAGCTGAGGCAGAGTCCTTGTACCAAATATTCCAGATCAAAGTGTTTATTCCCTCAAGGGCAGACTCTTGGAGGGCAGCCAGTCCTCCTTTAGCCTGGCACATGCAGAGGTCACACTTGGGTCACATGAATCTGAGTAACTCTTTCTATGCTCCCTTCACCTATTCAGTACCAGAATGTTTTTATCTTGAAAACAATTATAAAATACAATTATAAAAGTTATAATTATATAAATTTTTAATTTTTTACACCTTTTGGAAGGTTAGGTAACTTTTTTCTTTTTTTTGGTACCGGGGATCGAACTTGGGACCTTGTGCTTGTGAGGCAGGTGACAGAACCACTGAGCTAAATCCCCAGCCCCACAGGTAACTTTTTTGATGCCACTCCACTAAGTGCTTGAAGCCAGAACATGAATTAAACTTTCAAGATCTCTAAAGAAAACACAGTGCCCCCTGCTATGGTTTTCTTTTGAAATGAAGTTTATTTTCCTCAAGGAATAAAGCATTATAGCTTAACAAATTTATTGAGTACCTATCACATGACAAAGTGTAGATCTTTATAAATCATGTGTAACTGCTGGTATCAGCCACTGTTTACTTATACAAATTGCAATTTAATGTATTTAACCCTTTAGTTAATTCTCATAATAATTCCATTTCATTTATTTATTTACTTATTTAGTCAATATTTTTTGACAGGGTCTTGCTGTATATTCTAGGCTGGCCTTGAACTTATTGTGTAGCCCAGGCTTCACAAACTTGCAGCTGTCTTTCTTAGCCTCCCCTGTGCTGGTATCACAGATGTGTGCCTCTGCAATTAGGTATTCCATTTTAAATTACATGTTTTCTTTCACAAGTTAGAAGAGGGTTTCAGGGGAAGCACACACATTCAAGATAACCATCCTGTTCGTGATGTCAAAGATTTTGCTCTAAAGGCAGCGATAATTTAGATTATGCTAGTTTTACATACCCTCAGCTTCTTGAATGTGATTTGGAAGATACTGAATATCATGTGAAGTAGAGTATTTTTGCTGTCTTCTGCCATTATAATTCTGGTTTATTTCTATGAGTAAAGTTGACTATAATGTCAAGTGGAAATTACAAATATAATAAAAATTGATATTTACAAAGAAAACATATAAGACAAACATGCATTTACACATATTAAATATAAAACATCATAGCGTAGCATAACCTACCTTACATATGTTCAAAATACTTACATGACCTTACAGTTGGGCATTATTAGAGATTATCAGACTACATCACTATCCTGGGATAAGGTCAAAATTCAAAGTACTGTTTCAACTGAATGCATATTACTTTTGTACCATTGTAAAGTTGAAAATTTAAGTCAAAATATCTTAAGTTTGGGACCATCTGTCCTCAGAAAAAGGAAAAGAAAGGTGTAAACTTAAATTTTTGGTCTAAGTAAACATTTAATTGTAAGTTGAAGTAAATAATTTTTTAGACAAGCAAAAACTTAGATATTCCATTGTTGGTAGACCAGTAATGCAAGAAAAATGAAAGACTGGGCTGGGGATTTAGCTCAGTGGTGCCACCGCCTGCCTTGCAAGCGCAAGGTCCTGAGTTCGATTCCAGTACCAAAACAAAACAAAACAAAAACCAAGAAAAAAGAAAAATAAAAGCTTTTCCTACAGAAATAATGTCAGATGGAAAATTGAATCTACATAAAGAAGAAAAAAATGACGGAAATCTTAACTATATGGGTAGGTAGGATTTTTTCTTTTCATATTCCTTAAAAATAACATTTTAAAAGCCAAAAGTATCAACATTATGTTTGGGGGTTATAGCATATGTAAATATTCTTACAAAGTATAGGAATGGGGAATGGGAAGTATACATTTGTAATGTTTTTATCATTTATGTGAAGTATAATGTTTGAAGAGTGGCTATGTATTGTGCATTCTAACAGTTACTAAGTCTTTTTAACTAAACAAAGTATGACTAGTCAATACTGGAAAAAAATGAAATTATTAGAAAAGTATCTCAATGATCTCATGGAAAAGAAAGGGAAAAAAGTGCTCAGGAAACAAATAGAAGGAACTATGAAAGTGAGATTTAAATCTAACTGTAGGCAGGGCCTGGTAGTGCATGTCTGTAATCCCAGCACTTGAGGGGCTGAGGCAGGAGAATTGCTGTGAGTTCAAGACCAGGCTGAACTACATGCCAAGACCTTGTCTCCCCCTCCCCCCAAAAATCCAGTTGTCATTAGTTATATTAAATGAAAATGGTTTGAACATAATTATGAAGTAAATATTGTCAGCTTGACTAATAAGGCAGTACTCAATTTTATGTAAATGCTAATTCAATTTTAGTATATGTGCTGCTGAAGCAGGCACTGTAAACACTAATTCAAATAAAGCTAGAAGGGCTGTGTTAGTCCATTAAAGTATAGTTGAAGTTCATTAATTATTACCAATAATAATGAGGAACATTTTATATTACTAATCCTTCATGAGGAAATAGTAATCTTAACTGATAACAGACCTTCAGAATACCCAAAAGTTAGTAGAATGGTAAAGAGAACAAATTTATAGTCTTAGTTGGAATTTCAGAAGTCCTTATAGTTGATAAAATGAATTGAGAGAAAATCAGAAAAGTTATAAAGAGATGAACACTTTGAACGGTTTGACCTGATTGACACTGATAAATATCTCACCAAACAGTACAATAGATATTTGTTTCGGGATCAAGTGGAACATTCACCAAGAGAGAACATATCTCTGCTCACAACCAAATTAAACTTAAATAAAATTATCTGAATAAATTTCAAATATTTGTAAATTAACATACTTTTAAATAACCCTGGGGGGCAATGGAAAATATGGCTGAATGAAAAATAAAACATAATTGATGGGGTTTAGCCAAAGCAGTGTCTAGAGAAAGATTTAAGTGCTCATTTTAGGAAATAAATATTTCTAATTAATCATCTAAGTTCCCATTTTCTGAAACTAGGAAAGGAAGAACAAATTAGTTTAAAAAATCCAAATGGAAAGCAAAGATCGAGCAGAAACCAATGATAATTAATAAATTGAATCAAAACTGATTTTGTGAATGAATACAACGTATAAACATCTAGCCATTTAGGTCAAACAAAAAGTGAAGATGCAAGTAATATCTGGAATGAAGGGAACATTACTACAGATTCAGTAGCTACCCAAATAATAAAGAAGCGGTGCATTTAGTTTATACCATTTAATCTGACACTTTAGATAAAATGGACAGTTCCTTGAAAGACAGCTACCGGAGCCCACTCAAGAATAAAGATACTGAGCCAAATGTGGTGGCACAGGCTTGTAATCCCAGCACTCAGGAGACTGAGGCAGGAAGAGTGCCCCAACTTCAAGGCCAAGCTGAACTACATAGTGAGTGCCGGTCTCAAAAGAACCAAAAAAAAAAAAAAAAAAAGATGTTACAGTGGTACCTCGGTTTACAAATTTAATTTGTTTTATGATTTTGGCAAAGATGTCTGTGTTTATGTTTGTGTGGGGAAGGTAACAGTGGTCATGTTTATAGAATTTGCAAATGGAAGCGAAATTTTACCCAACACTTTTGCAAACAGAATTGTTTGCAAACAGAAGCATTTGTGGACCAAGGTATCACTGTAACTGGAACATAGCCTTGCATCTTTTAAGATAATTGATATTAAATACCTTCCCATAATGAAAATTCTTAGCCTAGGTGAGTTGAATGGCACATTCTACCAAGCATTTAATACCAAGTTTACAGAGATGTTTTGTTTGTTTGTTTTTTGAGACAGGGTCTTGTTATGCAATGCAGCCTGGCGTTGAACTCACTATGTAGTCCAGGCTGGCCTTGAACTTCATCTGGCAATCTGCCTGCCTCAGCCTCCTGAGTGCTAGGATTACAAGAGTGAACCACTACACCTGACACACAAACTTTAAAAAAAATCTTTGTGTATTATTGTACTTATTTAAAGTTCTCTCAGAAAAAAGTCTGTATTTATCTTATATGTATTATAAAATTGGTTAGGTAAAATTAATCAAATGTTTGAAAGCATATTAGAAGCTCCTTGGGTTTGGAGAGGGTTGTGGGTATTGGCTTATGAATTCAATATAAATGGTGATTAGGGAACTCCTGTTAGAGAAATTTTCTGCATTCTCTCTTAGATGGTGAATAAACAGATGAATACATTTGTCAAAATTTTTTCCAGACTAGTAAAATTATAAGATGCCCTAGAATAATGAGCAAAATTTACATGTTGGTTCACATTCATCCTACAATACAAAAAATTCCTTATTTCTGGTAGATAAATTTAGGTCACATTCTACTCTGTAAGTCTTGCTCCTTAAAACTAATAGATTTGAGCCCTGCATTAAAAAAATTTTACTAGTACATGTTTGCAATACATAATGAGCACTCTTCTTAGGAATTAGCTACATGTAACATGTAAACTAATTATTATCCTTCCCTTGAGCCATACTCTGTTTAAAATCATCATGTTTGTATACAGAGTAGTGATGTCTTTTTTGAGGAATTGTTACATGAATATACCATGTCTTTATCATTTTTACTCCCCTTCTTTTCCTCTCTCTGAGTCCCTTTCCCATCCCCAAGAGTCTGCCTTCTAGTTTCCTGTCATCTCTCCTTTATTTTATTTATTCATTTTTTCATATTTAGGTTTCTCATGTAAGAGGAAACGTGCAATATTTAGCTTTCTGAATCTGACTTATTTTTCTTAGCATAATGCTCTTGATTTCCAGACATTTTCCTGCAAGCGACATGTAAAATAAAATGAGGCAGAACATTTCTCAACTTTGTGAGTCCAACATTTCTCTGATGAAAAAACAAAAGCATGAGATAGAACATTTCCTGATTTTGAGTCCGACATTAATAATAAAACAAAAGCCCAGAAAAACTCATTATAAGAAATTAAAACTATAGATCATTATCTTTCATGAACATTGATTTAGGCAATATTAAGAAAACTTCAGTAAATTGAATTCAACAACATATCAAAAGGATAATAATGTGCAGAATGTAAACTTTGTTTAAAATTTGAGAATCTCTCAATATTATTCACTGTGTTAACAAAAAAGAAAAATCATAATGATCTCATTAGATGTGGAAAACTATTTGATACACATTTAAGAAAACAAGCTTAAATAAACTAGAAACAGAAGAGAATTTTTTCAGTGTAATGAAGGATGTCTATGATAAACCTACAGTTACTGTCATACTTTCTGGTGAAAGGCTAAATGCTTTACCTAAGACTGGGGTTTAGCCAAAGCAGTGTCTACAGAAAGATTTAGGTGCAAGGATCTTGCCTCTTAATTATGTTTGTTTTTCATTCCATTGAATGTTTTTGACAATGAAGTAAGGAATAAAAATAAGCATAATTCATACAGTTTGCAAAGGAAGGAGTGAAATTGTATCTATGCAAATGCATCATTTTCTAAAACATCCTAAGAAATCTTGGGAAAAAATGGTTGCAGGAACAATAGTTTACCAAATTTTCAGGATACCAAGACAATATACAATGTTTTAAAATATAATTTAAGGTAGTATAAAATATAAAATACTTAGGGTAAAGTTAACAGAATACTTCAGTAGCTGTACACTGAAAACTCAAATATTATTGAGTGACTTGAGATAGAAATAAATGACTATCATATTTTTGGTTTGGAAGACAATATTACTAAGATGTTAATTTACCCAAATTTATACATAGATTTGGCTCATTTTCAATGTTCTAGCAGTATTGTATTTTTAAATTTTATTTTGTGGTGCTTCAGATCGAATTAAAGCCTTTGCAAATGTTAGCAAGCACTGTATCATCTAGCTACACCCCCAACATTTCTAGCAGACTTTTAAAAATGGAAATTGAGAATGTGATACCAAAACTTATATTGAAGTGGGCCGGGGATTTAGCTCAGTGGCTCCACTGCCTGCCTCGCAAGCGCAAGGTCCAGAGTTCAATCCCCGGTACCAAACAAAACAAAACAAAACAAACAAAAAACAAACTTATATTGAAGTGAAAAGGATAGAAACAGCCAAAACCATTTGGATTTAAAGATTTTTTTTTTTGAACCATAACATTTGTGGATGACCTGTTTTCATAAAATGAAAAAATGTATTCAATGAAAAATTTTTAGAACATATACATTTAGTAAATTTGCGGATATAAAACATAGAAAAAATCTAGTAATTTTATACACCAATGAACTTGCTAAAAAATAAATTCAGAGGGCAATCCCATTCACAATAGCTAAAAAAATAAAATATTTAGTTAAAATGGGAGAGGGGCTCCAAAGCACAAGCAGCAAAAGTAAAAATAGATGTATGATATTACATCAAAGAAAAATGCTTCACCACAGCAAGGAAAACACAGAATTAAAAGATAACCTACAGAAGTCAAGAAAATATTTGCAAGTATTACATTCAACAAGGGATTGGCACATTGAACATATAAGGAACTAAAAGAGGTAATAGCAAAACAAAAATCTAGTTAAAATATGAGCCTAAAGCTCGGCACAGTAATTACAGTAATCCCAGCATCTGGGAGAATGAGGCAGGATCATAAGTTTGAGGCCAGCCTGCCCAATAGTTCAAGCTACAAAGTGACACCTTACCTCATAAAACAAAAACAAAAAAACTAAACACAAACTTCTCAGAAGACATACAAATGGCCAGGAAATAAATGAAAAAATTCTTAGTTTCACTAATCATCAGACAAACACAAATCAAAACTATAACGGGAAATCCTCTCACCTCAGTTTGGATATCTATCAGTAAACAGAAAAAGAATTGCTGGCAGAGATGTGGATAAAAGTGAACTTATACATTGCTGCTCAGAATGTAAATTAGCGAAGCCTTTTTGGAAAACAGTGGAGATCTTCCTCCCAAAAGCCAAAAATAGAACTCTCATATGACCCAGCACTCCCATGTTTATTACAACAGTATTCAAAATAGCAAAAACATGGTATCCATCCAGATGCCACTCAGTGGATGAATGGATAAAGAAAATGTGACATATCTATACAATGGAATAGTATTCAACCATTAGAAAACATGAAATTCTGTAATTTGAAGCAGCATGAATGGAACTGGAAATAATTATGATTAAGTTGAACAAACTTGACACATAAAGACAAATACTAGGGCTGGGGATTTAGCTCAGTGGCACCATGCCTGCCTGGCAAGTGCAAGGTCCTGAGTTCAATACCTGGTACTGAGAAAAAAAAAAAAGACAAATACCACATGTTCTCATTCATTTGTAGAAAGCAGTAAGTCAACTCATAGAAGAATAAAATGAAATAGTCTTAGAGACTGGGAAGAGTAGGGAGGGACAGAAGTTAAATAAGGGGAATGAAAATCAGAAATAGACTGGAAGAATCACTCCTAGTTCTCCTTTAGCTCAGTAGGGTAACTATTGAGCAAAATGTCCATAATATATTTCAGAGTGTCTAGAGAAGAAGAGTATAAAATTCTCAACACAAAAATCCCTGAAAGTTGAATGGGTGGAAATCCTTATTAGCCTGATTTGATAATTACTTATTGTATATGTGTACTGATATACATAATTTATCCCATAAAGATATATGAATTTTTTAAGAATTTAAAAATATGATCATAGACCTAACAAAGTAAAAACTACAAAAACTTTTTTTTTCAGTACTGGAAAGTGATCTCAGGACCTTACGGTTGCCAGGCAGACAAGGTGCCATTGAGTTACATTCCCAGCCCTAAAACTACAGAAACTTAAGAGAAAACTTGGTGTTCTTGTAAAGATTTTGTAGGTCACAGAAAACACTCATTATAAAAAACAAATTGGGCTTCATTAAAATTACAACTCCTTGTCTTTAAGAGATATTATTTTGGATATGAAAAAATAAGTCACAGAACAGGATAAAATATTTACAAAAGATCAGGCGTTTGTGTCCAGACTTTGTGGAAAACTTGAGAAGTTTAGTAGGTTAACAGTGTAAAAATTTAAGACATTTAAAGGACGTTTCAAGAAGATATGAACAGTAATACCAAGTGGTGGTAAGAAAGTGAAGCAACTGGAACTCTTATAGGTTGCTGATGTGGATGTAAAATATTAGAGACATTTTGTTAACACTTTCTTTTTCTTTTTTTGTACCGGGAATTGAACTCAGGACCTTGCAAGGCAGGCACCGGAACCACTGAGCTAAATCCCCGGCCAACACTTTCTTAAAAAGTTGAAGTTGCACTTCACATACAACCTAGCATTTTCACTTACAAATACTTAGGAGAGATGAGAAATTATAATGACAACTACATATTCACAGTTAAAGTTGTGATGGTATAAAATGTTTACAGCATATTTACTTATAGTAGGCACAGACAGAAAGAAAAAGAAATCATAACAAGTTTTGCAATATCTATACAATGGAATCATAATCATTCAGAGGAATAAGCTATTAAAAAGTGTATGGAGTCACAAGGAATGTTTTTAAAAATTTGAGTAAGAAGCTATTCATTAATTGGAGACCACGAGACTGAAAGTGTTTTTTAGTGTTTCTATGTCAAAGGATCAGAAGCAAATATATATGGGGTAAATGCGGAAGAAAGTAAAGAAATTATTTGATCAATTGAAGTTAACAATTGTTCCTTTTGGAGAGAGTCCCTACTCACATAATTATGTTTGTTGGCTACTTCTGATTGGCTGATTTTAACTGTCTTTATTTAATATAGGCATTTACAAGAAACAGCCAAAGTCAAGTTTCATTTATATTTACCACAAAGCATGGGTAAGCTCACTTATGAGGCCTGGTTTTTCTTTTCAGGGATTCTTCAGGTCTGGTTTCCATTTTAATATACTTTAAGAAAATTACACACGCACGCACACACACACACACACACACACGCACACACACCCCAGCATGAATAAATCTCAAAACAATTTTGCTAAGTAAAAAGTCAATCTTTTGATTCTTCTTACTGCATTATTGAATTTATGAATAAACAAAGTATAGGGATAGCAGACTAGTGGTTACTAGGTGCTAGGAGTGGAGGAAAAGTATTGTTTGCAAGGATCACAGGAAGAATTTTTTTTTGGGTGATAGAAATACATTATCTCATAATTTTAACGTTTTCATTAGTACATGTTTGCAGTAGTGATGTTTGCATTCAACTCATGTAGTAGGTACATGTACTTAATATGTCTTGATTCTTTTTATTCTCCTTCCCCTCCCCACCCCCTTCCTCCCTCTGTCACTAGATCCCCTTCCCTTATTATTATTATTATTATTATTATAGTTCATGTTTCATTCAAAGACCTACATATACATCCTGAAACTTTTAAATCAGTAGAAAAAAAATATAGAGGAGGCATTTGAAGTCATAGGAAATAACTTCCTAAATAGGACTCCAATAGCACAAGAAATAATAGCAAGACTCAACAAATGGAACTATCAAAATTAAAAAGCTTATGTACATCAGTGTGGAGAGACAGCCTACAGAATGGGAGAAAACTTTGCCAGCTAATTTTCTGACAAGATTAATACCTGCAATATGTAAAAAACTGAAAAAAGAAGCCCAGTCATGAAAGGGGTGAAAGAATTGAATAGACACTTCTCAAAAGATGTAGAAATGGCCAATAAGCATATGAAAAATATTCAACATTCTTACCCATTAGGAAAATGGGAATCCTAACTACATTATTTTATTTCACCCCTGTTAGCTGTCATCAAGAATATAAAATGCAATAAACACTGTGAGGTTGCTGGTGGTAATATAAATTACTATAGTCATTACAGAAATCAATATGGTGGTTCCTAAAATAGCTAAAATTGAACTACCATATGATCCTGCTATATCACTCTTTGGTATATATTACAAAGGAATTAAAGTCAGTATAATATAAAGATACTTATATATATATACCCATAATTCACAATAACCAAGATATGGAACCAGCCTAGGGGACCATCAATAGATGAATGAATAAAGAATATTTTTCAGCTAAAGTATGTAATGATGTTATTTTCAGGAAAATAATAGGAAATGGAGGTCATCAAATTGAACAGAATAAACCAGAATCAGAAAAGTTTCACATGTTTTCCCTTATATGTAGAATCTACAAACAAAAAGTTTATATGAAAATAGAAGGGAGATTATTATTTTTTTTTTCCTGAGACAGGGTCTTGCTATGGAGTTCAGGCTGGCCTTGAACTCACTATGTAGCCCAGGCTGACCTCAAACTCACAGCAATCTTTTCTCATCATGGCTATTTCAGGTCTTATATGCCTCACTTATCTGTATGTTAAATTATTTTTTCTTATTTGGAAAATTTTCTGCTATTATTTTAGTAAGCTTTTTTTTAATGCCATTTGCGCTGTCTTCTAATTTTTCACTAATTTCATCTAATCTTAGATTAGTCTTTCTTGTATCACTTATGAGCTGTTTGATCCATTTTTCATGTTCTCTTGTTTTTTAGTTTCCCTCATTAATCACTGAAAACTTCCCTGTCTTCTGGTTGGTTTTTTTTTTTTCCATTAAGTTTATTGTTACATTTTAGGTATAAAATACAGTTACATTCATCATTGGGATCTTGTACCGTTACATGATGTATCTTGGTTCTTATTTTTTTCTCCTTCCCCTGCCCTCCCTTCACCCCCTCCACCCTTCCCTATTTGCAAAATTTTTGTTTCCATTTTTTTCTTTTCTCATATTTTTTCTTTTCCCTTCTTTCCTTTCCCCTACCCCTCCCACTTCCCCTACTCATTTACACAATATCAATATTACACAATATCAATTATACATTTTTAAAATTACAATATCAAAATTTAGAGGACATTACCACAGGTTTTACAGGGTTTAAAAGGACACAGAAAGCGTATTACAAAAATCTTTCTTGAAATAAATTTGACAACTTCTAAGAAGTACCTTGGAAGACAAATTAATGAAACTAACTCTGGAGGAAATATAAAATTTGAATAGCACCTATTAAAGAAAGTATATTCCTAGCTTGAAAACCTACCTATATTACAAAAACAGGCTCATATACATTTTAACTGATAAATTATATCAAACATTTAAAGCAAAAGAAAGAAGGAACACTTCTCCCCTCATTTTAGGAAATGAGCATTGTGCTAATATTAAAACTGGATAAAGATAATAGAAGAAAAAAGTATGAGCATAGATAAAAATTTGTTTAACAAAACTATTAGAAGTCAGATCTGGCAGTATGTAGAAAGTGGTTTTATTATAGGGATGGCAGTGTTGGTTCAGCATTGGAAGATCCACCCCTATAAGTAACATTTTAACAGAGGAAAGGGAAAAGCTATATGATCCTGTCAGTAGTTGCAGAAAAAGTATTGGACTAAATTCTACAGCTGTTCATGGTAAAAGCTATCAGGAGACTAGAAGCAGAACAGAACCTTCTCAACAGATAAGCCATGTATTACATACTCCAGCAAAAATGCCTTATATGAGTGGAGAAGATCCAATGCTTTCTCCCTAAGGTGGGGAACAAGGGCAGATATGCCTACTCTTCATCTGTTCATTAAACTTTGAAACATAGGCCCAAACCAAAATAGTCTGACAATAAAAAGACACAATTAGCATAGGATTGGCAAGGTAGAAGTAAAATCTTTATATGTAGATGAAATGATCACCTAAAGAGAAATACTAAGAAATCTCTAGGAGCCCCTAGAACTTGTATTTGAATTTAGCAGGATCAGAAAACACAAGGTGTATATATAAAAATTCAGGTATATGTATACTTGCTATAAATGAAGAATTGGATATTGAAATTTTAAAGGTATGTAGGAGTACAAAGGACTTAGAAAAATAAAAATTAAAAAAAAACAGTGACGAAAGACATTTAGTACCTAATTTTAAGACTTTCTCTAAAGCTTCAGTAATCAAGGCAGTGTTGGCATAAGGAAAGACGTAGAGATCAGTGGAATAAAACAGAGAATCTAGAAATAGAACCACACATATATGGTCCACTGAGTTTTGAAAGATTATTTAAAATTAACATTTTATAGAACTTAAACTCAACTCAAGAGTAGAGGAAAAGATTGTGTTTTCAGCAAATGGTACTAGAACATCTGGTATCCATATGTAAAAAATTAACCTCAGCCCTTTATTTCCATACATAAAAATAACTTGAAAGGATCTATGAACCTAAATATGAAAGACAAAAACTATAAAACATTAAGAAGAAATTATAAGGGAAAATGTTCATGAATTTAGGGTAGGCAAGAATTTCCTAGGATACAAAAAACATGATGTATAAAAGAAAAAAAATTGATGAATGAGATTCCATCAAAATTTAGAACTTTAAATGATATCGTT
Organism: Heterocephalus glaber; assembly: GCF_053883595.1. Taxonomy (NCBI): domain Eukaryota; kingdom Metazoa; phylum Chordata; class Mammalia; order Rodentia; family Bathyergidae; genus Heterocephalus; species Heterocephalus glaber. Next base: position 36,422,572 of record NW_028258305.1, read on the forward strand.
AAGAAAATGAAAAGTAGTTCTTAAACAGAGCATATTTATAATTCACATAACCTAAGGCCAGAATATATAAAGAACTCTTATAGCTCATTAATAGACAGCCCAATTAAAAAGTAGACATAAGAAGATGATAAATAGCCAGTACAGACATGTTTTGACTTATCATTGTCATGACTTTTTCTTTTTGTTGGATTCTCCCCCATTGTGTTTAATTTCTTATTGTGCCCAATGAATTCGTTCTGCTGGACTTCCTGGGGTTGTGATCCTTGTTGTCTTTTCCTAGGATTTTGTCTAAAATTTTTGGGAGTGCTGGTTTGGTATTCATGAAGTTCCTAAGGTGCTCTTTGTCACAAAAGTATCTTATTTCTCCATCAATTTTGAAAGATAGTTTTGCAGGGTACATCAATCTGGGTTGGAGGCTGTTTTCCTTTAGGGCTTGAAATTCATCACTCCAAGCTCTTCTAGCTTTGAGGCTTTGGGTTGAGAGTGTGCTGTGATTCTGATGGGCTTTCCTTTGCATGTGATTTTTTTTCTTTTCTCTCACTGCTTGTAGAATTTTGTTCTTCTGTTGGGTTTCTGGAATCTTAACTATTATATACCTATGTATAGATTTTTTTTTTTGATCAAGGCTAGTTGGAGTCCTATATGCCTCCCTTATCTGAATGTCAAGTTCTTTTTCCCTGCTTGGGAAGTTTTCTGCCATCACTTCTGTGAATAGCTTTTTAATGTCATCTGCACGCTCTCCTATTTCTTCATTGACTCTGATGAGTCTTATGTTATTCTTCTTTGCATCATCTAGTAGCTGCTGGACTGATTTCTCATGGTCCCTTACTATTTTAAAGCAATTTTTCTTTTCCTGGTCACTAATAGCAATCTTATCTTCCATGTCTGAAATTCTGTCCTCACATTGGCTTATTCTGCTGCACAAGCTTTCAATGGAGTTTTTAATCTCCTGAAAATCTGTTTGTATCTGTTTTACAGATTCCATTTGTTTCCCAAATTGGGATTCCATCATCTTCCTCAGTTCCTCTATTTTTTTTTTATCCGTGTCTTCTCTAGATTTATTAATCATGTCTTGCACTATGAGTACAATCTCTGCTGTTATCTGAGAAATTATTTCTGATTTTATTTTTTCCAGATCCTCTTTCGTTGCCAATTGAGGGAGTCCAAATAGTTGAGTATCAGAGTGTTCCATCTCCTTTCCCTTTGGGGTTGATGTAGGTGACCTGAAAGTCTGGTTTTCAGACTTGTTTAGGTATCTTCTCATTTTGACGGGGGTGGTGGTGGTGCTGGTGGTGGTGTGCGGCTCACCTCCTTTGTGCTGGGGCAGGGGGTGGTACTTCGTCCAGGAAGCCTCCTCCTCCTCTGGTTTTGACATTCTGTTCTCACATTGCTCACTGTTCCTGCTCTTACTTTTGATAGAATTTTTAATCTCTTGCATTTCTATTTAGAGCCTGTTTATGCACTCTTAAGTCTTTCTTTGCTGGTTGTTCATGTCTTGCATCATTTTATTTATTTATTTATTTTTAGCTCTGCTAGCTTTTAGTGTCTTTTATAGGCTCCCTGGTTGTTTTGTTTATTTGGCCCAATATCTGTTTACTTGTATCTTCTGTGAGCTTGCCAAATGCCTTATTGCTCTATTTTGTTATCTCCCCTGATATCATTTCAAGTAATTTGGCTGTGTGGTTTTTGATTTTTTCCTCTTTGATACCCCATGAATCAGCTTGGACAGAGTTGGGAGTTTTGGGAAACATTTTGATGGTTTGCCTTCATGTTTATACTTTTTTGTTTTGAGTTGAGACTTGCAGGTTGATTGTGGTGGAATGCTTTTTTTTTTTTTTTTTATGGGGACATCTTTAGTTAGTGCCTACTTTTCAATGTTATCCCCAGGGCATGACTAACTCTTGGACTTTGCTTCTGTCCCAAGATTCAACCATGTCCATTTACTTGGGATGGGAGGTTTTAGGCTATTGGCCCAGTACCCATTTATGCAGGATTGGGCCACAGTATTGTTAATAACCTGAAGGCAATCTAGATGTTAGCATTTGAAGAAAACCAATTAATAGCAACATTTATGTCACCTTGGGCAAGTAATAAAATTAGCATCAATTATAACATTAATGCAAACTGAGTATTGACATACCTTAAGGACCAACAATTTACCACTGTTAGCCGTAGAAAAAAGATCTATAATTATAGTATCAACACTAAGACAAACCAAATATTGACCTACTATTGACATATGATAAATATCTACTAAATGGAACAATTTTATCTCTACTAACAACAGAACAGTATTCAACATCAATGATGTAAAGTTAACTAGCTATCTAGAGTTTAATAGAGCTTAGTAGTTATACTAGTAAATGCAGAGGGGGTGGGGAACTGGAGAATGAGAAAAATAAAGTTTGAGAAATTAATCAGTGGGATATGAGAGAGGAGAGAAAAGATAGAATCCTATTGAGGAGTAAAAAGAAATTAGAGAACAATTGCAGGAAAAAACAAGAAAAATTAAAAAGAAAGATACCCAGTGCAAAACCAGGAAATAACGATTAGAAGGAAGAGAAAAAAGTTGAAAGGGGAAAAGAGAAAAGAAAGTAAAAGATGGAAAAAAGGGAGGAAAACCCCCAGCATCCCCAAATCCTGATGAAGAAAATATAAAAATAATAAAAAATAGTAAAATCAAAAAGAGATTCAGTAAATTGCTGTGCTTTTGAATGAGTGGTTTCTTTCTAGGATCTGCAGTTTCATGATCCATCCAGTCACAGTTTTCTCTGCTTAGCTTTAGGGCAAATGAGTTTTTGAGGTGCTCTCTCTGCACTGGAGGCCCACCTGTCCATTTACCTCAGACTGTGATTGCTGTCCAAGCCAAGGTATGTCTTTGTTCACATTGCTAAACAGAAAATACAACCAGTTCTTTGGTCTCTGCTAGATGTAGGCTGTGGGGCAGGAGGTTCAAGTGGACTTTTGGACTTGATATCCACAGTCACAGGGTCTGGTTGCTCTGTTCTCTTCCCAGGTGTTGTTCTTTTCCAAGATCAAGTGGATTGGTTAGTGCTTGCCTGTGATGCTCTGTGCCAAAGGAAAAAAATATAGAGCAGGCTTGAAGTTGGTGGATGGTCTTGCCCTTGTGGGGTGTGTGTGTGTGTGTGTGTGTGTGTGTGTGTGTGTGTGTGTGTGTGTCCGTCCTATGTGGGCCTGCTTGCTAACATGGTAAGAGGTGACACAAGTCCAGTGCAAATCTATTTGCTTGTTTTGGGGAAGTATAGGATATATTTCTGAATGTGAATATTGTGGTTTGGATAAAAATGTTCCCCCCAATCCTCATATGTTTAGACATGAGATTTTTGGAAGGTGATGAAATCGTGGTGTACTAACCTCATCAATGGATTAATTCACTGATGAGTTTATAGCTGCATGTGTTTTTTGTGGGGCCTAGTTGAAGGAAATAGGTCACTGGGGGCATAAGCTAGGGCCCTTATACCTGGCCCATTTCATCTCTCTCTGTTTCCTGGCTGCCATTAAGTGAGCAGATTTGTCCACCACACCACGAACCATGATGTTACTGTCTTGCAGCCAGCCAACCGTGGACTGAATCTTTTGAAATCATGAGCCAAAATAAACCTTTTCTTCTTTAAGTTGTGGGTGTCAGACATTTTGTCCCAGCAACAAAAAGCTGACCAATGCAATAGACTTGCACAACTTTTATATAAAATAATATTAAACCATTTTTAAATGTCTTTCTACTTCAGGTAAAAAATCCATAAACAAAGCAAACAGAACAGTCCCAAATTTATTTATTTATTGGGCTTGGTTTTTTTTTTTGGTACCAGGGATTGAACTCAGGTCCTTGCGCTTGCGCAGCAGCCGCTGAAACCACTGAGCTAAATCCCTGGCCCAAAAATTTATTTTGAGTTAATTTATTACAGAGTTCCACAAAGGATTGCAGGATTCTGTACATCCAGCACAAAAGAGGGAAATTTCTGACTAGAGTCTAAAATGGTAGCACTGTGTAAGTCTGGTTCCAAGTGGATGTTAAGAGAACAGTTTCAAACTGTAGTCTATCCCTGATATTCACATGGACTTGCTTCTTTCAACCAAGAGAGATAAAAGAACTTAGTTTTGCCCTTGGGATTCATTGTTGTGATGACTGTTGATTTCAGAGTAAGATATGATTGTGGAACTTGACTTTAGATGAAATAATTTCTCAAAGTCTTTCTTAACATGTAAAGTTGAAAACATTAATAATTTTCATTTTGTGTTTTGAAAAAAAGTTAATGTGTGTACTGTGCTAAGCTAGGAACCTGTACATGCTAAGTATTTGGTTAATGTCAGATTTTATTTTTCTCTCTAATACTAAACTTAACATTCATTGAGAATCTATTATATATATTATGTTAGGTAGAAAGGTATTAGACACGTGGCTGAGGAGGCTACTTGAAAAGCAAGACATGAGTTTTCCCCTTCATTTCTTCTTTTTTTTTTTTTTAAATTCTTTTATTGGTACATTGTAGGTATACAACACAATTACATTTCTCATTGGGAATTGTACCTTTACATAATGCATCTTGGTTCTTATTTTTTTCCCCATTCCTAGCCCTCCCTTCATGCCCTCCACCCTTCCCTATTTACAAAGACTTTATTTTCATTTTTTCCATTTCTCATCATTTGTCCTTTCCCTTCTTTCCTTTCCCCTGCCCCTCCCACTACCCCTACCCATTTGGACCTTTTCTTCCTATTTTACATTATTGATTATTCATTCTAATCATTGGTACATTTTAGGTATACAATATAATGACATTCATCATTGGAAACTTGCACCTTTACATAGTCTTTCTTGAGTCTTATTTTTCACCCTTGCCCAGCCCTCCCTTCAACCCCTCCAGTCCTCCCTATTTACAAAGATTTTGTTCCTATTTTTCCATTTTCTCATATTAATCCCATTCCCTTCTATCCTTTCCCCTAGCCCTCCCACTTCCTTCCCCTTTGCCCCTTTTCTTCCTTTTTCACATTACCTGTTATACATTTTAGTTCTTATTTACACTTTCAGTTTCTCACACCAGAGAAACTATTTGGTATTTATACATGTGTGTCCTATTTATTTCACTTAAGAGTATCACCTCAATGTGCATCCACTTAGCTATAAATGGCTCTAATTTCTCATTTTTTATGGCTGAGTAGTACTCCATTTTATTAAAAAACCACATTTTCTTTATCCAGTCTCCAGCTGATGGACATTTGGGCTGTTTCCAAGTTTTAGCTATTACAAAGTGTGCTGCTATGAACATGGGTGCACATATATCACTGTGGTATGATTCTTTTAATTCTTTGGGGAAGATCCCCAGCAGTGGAATAGCGGGGTCAAATGGAATTTCCAGTCCTAGCTCTTTGAGGTATCTCCATACTGATTTCCACAGTGGTTGCACCAGTCTACACTCCTACCAGCAGTGGAGCAGGGTTCCTCTTTCTCCACAGCCCCGCCAGCATTTGTTATTGGTTGATTTCATGATAGCAGCCATTCTTTCTGGAGTGAAGTGGAATCTCAGTGTTGTTTTCATTTGCATCTCTCGAATGACCAGTGATGTTGAACATTTTTTCATGTATTTATTTGCTATTTCTACTTCTTTGTCTGAGAAATGTCTGTTCATTTCAGATGCCCATTTTCAGATTGGGTCTTTAAATTTGGGAGGTCTGATCTTTTTAAGTTCTTTATAGATTCGAGATAGTAGACCTTTGAGGAAGAGCAGGTGAAGATTTTTTCTCACATTGTGGGTTGTCTCTTCACACTGCTGGTTGTTTCTCTTGCTGTGCAGAAGCCTTTTAATAAGAAGAGATCCCACTTATTGATTGTGCTAATTCACAGGCAACTGAGGTTTTGTTCAGAAAATCTTTTCCTACACCGATGTCTTCAAGGGTTCTACCTAACCTCTGTTCCAACTGGTTCAGAGTTTCTATTTTAATAATTAGATCTTTAATCCATTTCGATTTTAGTTTAGTGCATGGTGAGAGATACAGGTCTAGTTTTAATCTTTGGCAAGCTGAAGCCCAATTTTTCCAGCACCATTTATTAAAGAGGCTATCTTTCCTCCAGTGAGGGTGTTTGGCTCCTTTATCAAAGATGAGATTTCTGAGTGTGTCTGGTGTTGTTTCTGCATCTTCTAATCTGTTCCACTGGTCCTCAAGTCTGTTTCTTTGCCAATACCATGCTGTTTTTATCACAGTAGCTTTGTAGTATAGTGGCAGGTTGGGGATTGTGATACCCCCTGCCATGTCTCTATTACCTAGAATTGCTTTTGCTATTCTGGGTCTCTTCTTGTTCCAAATGAATTTTTGGATTGTTTTCTCAAGGTCCATGAAGTATGCTGCTGGGATCTCAATTGGAATTGCATTAAATCTATATAGCAGTTTTGGAAGTATGGCCATTTTCACTATATTAATCCTTCCTACCCAGAAGCAGGGGATGTCTGTCCATTTTCTGATATCATCTTCAATCTCTCTTTTCAGAGTGCCATAGTTTTCAGAGAAGAGGTCTTTGATTTCTTTTGTTAGGATGATTCCCAGGTATTTCAGTTTTTTGGATGCTCTTGTGAAAGGAATTATTTGCCCTATTTCTCTCTCAGTGAGTCTGTCATTGGTGTAGAGGAAAGCTATTGATTTTTGTGTGTTGACCTTGTAACCAGCTACTTGACTGAATTTGGCTATTAAGTCTAGAAGACTTTTGGTGGAGTTCTTGGGGTCTTCTATATAGAGTGTCATGTCATGTGCAAATAATGACAATTTGACTTCTTCATTTCTTATTTTTATTCCCTTTATTTCCTTCTCTTGTCTAATTGCTGTGGCTAATGTTTCCAGAACTATATTGAGCAAGAGTGGTGATAGTGGACATCCTTGTCTTGTTCCTGATTTTAATGTGAAGGATTTCAGTTTTTGACCATTTAGTATGATATTGGCTGTTGGTTTTTCATAGATGGCTTCTATCAGTTTAAGGTAGAGACCATCTATTCCAATTTTTTGTAGGGTTTTTATCATAAACGCATGTTGGATTTTGTCAAATGCTTTTTCTGCATCTATTGAGATAATCATATGGTTTTTGTCCTTGGGTCTATTGATATAGTGTATTACATTGATTGATTTGCATATATTGAACCATCGCTGCATCCCTGGGATGAATCCCACTTGATCAGGGTGTATGATCTTTTTGATGATCTTCTGCATTCTGTTTGCCATTATCTTATTAAGGATTTTTGCATCTATGTTCATTAGTGAGATTGGCCTATAGTTCTGTTTTTCAGTTGGGTCTTTCTCTGCTTTGGAGATCAAGGTGATGCTTGCTTCCAGGAATGAATTTGGGAGTATTGCTTCCCTTTCAATTTCATTGAAGCGTTTAAACAGTAGTGGCAGCAGTTCCTCTCTAAATGTCTTGTAGAATTTGGCAGTGAAGCCATCAGGGCCTGGGCTTTTCTTAGTTGATAAGTTTTTCATTACATTTTCAATTTCATTGGTTGATATTGGGTTGTTCAGAATTTTCAGTCTTCTGTGTTCAACTTTGGTAATTCATATGTATCTAGGAATCTGTCCATTTCTTCTGTGTTGTCCATCTTATTGGCATATAGGTTCTGGAAGTAGGTATTGATGATCCTCTGGATTTCTGCTGGGTCTGTTGTCATTTCACCCTTTTCATTCCTAATTGCATGGATTTGGGCCTTTTATTTCCTTTTTCTGACAAGGTTGGCTAAGGGTTTGTCAATTTTGTTGATTCTTTCGAAGAACGAACTCTTGGCTTCATTGATTTTTTGTATCGTTCTCTTAGTCTCCATTGAATTGATTTCTCCTCTGATCTGTATAATTTCCTCCCTTGGATGAGCTTTGGGATTTTCCTGCTCTTCTTTTTCTAGAAGCTCGAGGTTCAGAATCAGGTTGTTTAATTGGGCTCGTTCTGTTTTCCTAATATGCATATTCACTGCTATGAATTGCCCTCGTAGGACTGCTTTCATTGTGTCCCATAGATTCCCATATGTTGTATTGTCATTGTCATTTAATTGAAGGAACTGTCTGATTTCTTCTTTAATTTCCTCTGTGACCCATTGGTTATTCAGAAGTGTGTTGTTCAATTTCCACGTGTTTATGAAATTTTTTGAGTTTCTTTTGCTATGGATCTCCAATTTCATCGCCCTATGGTCTGATAATATACAGGGGATAACTTCAATTCCTTTGCACTTACTTAAACACTTTCAACGAGTGAGTATGTGGTCTATTTTGGAGAATGACCATGTGCAGCTGAAAAGAATGTGTATTCTGATTTTGTGGGTTGGAAGACTCTGTAAACATCTGTTAAGTTCATTTGTTCAAGAGTTCAATTGAGTTCTTGTATTTCATTACTTATTTTTAGTCTAGTTGATCTATCTATTTGTGACAGTGGGGTGTTGAGGTCCCCCACTACAATTGTATTAGTGCATATATGACTTTTCATGTCCATTAGTATTTGTTTTATATAATTGGGTGCACTAGTGTTTGGTGCATAGATATTTATGATTGTCATCTCTTCCTCTTGGATTCTTCCCTTTACAGGGATGTAGTGTCCTTCTTTGTCTCTCTTAATCAGTGTTTGTTTGAAATCTACTTGATCTACCAAGAGGATAGCTACTCCTGCTTTTTTTTGGGTTCCTGTCACATGGAGTATTGTTTTCCACCCTTTAACTTTCAGTCTATGAGTTTCCTTTTGAATTAAGTGTGTTTCTTGTATGCAGCATATTGTTGGATTTTGCTTCTTGACCCATTCTGCCAGTCTATTTCTTTTGATTGGTGAATTGAGACCATTAACATTGATGGTTATAACTGAAACGTATTGACTTGTCATTGCCATAACTTTTTCTTTTTGTTGGGTTCTCCCCCTTTACATTTAATTTCTTGTCATGCCAGATGGGTTCATTCTGCTTTGCTTCCTGGGGTTGTGATCCTCATTGTCTGTTCCTAGGCTATTGTTTAAAATTCTTTGGAGTGCTGGTTTGGTATTCACGAAGTTCCTAAGGTGCTCTTTGTCATGCAAGTATCTTATTTCTCCATCCATTTTGAAAGACAGTTTTGCAGGGTACATCAATCTGGGTTGGAGGCTGTTTTCTTTTAGGGCTTGGAATATGTCACTCCAAGCTCTTCTTGCCTTGATGGTTTGTGTTGAGAAGTCTGCTATGATTCTGATGGGCTTTCCTTTGTATGTGATTTGTTTCTTTTCTCTGACTGCTTGTATAACTTTGTTCTTCTGTTGTGTTTCTGGAATCTTAACAATTGTATGCCTATGTGTAGATTTTTTTTGATCAAGGCTATTTGGAGTCCTATATGCCTCACTTATCTGTATGTCAAGCTCTTTTCCCCTGCTTGGGAAGTTTTCTGCCATTATTTCTGTGAAGAGATTTTTTATGTCATCTGCACTCTCTCCTGTTTCTTCATTGAGCCCAGTCAGTCTTATGCTATTCTTCTTTGCATCATCTAGCAGCTGCTGGATTGATTTCTCATGTTCCCTTACAATTTTGAAGCAATTTTTCTTTTCCTGGTCACTAATTGCAATCTTATCTTCTGTATCTGAAATTCTGTCCTCACTTTGGGTCATTCTGCTGTGTAGATTTTCAATGGAGTTTTTCATGTCCTGGAAATCTATTTGCATCTGTTTTATGGATTCCATTTCTTTCTCATATTGGGATTCCAATCATGTTCCTGAGCTCCTCTCTAGATTTATTAATCATGTCTTGCACTAGGGGCACAATTTCTCCTGTTATCTGAGAAATTATTTCTGATTTGATTTTTTCCAGATCCCCTTTTGTTGCCAGTTCAGTGGGTCCAGGTGGTTGAGTATCAGAGTGTTCCATCTCATTTCTCTTTGTGGTTGCTGTAGGTGATCTGGAAGTCTGGTTTTGAGACTTGTTTACGTGTTTTCTCATTTTGACTGGGGGCTGTTAGTGCCTGCACGGATTACCTCCTCTAAGCTGAGAGAGGTGGGACAGGGGCTGGGAGAAGCAGTAGGGATGGTGACCCAAAAGCCCTTTCCTGTGGGCTGGGAGCAGCCGGAGGGATGGTGGCCGGGAAGCCCCTTCCTCTGGACCAGGAGCAGTGGGATGGCAGCTAAGAAGCCTCTACCTCTGGGCCAGGGGCGGTGGGAGGGATGGTGGCCTGGATGCCCCTTCCTCTGGGCCAGGAGCAGTGGGACAGAAGGTGGCCCAAAAACTCTTTCCTCTGGGCTGGGAGCAGCAGGAGGGATGGTGGCCGGGCAGCCTCTTCCTCTGGACCAGGAGCAGTGGGACAGTGGCTCAGAAGCCCCTACCTCTGGGCCGGGAGCAGCGGGACTCAGTACCGTGGTCTGGTGGTCTGGTGTCCTCTGTGTCTTTGTAGTGTGGAACCAGGTGGCTGTACAGAGGAGCGGGGGGCGGTGTCCAGTGGATTGTTGCCGGGGCGCGGGCTGATTTGGCGTGTTTCACGCAACTTGGGACCTTGGTAGGGCGTGCACAGACCTGCCTGTCTGCAGCAGGGTGATCTCCCCTTCATTTCTTAATCATTAGCTATAGATAAGATCCACTGAAGCATGATTTCTAACTTCAGCTCAAAAGATGTAACACACTTTAAGTGTGATAAATAAGGTCCAGGGCCTGTACAAAGTCCAGATGATGGGTGAGAGGTTAGAGATATCTCAAGGTCTCAAAACAAACCAATGGAGTCATGCACCTAATTAGTGAACCGAGACCTGCTTCTTTCTGAAGTAGGTGAACACAGCCCATTTATTTGTACAAGAAAAAAAGACCTCAGAGGAAGGAATGTACACTCCTTGAAAAAACTGGTTAATCATATAAATGTAACCTGAGATCTCATTCAGTGCATCTGTTACTTTGGTGCTTGTCTACCTTCATGCTTGAAGATGTATTCTGCACCCTTCTCAGATTTTTTGCAATAAACTCTACCAATACCCTATACAATGACCTATGTGTCTTGTCTGATCTCTTTCATCAAAGACACAGAATTGAGATGTGTTGCCAGTTCCTTGAAATTTTATGACCTGGAAGTGTTAAGACCTGGCTTTTCAGTAACACATTATCCACTAGAAATGGAGAATAAAAAGTAGTCTAAAAGAATTTTGACAAAATTTTAGAAGTTTTATGACAAAGGTTTAGTTATAGGCTGACCCCAGCATACTAAAATGAGTGCCTACACTGCAAAAAATTTTAGACAATACCCTAGGAAAAGACAATGAGGATCACATCCCCGGGAAACCCAGCAGAATGAATCCATTGGCGTGACAAATTAAACGCAAAGGGGGAGAATCCAACAAAAAGAAAAAGTCATGACAAGCCTTTTAAAACTTTTGACTTCATCTCCCTAATGAGTGTATAATTCAATCTTATTACTGTACTGATTAGTATTTTTCTGATTCTAGAATTGCACACCATTCCTTGTGCTATACTGGCTATTTATCATCTTCTTATGTCTACATTTTAATCGGGTTGTCTATTAATGAGCTCTAAGAATTCTTTATATATTCTGCTCCTAGGTTATATGCATTGTAAATATGGTCTGTTTAAGGACTACTTTTCATTTTAATGATGTCATTTAAAGTTCTAAATTTGGATGGAATCTCATCAATTTTTTTTCTTTTATACATCATGTTTTTTGTATCCTAGGTAGTTCTTGCCTACCCTGAATTCATAAATATTTTCCCTTATAATTTCTTCTTAAAGTTTTATACTTTTAGGCTTTCTTATTTAGGTTCATAGATCCCTTCAAGTTATTTTCATGTATGGCAAAAAAGGGTTGAGGTTAATTTTTTATATACGGATACCAGGTGTTCTAGTGCCGTTTGCTGAAGACATTATCTCTTCCTTGGTTCTTGAATCGAGTTTATATTCTATAAAATGCTAATGTTAAATAATCTTCCAAAACTCAGTGTACCATATATGTGTGGTTCTATTCCTAGATTCTCTGTTTTATTCAAATGATCTAAATGTCTTTCCTTACACCAACACTGCCTTGATTACTGTAGCTTTAGAAGAAGTCTTAAAATTGGGTGCTAAACGTCTTCCAACACTGTTTTTGTTTTTGTTTTTCGCTTTTCTGCGTCCTTTGTACTCCTACATAACTTCTAAATTTCAATATCCAATTCTTCATTTATAGCAAGTACACACAGACCTGAATTTTTATATATACCTTGTATTTTCTAATCCTGCTAAATTCAAGTACAAGTTCTAGGGGCTCCTAGAGATTTCTTAGTATTTTCTCTGTAGATGATCATTTCATCTACATATAAAGATTTTGCTTCTGCCATGCCAATCTTATCCTAGTTATGTCATTTTATTGCCAGACTATTTTGGTTTAGACCTATGTTTCAAAGTCTAATGGACAGATGAAGAGTAGGCATATATGCCCTTGTTCCCCACTTTAGGGAGAAAGCATTGTATCGTCCCCATTCATAGAAGGAGTTTCTGTTGGAAATATGGAGTACATGTCTTTGATCTGTTGAGAAGGTTCTGTTCTTCTTCTAGTCTCCTGATAGCTTTTACTATGAACAGCTGTAGAATTTAGTCCAATACTCTTTCTCCAACTAGTGACAGGATCATATGGCTTTCTCCTTTCCTCTGTTAAAATGATTACTTTTGGAGGTGGATCTTCCAATGCTGAACCAACACTGCCATCCCTATAACAAAACCACTTTCTACATCCTGCCAGATCTGACTTCTAATAGTTTGTTTTGTTAAACAAATTTCTATCTATGTTCATACTTTTTTCTATTATCTTTATCCAGTTTTAGGATTAGCACAAGGTTGATTTCCTAAAATGAGGGGAGAAGTGTTCCTTCTTTTTTTCTGCTTTAATTGTTTGATATAATTTATCAGTTAAAATGTTTATGAGCCTGCTGCTGTCATATAGGTAGGTTTTCAAGCTAGGAATATACTTTCTTTAATAGGTGCTATTCAAATTTTATATTTCTTCCAGAGTTAGTTTCATTAATTTGTCTTCTTAGTTACTTCTTAGAACTTGTCAAATTTATTTCAAAACAGATTTTTGTAATATGCTTTCTATATCCTTTTAAATTCTGTAAAATCTGTGGTAATGTCTCCTAGATCTTAATATTGTAATTTAAAAAATGTATAACTGATATTGTGTAACAGGAAGAAAAGGTCTAAAAGAGCAGGGGAATTGGGAGGGGTAGAGGAAGGGAAAAAAGGGAAAGGAAAAACATATGAGAAGAGGAAAAAAATGGAAACAAGGTCTTTGCAAATAGGGAAGGGTGGAGGGGGTGAAGGGAGGGCCAGGGAAGGGAAAAAAAAATAAGAACCAAGATCTTGTAACGGTACAAGATCCCAATGATGAATGTAACTGTATTTTATACCTAAAATGTACCAATAAAGTTCATGGGGGAAAAAAAATAAAATGGGTGCCTACAAAGTAGCTGAATCATACTTCGTCAGATTAAGTAAGAAGTATGAAATCTAGCTTGCTACTTCTTTTTATATTACTTATATCTTGCTATTTAATTACTATTGTATTATAACACTTGATACTTCTTAACACTATATTATGAAACAGTGGGACTGAGAGGGAAGGAAGTGTGCTACAGGAGAAAAGAAAGGAAAACAAAAATGTCTCTTGAAAAATTCCTTGGATGAGACAGTGGAGTAGTAGGGAGATTATCAGGCCCTGTAGACCATGTTTTCTCACACGGAGAATCTAAGCAACCCACTTGGGCATTGAACTCACAGCCATACATTTTTAGGGTTAGGCTCTAAACAGCAGAACTCAGACATCTGCATATCTTAAAAGATGCAAAGAAAATAACATAAGAAAACAAATTCGGATTCTCATTAATGTATTTAATACATTATTGAGTATCCACTAAATAGGTCTTTTTGGTTCCATAAGAATTTTAGGGTTATTTTTTGTAGTTCTGTGAGGTATGTTACTGGTATTTTGACTAGGACTGAATTAAATCTGTATAACAGTTTTGGAATGATGGCTGTTTTTACTATGTTGATTTTGCCTATTCAAGAACAGGGAATATCTTTCCATTTTCTATATCCTGTTTGATCTCCTTTTTCAGAGTACTGTAGTTTTCAATGTAAAGGTCTTTCACTTCCTTCATTAGATTGATTCCTAAGTGTTTCATTTTTCTTGATGCTATTGTGAAGGTGTTTTTCCCTGATTTCTCTCTCAGTAAGTTTGTTATTGGTGTACAGAAATGTTACTGATTTTTAAATGTTGACTTTGTATCCTCCTATGCTGATGAATTTGGTTATTAATTCTAGGGGTCTTTTGGTGGATTTTTTGGGATCTTCTATGTAGAGTATCATG